>NC_092769.1:32007158-32311299 GCF_047496795.1 Chiloscyllium punctatum | reverse complement strand
GACTCTGTAAGTGTTCCATCAACGATGATATTCCCTGTCAGTCAGGCCGCCTCTGAAACTGTTCCAGCAGCTCCATCACTCCCCATCTGTCTGGCCTACTCTGTATCTGCTCCATCAGTTGTTTAACTTCCCATCTGTCAGGCTTAATATGTAACTAATCCAGCAGCGATACAACTCTCCATCTGTCAGCCCTACTTGCAACTGCTCTATGAGCAATATCACAACACATCTGTCAGGCTGGCTCTGTAACTGCTCCAGTAGCGACATCACTCCCCATCTGTCTGACCTACTCTAACTGCTCCAGCAGCTGTATCACTCGACATCTGTCAGACCTATTCTTTAAATTCTCCAGCTGCATATCACTCCGCATCTGTCAGGCCGACTCTGGAACTGTTCCAGCATCGATGATTCTCCCCATCCTCCGGCCTACTTTGTAATTGCTCCAGCAGCTAAATTCCTCCCAAACTCTAATGACTCTAGCATCTCTATCACTCCCCATCTGTCAGAGCTACTCTGTAACTGTTCCAGTAGCGACATCACTCCCCATCTGTCAGAGCTACTCTGTAACTGTTCCAGTAGCGACATCACTCTCCATTTGTCAGGCCAACTCTAACTACTCCAGCATGTGTAACACTCTCCATCTGTCAGGCCGAATCATTAACTGGTCGAACCACTATACCACTCCCAGCTGAAAAATGTGTTGCTGGAAAAGCGTACCAATTCAGGTAGCATCCAAGGAGCAGGAAAATCAACGTTTCGGGCATAAACCCTTCTTCAGGAATGAGGAAGGTGTGCCAAGCAGGCTAAGATAAAAGGTAAGGAGTATGGACTTTGGGGAGGGGCGTTTGGAAAGCGATAGGTGGAAGGAAGTTAAGCTGATGGAGATAGGCGAGAGAGGGGGTGAGGGCGGAGAGGTCGGGAAGAAGATTGCAGGTCAAGAAGGCGGTGCTGAGTCCGAGGGTTGGGACTGAGATAAGGTGGGGCAGATCAAATGAGGAAGCTAGAGAAATCTTATTCATCCCTTGTGGTTGGAAGGTTCATCGGCGGATGATGAGGCGCTCATCCTCCAGGCGTCGTGTTGCCATGGTCTGGCAATGGAGGAGGCCAAGGACCTGCATGTCCTTGGCGGAGTGGGAGGGAGAGTTAAAGTGTTCAGCCATGGGGCGGTTGGGTTGGTTGGTGCGGGTGTCTCAGAGGCATTATCTGAAATGTTCCACAAGTAGTCAGCATGTCTCCCCAATGTAGAGGAGGCCACATCGGGTGCAGCGAATGCAGTAAATGATGTGTGTGGAGGTTCACGTGAATTTGTGATGGATATGGAAGGATCTCTTGGGGCCTTAGAGGGAAGTGAGGGGGGAGGTGTGGGCGCAAATTTTGCCTTCCTTGTGGTTGCAGGGGAAGATGCCGGGAGTGGAGGTTGGGTTGGTGGGCGGTGTGGACCTGACAAGGGAGTCGCGGAGGGAGTGGTCTTTCCAGAACGCTGATGGGGAGGGGAGGGAAACATATCCTTGGTGGTGGGGCCTGTTTGGAGGTGGCCGAAATGACGAAGGATGGTATCTGGAGGTTGGTGGGGGTGGCAGGTGAGGACCAATGGGTTTCTGTCCTGGTGGCGATTGGAGGAGCGGGGTTCAAGGGCAGAGGAGCGGGAAGTGGGGGAGATGCGGTGGAGAGCATCGTCAACCACGTCTGAAGGGAAATTGCGGTCTTTGGAGGAGTCCATCTCGGTTGTTCGGTAATGGAATTGGTCCTCCTGGGAGCGGATTCGGTGGAGGCAAAGGAATTGGGAATATGGGATGGCGTTTTTGCAGGGGTCAGGGTGGGAGGAGGTGTAATCTAGGTAGCTGTGGGAGTCGGTTGGTTTATAGTATACGTCCGTGTTGAGTCGGTCGCCCTCCAACCACAAGGGATGAACTCAGATTTCTCCAGCTTCCTCACTTCCCCTCCCCCCCACCTTCTCAGTCCCAACCCTCTGCCTCAGCACCGCCTTCTTGACCTGAAACCTACTTCCCGACCTCTCCGCCCCACCGACTGTCTGGCCAATCACCCTCACCTTAACCTCCTTCCATCTATCGTATTCCCAAAGCCCCTCCCCCAAGTCCCTCCTCCCTACGTTTTTTCTTAGCCTGCTTGGCACACCTTCCTCATTCCTGAAGAAGGGCTTATGCCCGAAACATCGATTCTCCTGCTCCTTGGATACTGCCTGACCTGCTGTGCTTTTCCAGCAACACGTTTTTCAGCTCTGTTCTCCAGCATCTGCAGTCCTCACTTTCTCCGATTGACTATATCACTCCCAACCTAGCAGACCGTCTCTGTAATTGTCCCATCACCTTTCTCATTCCCCGTCTGTCAGTACTACTCCGTAACTGCTCCAGCAGCTATATCACTCCCCAAATGACCGGCCTCCTCTGAAATACCACCAGCGGGTTTATCACTCTGCAAATGTAACGCCTACTCTAACTCGTCCAGCGGGTTTGTCACTCCCCATTTGTCAGGCCTAATCTGTATCTGCTCCAACAGCACTGTTAATCCCCATCTATCAGGCCTTCTCTGCAACTGTTCTTGAAGCTACATCACTCCCCATCCAACAGGCCAACTCTGCGACTGCTCCAGCACCTGTCTTTCTGTCCATCTCTCAGGCCTACTATATAACTGCTCCACCAGCGCTGTCATTCCACATCGGTCACGCCTAATCTGTAACCGCTCTGGCAGCTATATCACTCCCCATCTCTGTGGCCTACATTGTAACTGCTCCAGCAGCTGTATACTCCCCAGTGGACAGGCATACTTTTCAAATGCTCCAGCAGCTATATCACTTCCCATCAGTCAGGCCTATTCTCTCACTGTTCCTGCATGAGTATCACTCCCCATCTGTCAGGCCTAATCTGAAACTGTTCCAGAAAAAAACCCTCTCCCCATCTCTCAGACCTGCTATCTAACTGTTCCAACATGTCTATCCCCCCCATCTGTCAGGCCTAGTCTGCAACAGATTCAGCAGATAATCACTCCCCATCTCTTAATCCTACACTGAAACTGCTCCACCTTCTACAACACACCCCATCTGTCAGGCCGAAACTGAAACTTGTACAGCAGCCTTATTTCTCCACATTCAGCAGGCCTCCTCTGTGACCGTCCCAGCAGCTATTCAACTCCGTCTGTCCGGCCTCCTTTGCAACTGAACCAGCAGCAAGACCATGCCCCATCTGTCAGGACTAATCTGTAATTGCTATAGCAGATATATTACCCCCATTTGTCATGTTTACTCTCTAATTTCTCAAGCAGCTATGTCACCCCACATCCAGCAGGCCAACTCTGTAATTGCTCCAGCAGCGATAACACTCCCCATCTGTTTGGCCTTCTTTGTAACTGCTCCAGCAGCTACATCACTTCCCATTTGTCGGGCCAACTCTGTAACTGCGACAAGAGATATATTATTCCCCATTTCTAAATCCTGCATAGAACATAGAAATGTACCTCACAGAACAGGGCCATAGGCCCATGATGTTGTGCCAAGACTTATTCCTAATGCAAAATAGAGTAACTTAACCTATGCACCCCTCAACTACACTATAACTGCTCCAGCAACTACATCACAGCCCATCTATCAGGCCTGTTCTGTAGCTGCTCCAGCAGCGATATCACTCCATCTCTGTCAGGCTGAATGAGCAACTGGTCCAGCAGCTTTATTTCTCCTCACCCAGCAGGCCGACTCTTCCAGCAGCTATATCACGCCCCATCTGTCAGACCTACTCGGTAATTGCTGCAGCATCTCTATCACTCCACATTTGTCATGCCTACTCACTAACTGCTCCAGTAGCTAAATCAATCCCAGTCTGTCAGGTCACTATTCAAATGCTACAACATTTGAGGTTACTCCCCATCTGTAAGTCCTACTCTGGAAATGCTCCATCAAGTTACTCCCTCCCCATCTGTTCGGCCTACTCTACAAATACACTACCAAATATATCACTCCCCATCTGTCAGGCTTACCGTGTAACTGTGTCAGAATGCTAATCACTCCCTATCTGTTAGGCCTACTCTGTAAATGCACCAGAAAATATATCACTCCACAAATGTCAGGCCTACTCTGTAAATGTTCCAGCAGCAGTATCACTCCTCCTCCATCAGGCCTACTTTCTAACTGCTCCAGCAGCGACATCACTCCCAGTCTATCAGGCCTACTCTTCAACTGTTCAAACAGCTATATCACACCCCATATGTGACGTCAACTCCATAACTGCTCCGAAAGCGACATCACTCCCAATCTGTCAGGCCGACCCTGTACCTGCTCCAGCAGCTATATCGCTCCCCATCTATCAGGCCTATTCTGTAACTGCACCAGCAGCAATATCAGTCCTCATCTGTAAGGCCTACTGTGTAACTGTTCCACCAGCTAGATCACTCCACATCAGTAAGGCCTCCACTGTAGCTGCACCAGTACATGCATCTCTCTCCATTTGTCTGGCCTCGTCTGTAACTGCTCCAGCATTAATATCAATTCCCATCTGTGAGGCCGACTGTGGAACCGCTCCAGCAGGTATATGACTCCCTATCTGTGGTGCCTACTCTGTGACTGCTCGACCAGATATTTCACTCCTCCTGTATAAGGACTACACTGTAACTTCTCCAGCAGTAATATCACTCCCCTTCTCTTTGGAATAGTATGTAAATACCTTTGCAGCGATATCTCGAACATCAATCAGGGCTACTCTGTAACCGGTCCAGCAGCGATCTCACTCCCCATCTGCAAGGCCGACAATGCACTTGCTCCAGTAGCTATGTATCTCCCCATCTGTCGGACGTTTTGTGTAACTGCTCTCGCACCTATGCACTCATCTGTCAGGCTGACTCTGTAACTGGTCCAGCAGCGATATCGCTCCCTATCTAGCAGGCCTACTCTGCAACTGCCCCAGAAGCTAGGTCACTCCCCATCACTCAGACCTACTCTGTAACTGCTTCAGCGGCTGTATCACACCCTATTAGGACGACTCTGTAAATACTCCCGCTGCTAGATCACTCCCCATCAGTCAGGCCTATCATGCCAACACCCACAAACGAAGCTGCATCAGAAAATTATTGCAACGAGCCAACATACACTGCAATGCAGAGGAACTATGCAGAGCTGAGGAAAATCACCTATACCTTGGATTCAAAAAGAATGGGTACCCAATGGACACAGTCTCCCGATTGCTCAGCAACAAATCCAAACAAGCAGACAAATCACATCGAGAAACTCGAGCCACTCTCCCCGGCATCAAAGATATCTCAGAAATGAATGCCAGACTACTCAGCCCCCTGGACATCATGGTAGACCACAAACCCACGAATACACAAAATAGCAGCTAATGAACTTGAAAGACCCTTTGCGGAAAATGAGCAAAATGAACAAAATACCGTGCAAGAACTGTAACAAACACTACATTGGACAAACAGGCAGAAAACTAGCCACCAGGATACATGAACTCTAATTATCCACAAAAATACATGACCCTCTCTCACTACTATCCTCACATACGGAAGAAGAAGAACACTACTTCGACTGGTACAATACATCCATCCTAAGACAAGCCAAACAAAGACATGCACGACAATTCCTAAAAGAGTGGCATTCCACCCAGAACTCTATCAATTAACACATCAAGTTAGACCCCCTCTACCACACCCTGAGAAAAGCAACAGGACGTGACTTCACCACAGGAAATAACATCCCCACCGGAAATGACATCACCAACCTAAAGAAACACAAACATATAAATAGCAAGAATGTTCAGCATTGCTTCGCGTGAGATCCACTGAAGATGTTACCTAGTAGGGTAACGAAACGTCTGGAGATTAACCTTTCAGCTCAACGAGCAAATCTACATCCAAACCTCCACCTGCGCTACAAATCTTCTCAAAACCCGCTCTCTGCAAGTGCATCAGCAACTAAATCACTCCCCAAATGTCCAGCCTACTCTGTAACTATTCCAGCAGCTGTATCACTCCCCATCTGTCAGACATACTCTGCAACTGCTCCAGCAGCCATATCACTCCCCGTCTCTCAAGACTACTGTGACTGCTCTAGCAGCGGTAACACTCTCCATTTGTCAGGCCTGCTCTTTTACTGGTGCAGTAGCTTTATCACTCACCATCTGTCAGGCCTCCTCTGTAACTGCTCCTGCAGCTTTATTACTCCCCATCTCTCAGGCCGACTCTCCGACTGCTCCAGCAGCAATATCTCTGTCAATCAGGGGATCTCTGTTTCTCCTCCAGCAGTGATATCACTCGCCATATGTCCGGCATTTTCTATACCTGCTAGATCAGTTATATGACTCCCCATCCCTCATGCCTACTCTATTGACACTCTACCGTCTGCATCATTCCCCATCCGTCAGGCCTACTGTTTAACTGCTCCAGCAGCGATATCAGTCAAAATCTGTCAGCCCATCTCTGCCACTGCTTCAGCAGCTATAACACTCTCCATCTGTCAGACCTACTGTGCAAGTGCTCCCGCAGATATAAGACCATAAGACTATAAGACATAGGAGTGGAAGTAAGGCCATTCGGCCCAGCGAGTCCACTCCGCAATTCAATCATGGCTGATGAGCATTTCAACTCCACTTACCTGCATTCTCCCTTCGCCCTGAATTCTTCGAGACAAGAATATATCAATCTCTGCCTTGAAGACATTTAGCGTCCCGGCCTCCACTGCACTCTGCGGCAATGAATTCCACAGGCCCACCACTCTCTGGCTGAAGAAATGTCTCTGAGTTTCTGAGTTTACCACTCTAATTCTAAGGCTGTGTCCACAGGTCCTAGTCTCCTCACCGAACGGAAACAACTTCCTAGCATGCACCCTTTCCAAGCCATGTATTATCTTGTACATCTCTATTATGTCTCCCCTTAATCTTCTAAACTCCAGTGAATACAATCCCAGGATCCTCAGCCGTTCCGCATATGTTAGACCTACCATTCCAGGGATCATCCGTGTGAATCTCCGCTGGACACGTTCCAGTGCCAGTATGTCCTTCCTGAGGTGTGGGGACTAAAACTGGACACAGTACTCCAAATGGGGCCTAACCAGAGCTTTATAAAGTCTCAGTAGCACAACGGTGCTTTTATATTCCAACCCTCTTAAGATAAGTGACATCATTGCATTTGCTTGCTTAATCATGGACTCAACCTGCATGTTGACCTTTAGAGAATCCTCGACCAACACTCCGAGATCCCTTTGGACTTTGGCTTTACGAATTTTCTCACCATTTAGAAAGTAGTCTGTGCTTTTATTCTTTTTTCCAAAGTGCAAGACCTCGCATTTGTTCACGTTGAATTCCATCAACCATTTCCTGGACCACTCTCCCAAACTGACTAGATCTTTCTGCAGCCTCCCCACTTCCTCAAGACTATCTGCCTGTCCACCTAACTTCGTATCATCTGCAAACTTCGCTAGAATGTCCCCAGTCCCTTCATCCAGATCATTAATATATAATGCGAACAGCTGTGGCCCCAACACTGAACCCTGCAGGACACCGCTCGTCTCCGGCTGCCATTCCGAAAAAGAACCTGTTATCCCAACTCTCTGCCTTCTGTCAGACAGCCAATCCTCAATCCATCCCAGTAACTCACCTCGAACATCATTGGCCCTCACCTTGCTCAGCAGCCTCCCGTGCGGCACCTTATCAAAGGCCTTTTGGAAGTCTAGATAGACCCCATCCACTGGGTTTCCCCGGTCTAACCTACTTGTCACCTCTTCAAAGAATACCAACAGGTTTGACAGGCATGACCTCCCCTTACTAAATCCATGTTGACTTGTTCTAATCAGACTCTGCTCGAAGAATTTAGAAACCTCATCCTTAATGATGGATTCTAGAATTTTACCAACAACCGAGGTTACGCTAATTGGCCTATAATTTTCCATCTTTTGTCTTGATGCTTTCTTGAACAATGGGGTTACAACAGCAATCCTCCAATCATCTGGGACTTTCCCTAACTCCATTGACTCTTGAAAGATCTCAACCAATGCCTCCGCTATTTCCTCAGCCACCTCTCTCAGAACTCTAAAATGTATCCCATCGGGGCCAGGAGATTTATCAATTTTAAGACTTTTTAGCTTTTTAGCACTATCTCTTTTGTAATGGCAACCATACTCAACTCAGCCCCTTGACTCCCTTTAAATTTGGAAATTACTCATGTCATCCACTGTGAAAACTGACGCAAAGTACTTATTAATTTCTCCTGCTATTTCCTTATCTCTCATCACGAGCCTTCCAACATCAGTTTGAAGCGGCCCAAAATCTACTTTTGCCTGTCATTTGTTTCTTATATGTTGAAAGAAACTTTTATTATCATTTCTAATATTACTGGCTAGCCGACCTTCATATTTGATCCTCTCCTTTCTTATTACTCCCTTTGGTATCCTCTGTTTGTTTTTGTAGCCTTCCCCATCTTCTGATTTCCCACTGCTCTTGGCCACTTTATAGGATCTCTCTTTTTCTTTAATACATTTCCTGACTTCCTTTGTCAGCCATGGCTGTCTAATCCCTCCCCAGATAATCTTTCTTTTCTTGGGAATGAACCTCTAAAGTGTCCTCAATTATACCCACAAACTCCTGCCATTTTTATTCTACTGTCTTCCCCGCTAGCCTCTGCTTCCAGTCTATTTTTGTCAGTTCCTCTCTCATGCCCTCATAATTACCTTTATTTAACTGTAACACCATTACATCCGATTTTGCCTTCTCTCTTTCAAACTCCAGACTGAACTCTACCATATTATGACCGCTGCTTCCTAAGGGTTCCCTTACTTTAAGATCTTTTATAAAATCTGGTTCATTGCAAAGCACTAGGTCCAGAATAGCCTCCTCCCTTGTGGGCTCCATGATAAGCTGTTCCAAAAAGCCATCCTGTAAGCATTCCATGAATTCCCTTTCTTTGGATCCACTGGCAACATTATTTACTCAGTCCACCTGCATATTGAAGTCTCCCATGATCACTGTGACATTGCCTTTCTGACATGCCTTCTCTATTTCCCGGTACATGTTGAGTGCCTGGTCCTGACCACTGTTAGGAGGTCTGTACACAACTCCAATTATGGTTTTTTTGGCTTTGTGGTTCATCAATTCCACCCACACAGACTCCACATCATCTGACGCTATGTCATTCCGTGTCATAGATTTAATTTTGTTCCTAACAAGGCAACCCCACCCCCTCTGCCGACCTCCCTGTCTTTTGGAGAAGTTGAAAATCCTTGGAGGTTTAACTGCCACTCCTGAACCCACCCCGCCCCCCCACCCCCGTAACCAAGTCTCTCTGATGCCTACCACATCATAATCATTCACTATGACTTGTGCCATTCATTCATCTGCTTTGTTATGAATGCCACGAGCATTCAGGTAAAGTGGCTTAATGCGAACTTTCTTCTCATTAGAGATATTGGAAGTGATATGATGTCCTAAGTTATCCTTGCTTTTTTCTGCATTTCCAGTCTGCCTCAATTTTAAATCCGCCTGGACACATGCTATCCTGCTTCTTATCTTTCCATTTAATTCCATACTCCCTGTTGCTTTCACTTTCCCTTCCCCCCAACTCAGAAATTTAAAGTCCTACTGACCACCCTATTTATCCTCTTCGCTAGAACATTGGTACCTGATCGGTTCAGGTGGAGACAGTTCCCCCATGTTCAGGTGGAGACAATGGTACACTTCCCCCATGTTCCAAAACTGATGCCAATGTCCCATGAAGTGGAATCCCTCTTTCCCACACCAATCCCTTAGCCACGTGTTTACTTGCCTAATTTTCTTGTCCCTATGTCAATTGGCAAGTGGCTCGGGCAGTAATCCAGAGATTATGACCCTTGAGGAACTGTCATTCAATTTCCTGCCTAGTGCTTCGTAATCCCAAACTGGTCCTCCACCCTAGTCTTGCCTATGTTGTTAGTACCAACGTGGACCACAACAACTGGATCCTCCCGCTTCCCCTCCAATATCCTTTCAAGCCGGTCGGAGATGTCCCGTAACCTGGCACCAGGCAGGCAACACACCATGTGAGACTCCCGATCCGGCTTGCAAAGGATACTATCTGTCCCCCTAATTATAGAATCCCATATAACCACTACTTGTCTATTAACTCCCCCCTCTTGAATGGCGTTCTGCACCATGGTGCCTTGGTCAGTTGGCTCATCCTGTCCAGAGCCCTTTTCCTCATCCATACAGTGAGCAAGAATCTCGTACCTGTTTGACAAGGTCAAGGGCTGAGGCTCCTCCACTCCTGAACTCAGGTTCCCCCTACCTGCCTCACTTACAGTCACACTCTGATGTCCCTGATCACTAGCTGAATGTGAATTACTTAATCTCCCAGGTGTGATTGCCTCCTGAAACAAAGAGTCCAGGTAACTCTCCCCCTCCTGGATGTGCCACAGTGTTTGAAGCTCTATTTCCAGATCATCAATTCTGATCCGGAGTTCTTCCAGCAACCAACACTTGCTGCAGATGTGGTCACTGCCATTCACAATGGGATCAGCCAGCTCCCACATCATACAGCGACAGCACATCACCTGCCAAGCCATCTCTGCTTAGTTAATTAATTACTTAGTGACTTTGTACAAGTTTGAGTTAGAATTCTTTCTGCTACCTCTCTGCTATAGTCTTTCCCTATATATATATATATACACGCACACACAAACAAAGTAATTTTTTAATCAGTCACTGGTAAAGAAATAGAAAATCCTTACCTTAAAAAAAAACCAGTGCAGTTAAGGAACTCAGAGGAGGAGGGTAGGTGGGAGATACTACAGGTTTAGCCGCCTTCCTGATTGATATACTCACTGCTGTCCTTCCCGGCTGCCCTTCTGGTAGACGTCACTTCCCCTGCTGCTCCCGCTCTTTCTGTGACGAGAGAGAGAAAGAAAAAAATCACCACTGCCCGCTACAGGTAAGTAATTTCAAAACAAACTGTCTTATCTTAGCTGTAGTCTTCGGGGTTCGTTTTTACTCAGGCGCTGCTCCCACTCAAATCCACAGCAGGATGGGTAAGGCCCAAGGGGAGCCTGTACTGGGGAGGTGATGTGTCCCACAGCAGGATGGGTCAGGCCCGAGGGGAGTCTGTACCGGGGAGGGGATGTGTCCCATAGCAGGATGGGTAAGGCCCGAGGGCCATTTGTAATAGTGAGGGATTGTGTCCCACTGCAGAATGGTTAAGGCCTAAGGGCAGTCTGTACCGGGGAGAGGTTGCATCCCACAGCAGGATGGGTAAGGCCTCAGGAGTGACCGAGAGCAAAGACCTAAAGACAGATCTGAGGGGTATCATTTTCCACAGAGGACGGTTCATATACGGAACGGACTGCCAGGGGCACATGAGATTAACAAGAACAGTTACAACATGGAAAAGACATTTGTGCAGGAACATGGAGAGGAGAAAGTTTGAAGGACCATGAGCCAAACGCAGGGAAATGCAACTCATTCAGTACAGGAAACCTGGTCAGCATTGATGACTTCGGCCAGAGAGTCATGCAGCACAGAAACAGACCCTAAGTCTTGGGCTATTGGGGGAGTGGACTATCGTGACAAGGCATGTTGTTGAGACTGAAGTAAGTTAGAGAGATATGGATGGTAGTCTGGACTGGAGCAGGTTTCAAACATGTGAAGTGATTGGTGAGAGGGGAGGAAAGTACAGAGATAGGAACTGTTTTTAACGTTAGAATGATTGAAGACACTGATCCACAAGACAAGCCATAGATACAGTGTGGGAGAGGGAACACAGAACAGAACATTCCCAGATGGCATTCCCACCCTCTCGTGGGAGGCCTGTTTTCCCCTCTGTTGGACCGATGCTCACTAAGACAACACAGGCTGCTCAATAACTGTGACACTCCCGATGTTGTCTTAGTAAAACAAACTTACAGTAAAGGCAGTGACTGAACCTGGGGTGTGTCTGTACTGAGCTCCCCCTCCAGCACTATAGCTATGTCTTGTCCTGTTAGTTGATGTTTGCAGCCCTCTCATTGCTCTCTGCTCTGTGCACTGTGAGTGATCTTACCTCACTGCAGGATATATTGAAGGCTTCAGATCTCCCTGCATTTTGTCTCTCTGGCTGACAAACCATCTTCAATGAGGTGATGAATGAGACACCCAGCAGCTGGGAAGTCTATTAGGTCAGGACCTTCCTGATTACCAACAGGAGACAGAGAGATCGACAGAATAGAAAATTAGACTGTTGCAGTGAGGGCTACACATGTCAAATGGTACAGAGTCGCAAAGAAATCTGGAACATCCCAGTCTCCATCGTCTCTCTGGAGTGGAGAATTCTGTTGGCTCAGGATCTGGAGTAGCTGCAAGACCGAGGGACACTGACAGAGGCAACACTTAGACCACACAGTGAGGGATACCACATGGAGAGATACGAAATGATATCACCAGAGTGCAAGATCAAACAATTGTGAAGGAAGAAAAGATTTTGATTCATGTTGCACTCAAATGCGCAACGTGTGAGCAAGCAAAGTGATGGCCTCGTGGTATTGTTGTGAGACAATTTATCCAGAAACTTAGCAACTGTTTTCTGGACACAGGTTCAAATCCCACCAATGCAAATGATTGAATGTGAATTAAATGCTTCAAAAAAGATGTAATTTAAAAACTGTGAGTATTAAGCAATTGCTGATGTTAAGAAAAATCCACCGGGTGCATTCATGACTTTAGTGAAGTAATCTAAGGTTGGTCTTTCCTCCGATTGTCCTCGACCACGATAGCCCCGCCCTCCTGCACATTGACCTTCTCAAGATGGCGGCTCTGAGGCCCGTCCTCCCTCTTCCCTCAAACAAATGGCGGCCGTGACCCTGGGCTGCTTTCCCGACAGAGACCACCATCTCCTTATCCCGGCCTGGAGGGTCTTTTTCGGGTTTTTTTCACCTATGTCCGCGTTTTGTAAATTCTCTCCGCTCCTTTCTCCCAGTGAGTCTCCCACATGCCGCTCTCTGAAGCCGATCGTCGCCGCACCCGGAGAAAGCTGCTCCATGTCTCACCGTGTCCTGGTTAATGTGGCACTGCGCGTGCGTCGGAGGTTATCAGTGAGTTTACAGAGAATATTCATACCTGCACATAATCACGGGAGAAATATTATACATTAATAATTGCTCTATCGAGTTACAGTCATTGAGCTGATTCATATACAAATAGATTTTTTGGTCCAACTTAACCATACCGGCCAGGTATGTAAATTACCAACCATTCTGGGAGTTTGAAAATAAGTTTGTTACTCGAGTTGTTACATCTTAACTATTTCTTTAAAACCTCACATTGTTTTATAAGAGGGGTTTAATGCTCCACAATGTAGTGTAAAATATAAGACCCACGTTGATACTGTCCTAGCTTACAGGAAGAAATTTTGAAGGATTTCCAAAAAGAAGAAACCAGCAAGAGATTTTTACAGTATGCAGAAGGGGTAGAAGTTAATTGGTAGAAAATTCAATCCAAAATTGAAATGGAAATTTCAAAAGAACGAGAGCGTGCAGCCACCAACACAAATTTAAATTCAACTTGATCCAGAAATACACACGTAAACCGGTAATTTAAGGCTCAGGATTGACAACTTTAAATGGACTTTACATGGATTTTACATAAGAGACCGTTAATGTTAAAGATTTTCTACCTTTTGTTTATGGCTGAAGGGAACATTTGGAAGATTTTGGGATTGAAAGTTAAAATAAAGTTCAGTAAATTTATTTTTTATTACAGTACAATAAACAAATATTTTTCAAGTAATGTCATTTATTTGCTATTGAAAGTATATTTAATGTACTTTTCAAACAATTGTGTTTTTTTCTTCTGTATTAAATACAATGTAGAATTAATTTAGTTTGAAATAATCAATTTCAAAGGTTTGTGTTATAGTTCCAATCCCCTTAATAAATGTTCTTAATTTATGTTAATTGTAATAAATGACAAAAAAAACCAAAAAAAAACAGAGATTGATAGATTCTTGTTGTCTCGGGGAATTAAGGGCTATGGGGAGAATGCGGGAGAGTGGAGTTGAAGTGCCCAGCAGCCATGATCGAATGGCGGAGTGGACACGATGGGCCGAATGGTCTTATTTCCACTCCTATGTCTTATGGTCTTATGATCAATCCTGCAAAATAGTTTGCTTTCTGATAAATCCTGAAGCGTTCACTCCCAAGAATGCATTCGCCTCGCTCCTCACTCACTCTGGTTGGAGGACCGGAAGCTGCTCTGTCCTCCAGTTCCGCCCCTTCCTCCCAGTTGCAGTGTTGATTGAGGCGCTCAGCAACAGAAACATTAAGGGACAAGGGAAGTTAGAGTCGATGCATTGTGTTGCTTTGAAAATATCCCGAATCTTGGACCGAGAGGCTGGCGTTCAATTCACAGATGGTGCAGGTGTGTGTAAAAACAACTTTGAACAGGTTCATGAGGGAAAACAAAGGAAGTCAGGAACCGAGTAAAAACAATAGAAAACGCACACAATTTGGTGGGACTCTCAATACCCAAATGATTTTAGTCTTTACCAAATGTTTCAGGGTCCCAATACAGTCTGTTCCTCTCTTCCTTGTGCACAGACATATACCACGATTGTGGGGCAAAGTGTTGTGGTGGGATATAAAGGTGCCTTTCTGGACCTCCCTCAGTTTTGGAGAGGAAAATAGAAGAGAAGGAGTAGGGTTTTGTACGGAGTTACCTGTTCTCCTCCTGTTGCAGCATCTTATTATTGCCCTGACTCTACCTCGTACATGTTTGGTAGAGATCAGTGACGTTTCATAAGCCCACAGTCCAAGATCTGTCACTCTGTTTAAGAAAGCAGAAATCTCTTTTAGCACTATAGTCATGACGTGCATGGACCTGTTGCAGTGCTTCAAAGTCCATGAGGCAGCCGTACTCTCTATGACAGACAGACTGAGTTTGGAACCTCCTCTGTCCTTAAGACTTTATGCATTGCTTGCGCTCTTCCATTTCCCCTTTGCACGTTCCCTTTCCAACCCACCCCATCTGCATCACTCGACAGTTGGAGCTGTCAAGGGCAGAAGTCTGTGGAATAGCCTCCCTAACCTTCTCTATCCTCCTTTTTAAGATGTATTTAAAAATCGTTCTCTTTAATCAACGTTTTGATCATCCATGAAGCACCTGAGCAGATTTGCCATTGTAAAAGTTCCATACAATGCAAGTAGTTGTTGTTATTGCCATACATTAGGTGAAACAGGAATGATGCAGTCAAAATTCTAACAAGAAAGTCACTGTTAGGCGTAGTGTACAGGCCACCAAATAATTACATCACATTGGCATGGGCAATAAACAAATAAATAACTAATGCCTGTAAAAATGGTACAGCTATTATCGTGGGTGATTTTAATCTACATGTAGATTGGTCGAACCAGCTCAGTCAATGTGGCCTTGAGGAGTTCATTAAGTGTATCCATGATAGTTTTCTTGAACAGTATGGAATGGAACTGACAAGGGAGCAAGCTATCCAAGATCTGGCCCTGTGCAATGAGGCAGGAATAATTAATGACTTCAGAGATAGGGATCCCCTGGGAAGAAGTGATCACCGTATGGTTGAATTAGAATACATATGGAGAGTGTGAAGATAAAATCTAATAACTGGGTCCTGTGCTTGAACACTGGGAACTACAATAGTATGAGAGAGAATCTGGATAAAGTAGACTGGAAACAAAAATTTTATGGTGGCAAGTTGATGAACAGATTTGACGAAGGTCTATTCCGGTGAAAAGGAAGGAGTATATGAAAAGGCATACTCGGCAATGGGTATCTGAGGAAAGTGATCAAATTAGACCATAAGTCCATAAGACATAGGAGTGGAAGTAAGGCCATTCGTCCAATCGCGTCCACTCCACCATTTAATCATGGCTGATGGACATTTCAACTTCACTTACCCGCACTCTCCCCATAGCCCTTAATACCTTGTGACATCAAGCATTTATCAAGCTCTGCCTTGAATACATTCAGCATCCCAGCCTCCACTGCAGTCCGTGGCAATGAATTCCACAGGCCCACCACTCTCTGGCTGAAGAAATGTTTCATCATTTCTGTTCTGAATTGATCCCCTCTAATTGTAAGGCTGTGCCCACCGGTCCTAGTCTCCTCGCCTAACAGAAACAATTTCCTAGCGTCCATCCTTTCCAAGTCATGTATTACCTTGTAAGTTTCTATTAGATCTCCCCTTAATCTTCTAAACTCCAATGAA
This sequence comes from Chiloscyllium punctatum, assembly GCF_047496795.1. Classification (NCBI taxonomy): domain Eukaryota; kingdom Metazoa; phylum Chordata; class Chondrichthyes; order Orectolobiformes; family Hemiscylliidae; genus Chiloscyllium; species Chiloscyllium punctatum. The sequence continues at coordinate 32,295,123 of NC_092769.1, read as the reverse complement.
TACAATCCCAGGATCCTCAGCCATTCCTCATATGTGAGACCGACCATTCCAGGGATCATCCGTGTGAATCTCTGCTGGACACGCTCCAGTGCCAGTATGTCCTTCCTGAGGTGTAGGGACCAAAACTGGACACAGTAATCCAAATGGGGCTTTTTAAAGTCTCAGTAGCACATCGCTGCTTTTATATTCCAAACCTCTTGAGATAAGTGACAACATCGCATTCACTTTCTTAATCTGCACTTACTCAACCTGCATGTTGACCTTTAGAGAATCCTCGACTTGCACTCCCAGATCCCTTTGTACTTTGGCTTTATGAATTTTCTCACCGTTTAGGAAGTAGTCTGTGTTTGTATTCTTTTATCCAAAGTGCAAGACCTCGCGTTTGCTCACATTGAATTCCATCAGCCATTTCCTGGACCACTCTCCCAAACTGTCTAGATCCTTCTGCAGCCTCCCAACTTCCTCAGTTCAACCTGCCTGTCCACCTAACATCGTATCATCAGCAAACTTCGCTGGAATGCCCCCAGTCCCTTCATCAACATCATTAATATATAATGTGACCATGCAGGTAACCATGCCTGAGATCCAATCAACAACAAGTCAAGCAGTAACTTCAGTGCAATTGCCGAATGGGCAGACTTTTCAATTCCAAGGAGTAATCCAAGCACCTCAGTCCTCAGTCATACAGTCCCCTCAAGTTCAGACTGTTCAGATTTCTATTATACTTGAAAATGAGCACTCCCAGGAATCTGCTTAGCATGACTGACTCTCAGAAACATGGAGAAATTCTATCGAGACAGCCTTCGTACAGGAAAATCCTGAATGAACTTTCTTCTGATCCCCCGGTGTGCCAAGAAATCGATGAGGAGAAATCAGAAGAAGAGTCTGTCTCAACCATTACTACAATGACCATGCAGGCACCCATCTATCAGACTCGCAGCGGGCAATACATTGCTATTGTATAGGGGGGAGCAATTCAGCTGGCCAACAATGGTAACGATGGAGTGCAGGACTCCAGACACTAACAATGACCAATGCAGCTACAGCCAAGGTTGGAGCAGCCATTATACAGTATGCACAGAGCCCTGATGGACAGCAAATCTTTGTGCCGGGCAGCCAAGTGCTTGTGCAAGGTGCTGCTGGAGATGTCAAAACCTATCAGATCCGTACAGCTCCTAACTCCACTGCTGGTCAGGGAATGTTTATGGCATCTTCACCAGTCCTGCAAAGCCAGCCCCAGAATGCTGAAGAAACCACTCATAAATGTGAAATCCGCCTCATGAAAAACAAGGCAGCAGCTCGAGAGGGCCGTCACAAGAAGAAAGAGTGTGTGAAATGCTTGGAGAATTGGGTTGCTGTTCTGGAAAATCAAATTGAAAGAGAAAGCGTACAATGTGGCCAAAAACAGCATAAAACGAGAACTGGGAAAACATTAAAGGTCAACTGAAAGCTATAAAAGAGCTATAATGAAAAATAATATAGAACATGAGAAAGTTAAACTAGCACAGACTATAAAGACAGAGAAAATGAGAAGAAGCATTTAGATATGTGACATCATAATGGAGGATACTGATATCTTTCCAGTAATTGGCAAAGAGACAAAGGTAGGTGAGGATTTGGAAACTATCATTATTACAGAACAGCTAGTTTTATTTATTTTTTTTTCTTTGTTTTTATTAAAACAGTGAAGGGGAGGGTAATTCCTGCTTTTTTTTACCCCCACACTACCGCCTAACTGCGGTAGTGCTTATTTTTTCCCCAGCACCCATGGCGCATGTGTGCAGGTGTGAGACACAGTGAAAGACACAAAGTGCACTAATCTTTATTCAATTTCCACCAAAAGGAAAATAGGAAAACACCCGAGTGGCCAGTGACAAGCACTGCCCTTCACATCAAAGGGCAAAGCTGTGTGTTCAAAACAGTGAAGGGGAAGGTAGGGACTAAATCAAAATAGAGTTGGACAGGGAAATGATACACTCCACTCCCTGCGGCGCCCACCTCTCCCTGAACAACTCCAGGGTGTTGGTGGACACCGCGTTCTCCTTCTCCAAGGACACCCGGGCTCTAACGTAACCCCAGAAGAGGGAACAGCTAGTTTTAGTCTGTTTGGAGGTAATTGAGCGAAAAATAGAAAATGCTCCTGACCTTGATGGAATGCATCCCAGGTTACTAAAAGCGATGCCAGGAAAAATAGCAAATGCACTGGCAGTAAATTTCCAAAATTCATTGGACTCTGTGGCAGTCCCAGCAGATTGGAAAACAGCAAAAGTGATGCCACTGTTTTTAAAAGGAGGTGGACAAAACGTGGGGAATTATATACCAGTCAGTTTATTCTCTGTAGTGGGAAAGATGTTTGGGTCTATTATCAAGGAAGAAATAACAGGGAATCTCGATGGAAATTGTCCCATTGTACAGACACAGCATGGGTCCATGAAGGGCAGGTCATGCTTGACCAACCTTGTAGACTTCTATGAAGACATTTCAAGCAAGGTGGACAACGGGGACACAGTGGATGTGGTGTAGCTGGATTTCCAAAAGACTATCAACAAGGTGCTGTGCAAGAGGCTGTTGCATAATATAAGGGTGCATGGCGTAAGGGGTAGAAGATTGGTTGACGAATAAGAAGCAAAGTGTGGGGATAATTAAGTATTGTTCTGGCTGGCAATCATTGACAAGTAGTGTGCCTCAGGGATCAGTGTTGGGACTGCAATTATTTACAATTGATACAGATGATTTGGAGTTGGAACTGTGAGAAACAAAGCTCACTCACTTCAATAATTTCAATCCGAGACAAGATCTGAATCATTAGTGTCATTTATTTTACACTTGCAAGTGGGTGTGATGTCCAGTGTCTATTAGGCAGAGGACATACACACACCAAATTCAATTCATACATAATATTTATATGTTTTGATGTCTTTTGTTTTACATTGCTCCTCCCCTGCTAACATAGTCCACTTCCCTTAGAGCGGCCCCCATTACCCCTGTTTATCTCTTGCCTTATCTGGCCTTGTCTGTGACAAAATGCTGATTCCTGGCCTCACAAGGCTGTTTGACCTCATCCTGCTGTAGGTCATTGTTCGGCATATTCTTTCTTCATCATTATCTACCCCCTTCATCTGTTCCTTTCCCGAGGCCGTTCTGATCCCTATGACCCTTTTAATTGGGGTTTGTTCCTCTGTCTCTGTAAAAGTGGGAAACAGATGTTTATACCGACTGTTTGTACAGGCGTATCTAGCTTAACTTCATCCCCTCACAACATCTTATCTACTTGCCCGTAATGTCTACCATTGTTTTGCAGTCACATTTCATTCTGACATACAATTTTAGCTAATACAAAAACAATTATATATTTCCTCCACATCGTTTCCATTCTTGTTGTCTCAGCTCGTGGCTAAAACAATTACACACTGTTGTGAGTTTATTTTACTTTGTGAAATGGATTTGCAGAATTGCAGAAGTAACATTAATTTACCTATATCTCACAATTTCCCCCTTTTCTTTAATTACCATTTGTTATCTTCTGCATTTTTCTTTCAGGGGCACCTGTTTCATCAAGGCTGTTTCAAACAGTCTTTGGGTGAGCCCTCGTATACAGGGTATGATAAAACAGCCAATGGCCACTAATACCCCGACAACTACTATCAGGGAAGTAAAGATAGCAAACACCACCCCCTTCCATTTTCCAAACCATGATTCAAGCCATCCTGTAAGAGATGTGTCCAGTCCTGAATTCTCAGCCAGTCCCTCTGCTAAGGTAGTCAATCCCCTTAAGGCCCGAGTAATTGAACCATCAGGTGCAGTGTTATTAGGAATAAAGGTACAACAACTTCCTCCTAACATCACACACACACACCCTTTTTCTGCCAAAATCATATCAAGGGCTATTCTGTTTTCCCATGCCATCCTACTTGTCGCATGAAGCTGGTCTGATATTCCTTTAACCGCATCTCTTGTATAATTTATAAATCGCTGTTAATTATAGAAAATGTAATTTATCCAATCTACATTTTTATTAATTGTTACCCACCAAACGAGAGCTGACTCAAAGCCTACTGCAATCTGGTTACGAGCCTTGAATTCATCCGGTACTCCCCTAGGGACTCCGACAGAATCGAGATAAATCCTATCATCGAAAGAAGGGTCTAACAGTAATCTCTTACCCCTTCCTTTTTCACGACTATCGTTTCCTTCTCAAATGCCAGGGTAAATGGAATTGCCAATTGTACAATTGCACATATCCCTCTCCAATTTGGAGGTAGCCTGGGTCTCAATATTTTGCCTCCACAGTACCAACACAGATCCGCTCGGGGAACCTTCAGTGCTGAGTAGTTCCCTCCCCTCTCCGTTTCGGTAACATGCTTAATCTCTGTACATAGTTTCAGCTCCCCCAAATCTTTCGACCGACTTGTACCTCGTCTACGCACACACGATGTTTGATTTCCAACTGCAGCGGAAAACAGGGGGTGGAGCTATTGCATCTTTCTTCTCCAAGGGAGGGAACATCGGAGATAGGGAGGTACAATTCCTATCATTCCATGCAGTCTCATCCTGATACAGGGCTATCATACATTTCATGCCCTTCCTGTCTCGCTTCCATCTGAGCAGAAAGGGAACCACCTGGGCCACTGGCCGACCGGAGACACATGGAAAGCAATTGCTTTTGTTCAGACTTTTTACAATATACTTTACCCATTCAACCCAAGCATTTGCATCCTCGTACCCAGTTGCTATTTCAATGGTCTGTTTCAAGTCCTTTACCTCGATAAATTTTACTAGTTGAGGATCAGTGGGAGGGGTGAAAGATTGTATCTTATTACCCAGTCGTGCTATGCGTTTTCCCCGTCCTATGCTAATTCGAAAACAATATTCCAAGAAATCCTTCCCATTTGCTTTCATTTCTATCCCAAATGTTTCATTTCATTGTATCTCATAGGTGCCCCCCCCCCCCCAGGATTATTTCGTGCCATGTGGTTTTTCTTATTGTTAGGTATATTGGGTTACACTTTTTATCGGGACAATGGCGAGCTGGTTGGAAGGGGGTCCGGTGTACTGTGACGAGACCATTATACTAAGTACCATCCCCAAGGCCATCCCCATAGGAATTAAAACGTATCTCAGAGCTGCGGTACTGTCTCTGATTATCTACATCCCCACAATTTCCTAAGCAGCATACATCAGCATCTATTACTTGTGATTATCAGATTCAGGAACCGTTAATAATACATATGAAAATGATATTTGATGAAATCCCAATACTAAGAGAGCTAGCATCATAACTCTAAGCATTCCCAGTATTCTATACATCATGCTGAAGCACAAAAAGACTTAATATACAATCTTACAGAAATAATCCCTTGCTCGCGTCGCCACTGTATAATTTGTTACTCAAAGTCTCTTTAGTTTGAGTTTCAGCGGATCTTGCGTTGATTCGGCTGAACAGACTTCTTCCTCCACGGGAGAGTCCACTGGCCCCATGATCCGCGTGTAATGAGTCCAGCCTTTCTCCGTTGTCCTTATTGCCGTTTCGGTAGTCAAAAGAGCCTGGTACGGCCCTTCCCAGTCCGGCTGCAATTTAGTCTCTGTCCATGATTTTACTAAGATCCAATCGCCCGGCTGGATGGGATGAACGATGAATTCAAGGGGTGGAGTCTGTGCCAATAATCCCTGTTTCCTGAGGAAAGACAAAGAGGAGGACAAGCCCAGTATGTACTTCTTTAAAAACAAATATTTAGTTTCGGGAATTGGCAATTCTCCATTCGTTCCCAAGTAAGGTAATCCAAATAAGATTTCATAGGGGGATAGTCCCAAATCTTTCCTTGGGGCTGTTCGTACTCGCAAGAGAGCTATAGGTAAACATTTGGTCCAAGGGAGTCTGGTTTCTATTATCAATTTAGAGAGCTGTCGTTTGAGTGCTTGGTTCATTCTCTCAAACCTTCCCGATGATGGCGGGTGCCATGAAGTATGGAACTCCAGGAAATTCCCAACCCTTTCACTACTCCCTGTAACACTTTAGAGGTAAAGTGAGTTCCTTGGTCGGAAGCAATATGGTTCACGAGCCCATATCGGGGAATTATGTGCTCTAATATTGTTTTAGACACTCCTCTCGCAGTGGCGGTAGCTAGGGGGTATGCCTCAACCCAACCAGATAGATGATCTACTATGACCAACATATAGTTTAGTCTGCCTACCCTGGGGAGTTCAGTATAATCTACTTGTATACTCTGGAAAGGTCTCAATCCTGGGTCTCTTCCTCCCGGAGGTTTCTCAAGACTTTCTTATTTACCTTTTTGCATATGATACATCCCTCACATATTTGTTTAGCAATTGTATATATCCCTTTACATCCATATTCCCTAAGAACTAAATCACACATTGCTTGTACTCCCCAATGGCTGCCTTGGTGTAGGACAGCCATAATCTCTCGCATCATCATTTTGTTTAACATTTCCCTTCCATCAGGTAACCTCCAATGCCCGTCTGCTGTTTTTACAGCCCCTAAATCTCTCAATTCATTTTCTTCGCTTTCAGAAAATACAGGAGGCTTCCCGAGGACCTGGGACAGTAGGTTATAGGGAATGAATCACCACTTCTTGTGGGTTCAGGGCGGTTTCCCTAGCCACTTCATCGGCTAATCTATTTCTCCTAAAGTCTGGTTCATTTCCTTTCTGATGACCCTTTACATGCACTACTGCTATTTCTCGGGGAAGTAATAGGGATTCTAAGACCCGTTTAATCAATTCTTCATGTACTAATTCCTTCCCCCACCTCTGGGTTAATACTCAAAAGCCGCTCCCTTATCCTCGGTAGAAAAGAGGTGGAAAGGTTTATCGACAGAAGGTAAGGCTGACATGGGGGCATGGATCAGATCTCTTTTGAGTTTTCCAACTAGTTCTTTGTCCTCATCATCCCAACTTAGACATTTTGATTCCACATCTAATAGTTTGAAATATAATTTCTTAGTCTTCTGTGCATAGGAATCAATCCACAATCTGCAATAACCCGTGAGACCCAAACATTTGTGTAACTCCCGTTTAGTGCTGGGCAGCGGCATTCCCACTATTCCCTCTATCCGTTCAGGGCTTATCTTTCGCTTTCCCTCACTAACTAAATGTCCCAAGTGTTTCACTTCTTGCTCCACATATTGTGGTTTGTTTTTAGATACTCGCAGTCCTTGCTGGCCCAGGAAATTCAATAATGTGTTGGTGGCTTTTACTACTCTTTCTCTTCTTTTTCCTGTTACGAAGAGGTCGTCTACATACTGCAACAGGGTAGTCCCCTTGGGGCTGCTAAATTTCTCCAATATTTGTTCTAGCATCTGTCCAAATAAATTCGGGGAGACCGTAAACCCCTGGGGGAGCACAGTACACCGGTATTGCTGTTTCCGTCCTTTCTTTGGGTCTTCCCACTCAAAAGCAAACAAATTCCTACCTTCCTCTGCTAAGGGACAAGCCCAAAAGGCATCCTTTAAATCTATCACACTGAACCATTTGTGGTCATGAGGGATCTCACTTAATAACATATAGAGGTTTGGCACCACTGGGTGCCTGATCTGTACTGTTCGATTTAATGTTCTCAAATCCTGCACCAATCGATAAGTTCCATCGGATTTCTGCACTGGTAGTATTGGGGTATTATAAGGAGACATACATGGCTCCAACAGTCCATCTCTAATCAATCCTTCAATTACTGGCTGCAGTCCCTGTTTACCTTCTATGGAAATGCGATATTGTCGCTCACAGACAACGTCCCCTTTTCCTTTTAAAAAAAAAAATTACTTCAAGGGGAGGGATCTGTAGTTTTCCACAATTCCCTTCCCTAGCTCATACAATAGGGTCTATCTCTCTCTCTCCACATCCTCTGTCAACATTGCCTTTGTACAACTAATTCTTTTTCCTGAATGCCAATCTCCAGTCCTAAGAGGATAATTAAATCTCTCCCTAATAAGTTACTTTCTATATCAGGGATATACAACAGTTCCCCTGTGACCCAATCCTTAGGACCTTCTATCATCATAGGTTCAAATACTGGAACAGTAAATCCTTCCTCCTTTACCCCTGAAACAGTAATTGACCGTGTTGACATTCCTACTTTCTTTGGTTTAAAATTCAGTGATGACCGTGCTGCCCCCGTATCTACGAGGAAGACTACATCTTCCCTACAGGGTCCCAACTTTCAGGTTTATCAAGAGTTCCTGGTGGGTCCCTGGGGGCAGGAACCCCTGACACCCCTATTCTTCATCAAAATTCATAAGCGGAATTGCCCTCTCTTCCCTTTTCAGAGCAGGACATTCCCGCTTAAAGTGCCCTATCTTTCCGCAATAATCGCATCCTGCCTGTGGAGACCTCCAGCTCTGCCCCTGTCGCTCGAACCCTCTATCAAACGCTCCCTCTTGTCCTCTCTGTCCGACATGCTGCCGCCCACCGCTCCGGTTGCTCAATATTGGTTCCATTCTTTTCTTAACTACCTCATCAACTGCAGCTACCATCATTTTCACCTTCTGTTTTTATCTCTCATCCTCTCTCTTTACAAACACTTTCTGTGCCTCTCTCAACAATTCGTCTAATGGCTTTTCACTCCACCCTTCTATCTACTGTACCTTTCTCTGTATGTCTGGCCATGCCTTTGTCACAAAATGTACTTTCAAAAGATCCTGTGTCACTGGGTCCTCAGGGTTCATTCCAGAATATTTCCGCATTGAGTCTCTTAATCTTTGCAAGAAAGCTGAGGGAGTCTCATCTTTCTCCTGTCTACCTTCAAAGGTTTAGTCAAATTCTGTGACTTCGGAACTGCCTCTCTTATTCCTTTTAGAATCAGGTCATTCAATTCCCTCACTTCTTCTCTATGCTCCGGATTTTGATTTTCCCACTGGGGGTCTCTGAGATGAAACTTCACCTCTCCCTGTCCAGCATCCCCATCTCCAATCGGATGTTCCCTGTCCCATATTTTAATGGCTGCTCCCGGTATAATTCCCCTTTCTTCCCCAGTAAATAGTAATTTCAAAATAGACATTAACTCAGCCCAGGTATACAGACTGGGCACCAAAAATTGATCAATTTGTTCAGTCAGCCCCTCCGGATCCTCAACCAGGACCTTCATTTCTTTTTTTAAATGTTCTGACCTACCCACTGCTGAGGGGGACACTTACAAACCCAATCTCTTTGTCCCCTGTTGGTACCTCCTGAAGGGGATAAGTCATTACGTTCTTCTCCTTTTTATGTTTTAGAGAAATATTGCAATATTTCTAGCTCCCCATAACTTCAAACACCAATTCATCAATTCATGCTTGGCTAACTTTAAAGCCTGTTCCAAACTTGTAAATATATTTATATATTTACGTTCATTTATTCAGTATTTAATATTTAAAATGTAAAATGCATACAGTTCTCAATTTTGAAATCCACTCTTATCACCCAGTTTTAGTCTCTTAATTTAAATCCAATTTTTTTTAAAGTAGTCCTAACCATCATTGCTCAATTACAATACTATTGGTCGTGAAATAATTAGAGCCGCCTTAAAAGAATTTGTCTAAAAAAGTTATAAAAAATTTCTAATGCATGAACAATGGCCAAATCCAAGGTCACAGATATTAACCATAGAATTTTGTTTTTACTACAATCTAACGTTGAACTGAAACTTCAACTGTCCTGCATGAGTCGCTTTTATGTAAAGATAAAAGAGATTAGTTAGAAACTGATATAAGGCAGTCATGACCTGTAAGAAGAACAGGAGTTATCATTCTTTTTTTTTCATAATCTCTATAGAATCCTTAACGTTAAAAGAAATCATGTTAAGTTTCCATAATAAAAATCAGATTCAAAACAGTCCCGGGAATCAAGCTCCAGGGAATAAAACGCAAACATTCAATCACCAACAAACAAATGTGCATTCAAACCAAATCACAAAGGGTTAAACTTTCTACCAGCTGTATAGCTCCTTTCATTCTCTCTCTCTCACTCATTGACAAATAAATTCAGATATTTACAAACCCAGTCTTCGTCCGACCTGTATTTTGGCCAGAAGAGGCGGGAAGAAGAATGGATTCCTTAGTCAATACGAAGCAACAATATTTAATCATCTTTTTCCCTTGTACAAGTATTATTTTGCCAATTCCACAACATCCTCCAAAAAGGACTTTCTGGAGGTATGTTGTAAGGGACCCCGCCTCCATTTTCATTGCCTTTTCCTTCTTTTGTTTTCCCAGAGAATTTCCTTACCCACGGCACAACCCATATTGAGTTCCTTCGTTAGTCCCTTATTAACTACTAAAACTCAATCCCGGCTACCAAGGCAATACTTAAGAGTCAGGTTTCTAACCTTGGTCTGTGCACAGAGTTGCCTGGCCCCTTTGCGCCTTATTTTCTATCGACCTCCTTTCACTGTCTGAATCAGATGTCTCTCTTGTGGGATTCGTACCAGTCGCCCAAGGGGGTAGACCAAACCAGGACACGAGACCGCTCCTGAATGGGGAACGGGACGCGTCTTCCCAGTGTCCAAGGCCAGCCACTCCCCCCGGTGATGGAAGAAAAACCCGGACAGCCCCCAATTGTGAGAAACAAAGCCCACTCACTTCAATAATTTCAGTCCAAGACAAGATCTGAATCAGTAGTGTCATTTATTTTACACTTGCAAGTGGGTGTGATGTCCAGTGTCTATAAGGCAGAGGACATACACACACCAAATTCAATTCATACATAATATTTATATGTTTTGATATCTTTTGTTTTACATTGCTCCTCCCCTGCTTACATCGTCCATTTCCCGAAGACCGGCCCCTATTACCCCTGTTTATCTCTTGCCTTATCCGGCCTTGTCTGTGACAAAATGCTTATTTCTGGCTTCACAAGGCTGTTTGACCTCATCCTGTTTTAGGTCATTGTTCGGCATATTCTTTCTTCATCATTATCTATTGCCTTTCCCGAGGCCGTTCTGATCCCTATGACCCTTTTAATTGGGGTTTGTTCCTCTGTCTCTGTAAAAGTGGGAAACAGATGTTTATACCTACTGTTTGTACAGGCGTATCTAGCTTAACTTCATCCCCTCACAACATCTTATCTACCTGCCTGTAATATCTACCATTGTTTTGCAGTCACACTTCATTCTGACATACAATTTTAGCTAATACAAAAACAATTATATATTTCCTCCACATCGTTTCCATTCTTGTTGACTCAGCTCGTGGCTAAAACAATTGCACACTGGTGTGAGTTTATTTTACTTTGTAAAATTGAATTGCAGAATTGCAGAAGTAACATTAATTTACCTATATCGCACAGAACCAAATGTAGGCTGTCAAAGTTTGCAAGTGACACTAAGATGATTAGGGGAAAAAAGTGAGTGGAGGACTGTGAAACTTTGCAGAGGAACATAGATACATTGAGTGACTGGGTAATGGTCTGTCAAATGAAATGAAATGTTTGAAAATAGAAAGTTTATACTCTTTTTGGTTGTAGTAACATTAAAAAAAAATTGAATGTTAAAAAGTTGCATAATTTGCTCTGCAGAGGGACCTGAGCATCCTTCTGCATGAAGGTTGGTCACCAGGTACAACAATCAGTTCAGAAAGCAAATGGAATTTTATCCTTCATTGCTGAAGGGATTATGTTTAAAAGCAGAAGTTATGTTCCTGCTGTATTTGGGTGCTGGTGAGGCCACACCTGGAGTACTCCATGTAGTTTTTATCTCCTTAGTTGAGAAAGGGTGTACTGGCACGAGAGGGGGCGCAGAGGAGGTTTACTAAGTTGATTGCAGAGTTGAGGGAGTTATTTTAAGAGAGACTGGGTAGATTAGGATTATATGCATTGGAATTCAGAAGAATGGAAACATAAAAAATAATGAATGGAATGGATAAAATAGAAGTAGAGAGATGTTTCCATTGGCAGGTGAGGCTAGGACAAGAAGGCATCACCACAAGTTTAGAGGCAGCAAATTTAAGACTGAATTGAGAGGGAACTTCTTGACCTCTTTGGAATTCATTGCCCAGGGAAGTAGTTGATGCTAGTTCAGCAAACGTTTTTAAACCTAGGTTAGATTTTTTAAAAAAGTAATTAATTAATGGACACGGTGAGAACGTGGGTAAATGGTTCTGTGTCCACGAAATGATCAGCCATGATCTTATTGAATGGCAGAGCAGGCTCGAAGGGCAGGACGGCCTTCTACTGTTCCTCGTTCTTTTGCTATCTCTCCCTCATTCCTGACTTGAAGGTGTTGGATTGGGATGGATAAAAGTAAAATTCACAGAACACCAGGCTATTGGTTAACAGGATTATTTTGGAATCAATGGGTTTGCTGCTTGTTCATCAGGTGGTTTTCAGATGGTGTTGTCATTTTTAACTCTTGTAACTCATGAATAGCAACAAAAGCCACGAAGCAATCCACATGCTCCAGCCAACAATGGTGATTTATGTCAGCGGCGGACCAATAGAAAGGCAGGAACAGAGCTGGAGGACCTGGCGGGGCAGTTGGTCCTCCGACCAATCAGGGTGAATGAGGGGCGACACGAGATTATACCATGTGATCATTCTCGCAGTCGGTTCGGGATGTGTGAACAGAGAGCTGTTGGTAAAGATAGAAATAAACAGCAGCAGGCAGGAGGGAAATGGTGTTGGTATGGGTTGAAAGGGTTTATAGAGATTTGGTGCACATCGGAAAATATAAATTTGAAACTTAGTCCCGTTTTTGCAGTAAACGGGAAAATGCCTCAACTCGCGATTGAGTCGAGTATGCACCACCATCTTTATTGGGGGCAACGATTCACTGGACACGTGCAGACACCAGCTTTGTCGGGGGCAAAGGTCAGCGGGACGCATGTGCAGCCTTCTCTGGGACAGAGTCCTCGGGCAGGATTTACACAGAGCATATTCACACCCAGAGAAATGGATGGTTTTTTTTCTGGATTTGTATGTCATTCATTTAAATGATTTGTATGTGAATAGAGTTAGTAAGTTTGCAGGTGACACCAAGATTGTTGGTATTGTGGACAGTGACAAAGGTTGTCTCAGAATACAATGGGATATTGATCGGATGGATCAATGGGTTGGAGAGTGGCAGATAGGGTTTAATTTAGATAAATGTGAGGTGCTGCATTTTAGAAAAGCAAATCAGAGCAGGACTCACACACTGAATTGTAAGGTCTTGGAGAGTCTTGCTGAACAAAGAGACCTTGGAATGCAGGTTCAAAGTTCCTTGAAAGTAGAGTCGCAGGTCGATAGGACAGTGAAAAAGGCATTTCGTATGCTTCCCTTTATTGGTCAGAGCATTGAGTAAAGGAGTTGGACAGGACATTGGTTAGGTCACTTTTGGAATATTGTGTGCAGTTCTGGTCTACCTCCTGTCAGAAGGAGGCACTGAAACTTGAAAGGTTTGAGAATTGATTTTCAAGGATGTTGCCAGTGTTGGAGGATTTGAGTTGCAGGGAGAGGCATAATAGGCTGGGGCCATTTTCCCTGCAGTTTCATAGGCTGAGGTGTGATGTTATAGAGGCTTATAATAATCTTGAGGGCCATGGATAGCGTAAATAGACAAGGGTTGGTGGAGCCCAGAACTAGAGGATATAGGTTTAAGGTGGTGGGGGCTGGTTGGGAATTCAAATTGCCCTAAAGGGCAACGGAAAGTTTCACATTTCAAAGGCATTTGAATAGGAAGGGTTCAGAGGGATGTTGGCCATGTGCTGGTAAATGGGAATAGATTAGGTTAGAATATCCGGTTGGCATAGATGGGTTGGACTGAAGAGTCTGTTTCTGTGCTACACATCTCTGACTGTGGGATCATAAAAGTGAACATTGCTCTTATTCATCTCTGGGCTCCTTGATGTCCACTTGTTTGTTATCTAGCTTTCTCAGTCTCTCGTGTGTATTTTTGCTCTGTGTAGTATTTTACTATTATGTTCAAAGACCTCTTGGTAAATGAATTGTCCACTGCTGCCCGGCTCCTGACCTTTTGCTCCATTATCAGGTTATTTTTTTCCACAATATCTTTGATAATCAAGAGTTCTTTTTTCCAATAGTGAGTGGATTTTCCTTCCATTTCTGACAGTCAAATTCTGCACCATTTTCATTCCCTAAAAATCATATTGCACTCCCTGAAACATGTGTATTTCTCCTTCCACAGATACCAGTGATCAAGGCCAAAACTCTGTTGCCTGTTGAGAAGGTGATGTTTGACTTCCTTTTACTGCTGTAGTTGATATGGTGAAGGTGCTCCCACGACGTGGTTGGGTCGGTGACATTACAGTTTACTCACTCAGAGATAGTGAAGAGTAGAAGATATCTGTACAACTCAACACATTTTTAATTTCACAAAAATATTGAGAACTTTTGACATAAGGCCACAGATGGAGAATATGATGTCCAGTAACCAAACCTTTGCGAAATAAGCAATTTTTCAGGAATGCCTTAAAGGAAGAAAGCAGATCTTAGACGGTGGAAATTCCAGACCGTGTTGCCTTGGAATCTATAGAAACAGTCACACAGCAGAACTCAAAAATAAACACATCATTGGGAGTCTAAACTAAAATGAGTTATTGAGATGTGAAAGGGTGTGTGGTGCAGGGAGATAGGAATGATTACAGCCAGGAATTAAACCAAGGGTGTGAAAGGAGATTGCTGTTGCTTAAAATTTGGGAGCCTTTTGATGGATCAGCAAGTTCTGGTAAAAGTGAGCACTTAGGTGGTAGAGTTTTCAATATTCTGGAGATTATAAGGGAGGGTGATGTGGGATGCTGGCCAGGAGTAGGTTTAGATAATGAAATCTTTAGTTCACAAAATGAATCAATGAGAGTTTCAATAAATGAGCTGAGACTGTGGTGAGGTCTGGTGATATTACTGAAGTCGAAATAGAGGTCTTGGAGTGGGACTGGGCTGTTACCCTCAGCTGTGGGATTCAGCTGTTTGTCAGTTTGTGAATGAAGTCTGTATCAAGCTCAGGAGCTGATTGGCCCTGGAAGAAGCCAAACTGGGCGTCACTGAGCAGGTTATTGTGAGCATGTGCTTGACAGCACTATCGATGACAACTTCTATCACTTCACTGCTGAGCGAGTGTGGACTGATGGAGGGAAATTGGCTGGATTGGATGTGTCCTGCGTTTTTGTGTTGAACAACACTGGGAAACATTTCCCAATGTCGGTAGATGCCAGTGCTGGAGCACTACTTGTCTTGGTGGGCAGCAGGTTCTGGAGGAGACAGTGAGGACTGCAGATGCTGGAGATCAGAGCTGAAAATGTGTTGCTGTAAAAGCCCAGCAGGTCAGGCAGCATTCAGGAACTCATTCCTGAAGAAGGGCTCATGCCCAAAACGTCGATTCTCCTGCTCCTTGGATGCTGCCTCATCTGCGCTTTTCCAGCAACACATTTTCACCAAGTTCTGGAGCACAGCCATCAGTATTATTGCAACAATGCTGGCACGGCCCATAGCCTTTACACGACTTGTCTATGTCTTGATCTGATTTGAAATGAGTTTTCAACCAATTCGATTCACATCTGTGATATCAGGGACCAATGGAGAAGGCTCATCCACTTGGCTCTGCTGCTGAAGATTGCTGCAAATGCTGTCGCCTTATCTGTTCCATGAATGTGTGAGGCCCCTCCATCAGTAAGGGTGGGGATACCTGTGATGCTTCCTGCAGTGAGTTGTTTAATTGTCCATCACCATTCCTGACTAGGTGTGGCAGAACTCAGATCTGATCCATTGGTTGGTTGATCACATAGGTCTATTTGGTGTTGCGTGCACTGTAGCTTCACCAAGTTGGCACCACATTTTTAGGTATGCCTGGTATTGCTCCTGACATGCCCTGCGGAACTCTTCATTGAACTAGAGTTGATTCCTCTGGCTTGATATTAATGGTTGAGTGGGAGATATACCAGGCCATGAGATTTCAGATTGGGATGGAGTACAGTTCTGCTGCTGTTGTTGGCCCACAGTGAGACAGAAGTTGCAGGGTCAAGAGGGCTGATTGTGTTGTTGTATTTTCCAGTGTATTGGTAGATGTAATGTGGTCCATCCAGTTTCATTCCATTGTTGAGACTGTGAAGTGATTAATTCAATGAGTGATTTGGTGGGCCAGTGTCAGGAATGCAACTTTTAAAAAAAGGCTTTGTGATTTACACATGAAAGAAGTGAAACTATCATTGTTTTCGGATAGATGAAAGACTCAGCAATCAAGGTATTTTTCAATGGATAATTTCAGTTACATCACACGATAAATTTTTGCTATAAATTCTGTGCCTTAGATTTGTACCCTCCACAATCACCTAATGAAGCAGCGGCACTCCGATAGCTAGTGTGCTTCCAAATAAACCTGATGGACTATCACCTGGTGTTGTGTGATTCTTAACTTAGAATATTACAGCACTGCTTACAGGGCTGCACGTAAACAGCCTCAGTCCAGTTAATCAATACATTCGGAAGGATTTCCTCCAAGTTTGATGACACAATATGAGTCAAAACCGTCAACTGCAACCCGCAATGTTGCACTTAACAAAAACTTCAGGCTGACACAAAGCTCCCCACCCCACTGCAATGTGGTAACTGGGCCCGGCCCAGGAATTGGAACTGGGAAATTTGTGGACTGTGATCTCAAAGGAAGCGAGCAAACACAATTCTGACAGATTAGTCCTCAAAGATGAGTAGCAAGTTTGAGACAAGGCAGGTGGTATGCCTTCTTGTACATAGCTTAATTGCATTTCTTATTTACAGTCGTGTTTTGCAAAGTATAAAGAACCAGTTTGTATTCCATGGTTGGGGAGTTTTATCCTCCATTGATCACAATTGCTGCCTCTCGCCCCCCAAGTCAAATCATAGGATCTGTAACATAACAATAAACTGTAAGTGCTGGAGATCTGAACCCCAGAAACAAAGTGCTGGAGAAACTCAGCAGTTCTGAGGGCATCGGTGAAGAGGAAAATAATGTTACATTTCAAGTTCACTGACTCTTCGTCTGAACAGACAAAAGGTCACTTGACTTGAAGCTTACAATGTTTAATTCCCCACCGACGTGCTGCTGGACATGCGGTTCTCCAGCACTGTGCTTTCTATAGTGAACTTTATTTACAAAACAGATCGGAAAAATACTAATCTCCAAAAGTGAAAGGTTCATTGTAAACATGAACATAGTATCCACACTTAAGTTACACAAGCACGCCTCAGTTTAAAAACAAGATTTAACTCAAAGTAACATTCCATCTCAAAATTAGCCAAGTTACACCAGTAATAAAGCTCCTCCACCCAATGAGGCACTTCAGCACAACATCCTGCAGTGTTACACACAGGCACCTTTACCAAAGAATGATCACATGTCACAAAATTGAAGGCCAAGAGCATGTCTGTTTAAAGGAGCAGAAGTCAAACTCAATTTTTGGAAGGATTTTTACTAAACCTGAATGAACATTTAAATCTCAGAGCGTAATCTTTGCTTTTTTAAACAAAGTGTGTGGGAAACATCCCACATCTTGCTAAACGTTCACTTCGGTCTGATACATCGAGCGAAAGGTCAAGAAAACATCACACTTTCCATTCACTTCTACAAAGGGCTGACATCACATTTCTTCAGGATTTAAAATATTTTATAAATTGTTTGTAAAATCATTTGTCACATTAAAGAACAGGACAATAAATGTCATTGTATGCAATAAGAGTGAATCCTATGAGAGCAGATTTAGGTTTGGAGGGTAGTGTATGCGCTTTCTAATTTCTGGGAGTACTTTGGGAGACTGTTCCCAGATGGTGATAGTGAGCATATTTGGAATGCACTGTTTAGATTTGGGATCCGTGGGAGACAATCTGTGGTTTCATTAAAACTTGGCTTGCGTTGGTGGTGTACAGTAAGCAATTCATAAAGTTACTTATGTATTGTTGTTGACTACCCGAATGGTATTCAAATCTGCCAGGTTGCCTTCAATAGTGTACATGCATCTATTGGAAATATTTGGGATATGCCAGAACTGCCCAGTGCTTGACGAATTCAGGGGGGACAAAAATCACATGGAGTAATTTGAAATTAAGAATCCAAGAGGACGTAACCACTGAAGTATTCAATTCAAATAGTTAAATGGAGTGCTCACATTTAAAATACCTGTTATCCATAGGAATGGATGGACTGACTGAATTGGGACCAAATTCCGAGCTGGGGCATGTGAAATGTGCTTTGATAAAGTCACCTGCATTTACCAACAATAATTTGGCAAGCTCGGAAATTTAAGAAACAATACAAGCTTCATTGCTTCTCCAATCGGGTCCCAAGCTCTGTGAAAAATCAATAATGTTCAGGTTTATTGCATACACTCTGAAACACGTGTTTCTTCTACAGATCCTGCAAGTTTCCCCAAAGAGCATAGTCCATCCAAATGATGTTGCTAACTTTGGCTTACTCGTTTCTTTCCTAGCCTCTATAGCCTGAAGAGAGGCCAGAAGCAATTATTCCCCATATGTGGGAACATTACCGACAAGGATTTTTTCCGACAGAATTGACTTCCATATATTCAGTGCCCAGAAAAGATAAAAAGCTTGTTACCTTTTATAGAGCAATGATTCAGTGGGAGTAAAACGCTAACCTTTTCTTGCTTAACAATCAAGCTGCCTAAATTTTAAACATGAACACTTCTTAATCGTTCACTAGATCCTTACGAAATATTTTGTGCAAAACAAATCACATGATACATAGTTATTCAGATAATAATACAAGTTTGTTCGTTGAAGAACCCAGACGAAAACGTCATGAAATAATGTGAGTTTGATATACCTTAATCATCATTTCAAGTGGATTCTCTGCATAAATTCTCCTTTTCCTCCTCGAAGTATTCAACTTCTTGAATAATTGAGAGAATGAAGTCACAGTTGTACAACACGAAATGCCCATGCTGACCAGATATCAAAAATTAATCTAATCCCATTTGCCAGCATTTGTTCCATATCCATCTTAAACCCTTTCTACTGATTATCAGTTTATTTTACTTTATCAGCACTTGAAATACTGACATTTATTTTTCTCCCAAAATTGGTTAAAAAACTCATAAGTTCAATCATCTAAGTTAATTTTGTAACCTTTCACAAAGAAACAAGTGAGAACAACATATAGCTGAGTGCAAAACAAAATACTGCAGCTGCATGATATCTGGAAATACTCTAAAGCTGAGGCACTGATCCTACATAAGTTTGTCAGCACGGTTTAAGTAACTGACAATAATTTTGTAATGTTTTAGCCTTCACATAGTTAAGGTAAATGTGAGATATCTGAATTTCATGAATTGGTTCCTATTGCACTTTGATCAACAAAAAGTATTCTTGGTTTAATCTACTCAAAGGAGAAAATGACGACCAAAGAAGCTGGACGTCAGAGTCGAAAAGTGTCATGCTGGAAAAGCATAGCAAGTCAGGCAGCATCCGTGAAGCAGGAGAGTTGATGGTTCGGGCATAAGCCCTTCATCAGGAATCACAAGCTTCAGAAAAATAACTGGCATAGACTTATGCCAATACATATGTAGAAGCGTCAGAGCATGTTACGATCAGAATAGGGACTAATTTCAGATTTGGTACCATTCAGTGCAACATTTCAGGATGATATTTATATATGTACCTAAAAGAGAAGTTGTCTAAAATTACAAGCTCGAGGATGATTATAGAATTAAACCTGGAAATAAAGCTGGTGAACAAGAATGGCCAAGTGAAGTCACATCAGTATTGTCTTAGGCAGTGTCAAGTAAGAATTTGAGAGCAGAGTTGCCACTTTGGTGTAACCTGCAGTCTGGCCAAATTGCAGCAAACATCTGTTCAATTTTATCTGCAAACTATTGAATGCAAAATCCTCCTTGCCCAATAATGAGGCAGCATTTTGGGATGTCATTTTTAAAATATATTATTTTCAAAATTACTCATAATTAAGAGTGATCACTTGGTGCTGTCTGCATAACACAGTACGAAAAGGAATTAACAGAAAAAACATTATATCCCAAATTCACAGTCACAAATTTATTGATATTGCATGGGTCAAGCATTGATAAGTAATCGAATTTTAAAAATAAATACAGATAAATTTACTAACTACATTGGAGTACAGTCAAGTTTCTTACTGAACAGCGACAGGATTGGACAGAATCCGCATGGATTTAAGAGGGGGAATCGTACTTAGCAAATCTACTGAAAGAATCTACAGAGTCGAATATTAAAGTAAGAAATTGCAGGACATTTAGAAAAGCTTATCATTAAACATGGTAGACTGGGTTTTGTGAAAGAGAAACTATATTTGACAAATTTGTGACAGTTCATTGAGGAGATAACAAGCAGGGCTGACAAAGGGCAATCCAATGATGTTCTGTATTTGGATTTTAAAAATGCAAATGATAAGGTGCTACATAAAAGTTAGTTGCACAATTTAGGAGCTCATGGTATTGGCGTAATGTATTAGCATGGACTGAGGATTGGTTAACTACACTGGCTGTTGCTGAGTCTTCACTCGCAGTGCTGTATACAATGTTAGCTCCCATATTTAATAAAGGATAAACCAACATCGGAAACCATTCAAAAAATATTCAATTAGGTGCTTAGAGGACGAAAGGGTTGACCTATCAAGAATAGATAAGCAGGGGTGATCTTATGGAAACAAGATCCCGAGGAGCTTGACAGAGTAGATGTTGACTAGATCTTCTAGCACCAGTGATGTCTCAAACCAGGGGACATTACAAATGGAAATATTCATTTTAAAAAAGGTAAAGATTTTTTTCTCTCAGTGAATGGCTAGAATTTTCTCGCCCAAACAATTGTGAAAGTTAAATGTGGGAGGGGAATGGTTGGGTTACTCTTCAGAGGGTTGTTCTGGCTTGTTGGACTGAAGGGTCTGTTTCTGCACAGTAGGGAATCTATGATTCTATCTCAAATTATTTTAGAGGGCAGATAGATTTTTGAAATATTGAGCAGTCGAGTGCTATGCGGATCAAGCATAAAAGAGGTGTTGAGATCTGGGTTGACCCAGCCATGATCTGATAGAATGGGGGAACAAGCTGAAGGGAATGAATGCCCGACGCCTGCTCCGATTCCTTGAGGCTCCATTTCATGTTTTTTTTTGTTTCCACAGAAGAGCGTGATACAATGTGCGAAAGATCTCCGATGTTGTGAAAATGGGGTGTTTACGTACTGGTTCAGATGGCATTGATTCATCAATCCCAGCTATACAGTCATGAGTAGGAAGGCAATTCCCTCCATGAATAAAGGAAATCTACTGCAGAGCTCACACAAAGGGAATTCTCACCCTCAGTAAACTTCGCCATCACATTACCCAACATATCAGCTAAGGCAGGACACCCTGCGCATGCTCAAGTCAATAAGGCGACGCCGGGTGATTGATGTCAGCACCGGACCAATGAAAGGAAGGTAGGCGGATCTGGATGACCTAGCAGGAGGTTGGTCCTCCAACCAATCAAAGTCAGAGAAGGGCGGGGCTAAACAACCATGTGATCACCCTCGCGCGCGGCGCAGAGTCGCTATAATGACTGTTGGGGAAGTTATGGAGAGAAAGGATACGGTAAGGAAAGAAGTAAACAGGAAAACGGGAGAAAAACTGTGTTGCTATGTGCGGAGAGGTTTTACAAACAAATTGTGCACGTCGGAAAAC
The DNA here is from genome assembly GCF_047496795.1 of Chiloscyllium punctatum. Classification (NCBI taxonomy): domain Eukaryota; kingdom Metazoa; phylum Chordata; class Chondrichthyes; order Orectolobiformes; family Hemiscylliidae; genus Chiloscyllium; species Chiloscyllium punctatum. Next base: position 32,273,526 of record NC_092769.1, on the reverse strand, counting down.
ACAAATTTGAACGTCTAGTCCTGTGTTTGCAGTAAATGGGGAATTGCCTCAGCACTGCTGCATTCCTGAGTGAGCGCCGCCATCGTTATTCGGGGCAACGATTCACTGGACACGTGCACCGCAGCCATCTTTGTAGGGGGCAAGGTGCAGCCAGGCGCATGTGCAGCCATTCTCTCGTATCGAGTCATTGTGATCATTACAGCCAATACTGCTCTGATTCTTCTCTGGTCTCCCTCGTAACCACTTTGTCAATATCTAACTTCCTCATTCTCGAACCATGGGTGTATTTCTGGTCTGTTTACTACTGTATTATAACTTTTATAGACCCTTTGTAAATTAGTTTTTCACTGCGGCCCAGCCCCTGACCATCTGCTGCTCTATTATCAGATTACTTTTTTTCTTTTTCATTCCCTGTAATCCATTTTGCACTCCCTGAAACATCAACTGTGTTTCTCCTTCCACAGATACCAGTGATTAATGCCAAAGCTGTGTTGCCTGTGGAGAATGTGATGTTTGATTTTCTTGTACAGCTGCAGTTTGTGTGGTGAAGGTGCTCCCACAATGTGATTGGGTAAGAGGCATGACAGTTTATTCATTACAGCAACAGTGATTATTTGAAGATAATGTCCAAATCAAGAACAGTTTGTAGTTTTATTATGATGCTTATAATTTCACAAAAATACTATTGAGAACTTTAGACATAAAGCCAGAGTTGGAGATTTTAGGTCAGGTGACCAAAAGCATTGCCGAAAAGCAGGTTTTGAGGGATATCTTAAAGGTGGAAAGCAGACCTGTGAGGTTTTGTCTGCAAATTCCAGACCATGTTGCTTTAGTAACTGTAGAATCAGCCGCACAGCTGAAGTAATGAATTAACAAATTGTTGGGAGTCTCGAAGAAAATGGGTTGAGACCTCGACAAAGGATGTGTGGTGCAGGGAGCTCGGGATGACAACAGCCAGGAATCAAATCAAGAATGAGAATTTTAAATTGTTGTTGCTTATAAATCGGAGCCTTTTGACTGATGAACGTGTCTGGGGAGAAGTGAGCACGTGGGCGATAGAGCTTTCATTTTTTTTCTTGAGATTCCACGGAGGTTGAATTTGGGAGGCTGGCCAGGAGTGTGTTTGGATAATTAAGTCTGGAGATAACACACGATGGATGAGAGTTTCAATAAATGAGCTGAGATGAGGGTAGAATCAGCTAGAAATAGTGGTGTTGGAGTGGGACTGGGCTGACCCTCTCACCTCACCTCTGGGATTCAGCTGGTTGTTAGGTTGTGAATCAGGGCGGTAACACAATCCGGAGCTGAGAGGTCCTGATGGTGCCTAAAATGAGTGTCGCACAGCTGGCTGTTGCTGAGCAGCTGCTGCTTGATAGCCCTTTGATGACATTTTCCATAACTTTGCTGCTGATCGAGTGTGGACTGACAGCGGGAAATTGCCTGGGTTGGATTGCCCTGTGTTTTTGTGTTGAACATCCCTGGGCAATGTTCCACATTGTCGGTCGATGCCAGTGCTGGAGCGGTACGTGGCTTGGTGGGTGGCAAGTTCTGGGGCACAATCTATCAGTATTATTGCCAGAATATTAGCAGGATCTATAGCCTTTACACTACTTAACAATTTCTCGATATTGTTTGAACTAAATTGAACTGGCTTAAAGCTCACATCTGTGACGTTAGGAACCACTGGAGAAGGCTGAGATGTTTCCTCCTCATCAGTCCCCCTCGCCAATTCACAGGTATCGTTCCTTGTTCTGTCGATCTTTTCTGGTTATGTCCTTCTCATCCATTCTGCAAAAAAAACTAACATTTGACCTCACCATCATTTGTAAATCCTGCTCCGTCTCCACTCTCCCTTTCCTTTCTGAATTCCTTGTATTTGGTGTCCCTGAAGGATGTATCCTTGCTCCCTCCTGTTTCTCACCTACGCACTGCCACGAGGTGACATCGTCCAAAAGCACAGTGTGAGGTTTCACATGTACACTGACGATGTCCAGCTCTCCCTCCCCACCATCCCTCTCCATTGCTCCACTGGTACTCAGTTACCAAACTGCTTATCACATTCCCACTACTCTATTAACTGCAATTTCCTCCAAAGAAACATTGTTACGGTTAAACCCATTACCTTCAGTTGCTATTCCAAATTCCTTTCCCTTACTGCTGAGCCCTCCCTCTCACTGGGTGCAGTCTGAGGCGGAACTAGACTTCACAAAATTGCTGTCATATCTGTAACCCAAGGTGACCTTCTGATCAGACATGTACGCAATCACAAACACCAGGAATTCCAATCTCTAAAATGTTGCTTGTCTCCACCTCACACGAGCTCCATTGCTACTGAAACCCCATAACCGTGTTGCTGTTACCTTAAACCTGATGAATAAAAATAAACCCTTGATTTCGTGACTGACCCAGAATCTGCTGGCTTTCACTGTTTCCTGCACAATTACCCCCGACCCCCACCCCGGCCCCTTTGTGATGCAGCTTTCTACAGTTTCCACCATGTAAATAGCACTCTGTTCTCTTATTATCCCCTCCAAAATGACCGACTCCACTTTTCCCCAAATTATATTCCATCTGACAACTTGTTCCCACCTTCTCCTGTGCATCTCTCTCTCTTCACAATACTCTTAGAACTTTACAGTTATGCCTTTTCCAGGAATTACCCACCCCACCCCCCCCACCCCCACCCCACCCCCACCCCCACCCCGCCCCCCCCACCCCCACCCCACCCCACCCCGCCCCCCCACCCCCACCCCCACCCCCACCCCGCCCCCCCACCCCCCACCCCCACCCCCACCCCCACCCCCACCCCCACCCCACCCCACCCCACCAAACATTTACTGGGAGCACTGGGCAGTGTGAAGCATGCAGATTTGCTCTGTTTTTAGAGATACTCTATGGGAGGAGCTTGCTGCCTATTGGTCAGAATGGAGGCAATCTGCCCATTGAGCTTCATGAGCCTTTCACACCCCATGTCTTATTGATGAGGCACAGCGGCAGCACGGAAGGAAAAAAAAAAGCAAATCCTGCTCTCCACATCTCACTGACTCTTGGAATATTCTGTCCCACGTGTCAAAGATCTGCCCTGTTCAGTCACATGAAATTCCAAGGTGGAAACCCCTAGAAACCCACAAGTGATGGGTTTTATAAACTTGTATTACAGGATACTACAGGTGGACATTCAGATGGTAATCTCAGTCATTGTAACACCCAACTCTGATTGAATTAGTGAATTCATCAGGACCTGGATATTCACATTGTGTGTGAGTATTGTATTCCATCTGAATCCCATTTGCTGCATAAAAGTTCTCATTTGAATCTTCCCAAACCTTTAATGTGTGTCCTGTAATACTTGTATAATGAGCTGATGGGTATAAGGTTTACTACTATAACGTGTAACTTTTCTAAACCCGTCTGTCATAGCTCCTCTCAATTTCCTTTGCTTCCAGGAGAACACCTCAGTTTCCCCAAACCCCTGATTCTCTAATGTCTGTTTGTTCTCTATAAGGCACACATCAGGATTGTGTTGGAACAACCTCCACTTGCCTGCATCAGTGCAACCCCCAACACTATGAAAGAAAGTGAACATCCTCCAGGACAAAGCACTGTGCCTGAGTGGTGTCCCATCCACTACCTTTGGCATTCCCTCTCCCCATCCCAGAGACACAGTGGCATCACTGTGTAAAAGGTAAAGGCAGCATTGTCCTACCTGACCACAGGGCTGTTCTCTCATTAGGGAGGAAACTGGAGGACCTGGAAGAAACCCATGCAGACACTGGGAGAATGTTCAAGTCCCACAGAGACGGTTGTCCAAAGCTGGAATCGAACCTGGGGCCCTGGCAACAGTGTTAATCACTGAGCCACTGTGCCACCCTAAAATTGTAATTTGATTCACAACTATCACTTCCTCTGATAGTTCATTCCACACATAACAATTGTCTGAACAAAAATAAAAATAAATTCCCAAACGCCTTTTTAAAGCCGTTCTGCTGTCACCTTAAAAGGTATGTCCCCAGTCTTGATTCACGTCCCTTCCTGGAAAGGACACCTGCTGTTCACATTACTGATACCAACCCTCCATGATTTGAGAAACGTCTAATAAGGTCACTCCTCATCCTCCTGCGCGCCAGTGAAAGAAGTCGCAGCCTATCCAGCCTCTGCTTATAATTCAAACTATTCATTCCCATCAACATCCTGGTAAATCTCTTCCGAATCCGCTCCAACTACATAATGTCCTCCCGATATCAGCATGACCAGAACTGGACACAGAATTCCAGAAAAGGCTTCCCCAACTACCAAAATAATGTCCAACTCTTGTACTCAAAGGTCTGAGCAATGAAGGCAAGTGTGCTAAGCACCTTCTTAACCACCCTGTCTACATGTGACACAGACTTGAAAGACCTGAACCCCTCGGCCTCTTTGTTCCATATCTCTACTCGAGGCCCTGTTTTTACTTAGTGTAAGTCTGCCCTCGTTTGTTTTATCAAGATGTAATATTTTGCATTTATTCCAATCCAAAAATCCCAAACAAACCTGAGCATTAAAGACAGTAGCAGTATACTTAAGAGGGAAATCAGGAGGGCAAAAAGGGGACATGAGATAGCTTTGGTAAATAATCCCAAGGGTGTTAATAAATACATTAAGAACAAAAGCGTAACTCGAGAGAGAATAGGGCTCCTCAAAGATCAGTAAGGTAGCCTGTGTGTGGAGCCGCAGGCGATGGGAGAGATACTAACTAAATATTTTGCATCAGTGTTTACTGTGGAGAAGGACATGGACAATATAGAATGTCGATATGTTGAATATGTCCATCTTACAGCGGAGGATGTGCTGGGTGTCTTGTAACCCGTAAAGCTTGGTTAATCCTCAGCACCTGATCAGGTGTACCCTAGAACTCTGGGAAGCTGGGAATGTGATTGCTGGGCCTCTTGCTGAGATATTTGTATCATAGATTATCACAGGTGAGATGCCGAAAGACTAGAGGTTGGTTAACGTGGTGCTACTATTTAAGAAAGTTGGTGAGGAAAAGCCAGGGAGATATCGACCGGTGACCCTGACATTGATGCTGGGCAAGTTATTGGAGGGAATCCTGAGGAACAAGATGTGCATGTGTTCTGAAAAGCAAGGACTGATTAGTGATAGTCAGCATGACTATGTGCGTGGGAAATAATGTCTCACAAAATTGATTGAGTAATTTGAAGATGTATCAAAGAGGATTGATGAGGGCAGAGAGGTTGACATAATCTATGGAATTCAGTAAGGCGCTCGACAAGGTTCCCCATCGAAGACTGGTTAGCAAGGTTAGATCTCATGGAATACAGGGAGAACTAGCCGTTTGGGTACAGAACTGGCTCAAATGTAGAAGGCAGGGTGGTGGTGGAGGGTTGTTTTTCAGATTGGAGGCATGTGACCAGTGGAATGCCGCAAGGATCAATGCTGAATCGACTAGGTTTCGTCATTATATATATATATTTGATTTAGATATGAACATAGGAGGTATAGATAGTAAGTTTGCAGATGACACCAAAATTGGAGGTATAGTGGACAGCGAAGCGGGTTACCTCAGAGTACAACAGGATGTTGTTCAGATGGGTGAGAAGTGGCAGATGGAGTTTAATTCAGATAAATGTGACGTGCTGCATTTTGGAACAGCAAATCTTAACAGGACTGATACACTTAGTGGCAAATTCCTAGATAGTGTTGATGAACAAAGATATCTTGCAGTGCAGGTTCATATTTCCTTGAACGTAGAGTTGCAGGTAGATCGGATATTGAAGAAAGTGTTTGGAATACATTCCTTTATTGATCAGAGCATTGAGTATAGAAGTTGGAAGGTCATGTACAGGACATTGGTTAGGCCTCTTTTGAAATATTGTGTGCAATTCTGTTCTCCATCAATTAGAAGGATGTTGTGAAACTTGAAAGGGTCAACAAAGATTTACAAGGATATTGCCAGGGTTTGAGCTGCAGGAAGAGAGCAAAAAGGCTGGGGCTTTCTCTCCCTGGAGCACTGGAGACTGAGGAGTGACCTCCATAGAGGTTTATAAAATCATTAGTCGCATAGATAGGGTAAACAGACAAGGTCTTTTCCCTGAGTAGGAGAGTCCATAAATAGAGAGCATAGGTTGAGGGTGAGAGGGGAAAGATATAAAAGGGAACTAAGGAGCAACTTTTTCACGCAGAGTGTGGTGCATGTATGGAATAAGCTGCCAGAAAAAGTGGTGGAGGCTGAGAATTGTAGCATTTTAAAGGCATTCAGATACTTGACATGAATAGGGAAGATTTAGAGGCGTATGGCCCAGGTGCTGGCAAGAGGGATAAGATTAGGTTCGGATATCTAGTCGGCATGGACAAATTTGACCGAAGGTTCTATTTAGTCGTGTTCATCTGTGACTCACAGCTCAGTCGGTTTCGGTCTTTTCAAAGATAAATCTTAGTCTGTTTTATTTTAGGAAAGTTACAACATTCAGTAGAGCGACGGTTTATTTCTTTAAGTCCACATCTTATGATACTTTGATTCAGTTTTTTAATATAAAATATTGGTACTAATTTATTCTGGAGGAGTGTTTTATAAAACTGTAAGACAATGTGCCTTTTTCTGGGTCTGTGGACTCTTAAGGTGCAGAGATGGCCATTCGTACAGTGTGCTCTTCCTGTTGGATTTCGGAGATTATGGAAAGTTGCAATGATCCTGATTGTCTGCAGGAAGTGAGGATGCAATTCCTGGAGGATTTCATTGACCCGATAAAGGTAATGAAGAATTTTCAGGAACCGGAGGAAGGGGGGGAGTGGTATGACAGGTGGCAGTTTCAGAAAGGCAGGAAAACTGCCGATCCAGTCAGTTAGATGGGTTTCCTCTCGGAAAGGGAGGAGTGGAGGGCAAGTAGTGCAGGAGTCTCCTGTGGTTATTTCCATCTCAAATAAGTATACTGTTTTGCAAAGCATCAGGGGTCACAGACTCTCGGGAATATCACACTGACAGCCAAGTTACTAGTGTAATGTGAGGTATATCAGGTTCCACGCGATCGATGGTGATAGGGGGCTCTGTAGTCTGCAGCACAGACTGCAGTTTCTGACAGTGAGATATCAGAATGGGGTGGTCCCTACTTACTGCCTGGGTGAAGGATGGCTCCGAGGGTGCAGAATATTCTGAAAGAGGAGAATGATCAGTGGGAGGTTGCTGTACATTGGTACCAATGACATAAGAGAAAAGGATGAAGTCCTGATGAGAGAATATAGCAAATTAGCCTGGAGGATATTAAGCAGGTCCTTGTGGGTAGTAATATCTGGATTACTCCCGGTGCCACATGCTCGTGAGAGTAGGAATAGCAGGGTAGAGCAGATTAATGCATCGCTAAGGATCTGATACAGGGGAGAAGGATTCACATTTTTGGATCATTGGAATCTCTGCTGGGGTAGAGTTGACGTGCATAAGAAGGATGGATTACACCTGAATTGGAAGGTGTCTAATATCCAAGCAGGGAGATTTGCTAGTGCTACTCGGGAGGCATTAAACCAGTGAGGGCGTGGGGGTAAACCTAAAGAGATAGTGAGAAAGGAGGTAGGTCTGAGGCTGGTACAGTTGAGAAGTTAGACAGGCAAGGCAGGCAAGGGTAAGGCACAGTAGGACTGACGAGGTACAATAGACAATAGGTGCAGGAATAGGCCATTTTGCCCATTGAGTCAGCACCACCATTCATTATGATCATGGCTGATCGTCCACAATCAGTATCCTGCTCCTGTCTTATCTCCGTAACACTTGATTCCATTTTCTTTAACAGCTCCATCCATCTCTTTCTTGAAAGTATCCAGAGACTTGGCCTCCATTGCCTTCTGGGGCAGTGCATTCCATGTGTCCACTACTCTCTGGGTGAAGACGTTTCTCCTCAACTCTGTTCTAAATGGCCTCTCCCTTATTTTTAAATGGTGTCATCTGGTTCTGGACTCACCCATCCGTGGAAACATGCTTCTTGTCTCCAGAGTGTCCAACCCTTTAATAATCTTGTAGGTGTCTATCAGATCTCCTCTCATTCTTCTAAACTCAAGTGTATACAAGCTCAGTCGCTCCAATCTTTCAACATGATCATTCTGCCATTCTGGTAATTGACCTCATGAACCTACCCAACACTCCCTCAATAGCCACAATGCTCTTCCTCAAATGTGGAGACCAACACTGCACACAATACTCCAGGTGTGGTCTTACCAGGGCCCTGTACAGCTGCAGAAGGACCTCTTTGCTCCTATACTCAATTCCTCTTGTTATGAAGGCAAGCATGCAGTGAGCTTTCTTTACTACCTGCTGTACCTGCATGCTTGCTTTCATTGACTGATGTACAAGAACACCTAGATCTCATTGTACTTCCCCTTGACCAAACTTGACTCCTTTTAGAGAGTAATCTGCCTTCCTGTTCTTGCCTCCAAAGTGGATAACCACACATTTATCCACATTAAACTGCATCTGCTATGCATCCGTCCACTCACCTAGCCTGTCCAAGTTCACCTGTATTCTCATAACATCCTCCTCACATTTCACCCTGCCACCCAGCTTTGTGTCATCAGCAAATTTGCTAATATTACTTTTAATATGTTCATCTATATTATTACTGTATATTGTAAACAGCTGCACCGAACCTTGTGGTACCCCACTAGTCACTGCCTGCCATTCCGACAGGAAACGTTTATCACTACTCTTTGCTTCCTGTCAGCCAGCCAATTTTCAATCCAAGTCAGTATATTCCCCTTTGTAAAACCATGCTGACTCTGACGAATCCTATTACTGCTATCCAAATGAGCCATAATTTCATCTTTTATAATTGACTCCAGCATCTTTCTCACCACTGACATCAGGCTAACCGGTCTATAATTCCTTGTTTTCTCTCTCCCACCTTTCTTGAAAAATGGGACATTAGCCACCCTCCAACCTGACTCTACATCTCCTGATGCTGTGTCTCCCCCTTCGCAAGCGACTGAACGTCATCCCTCACCAACAGGGCCATCAGTCTGCCCTATTGATTGCACTGCACTGCATTTATTTCAATGCAAGAGGTTTGACAGGGAAAGCAGATGAGCTTAAGATATGGTTTTGAACATGGGACTGGGATATAGTGGGTATTACAGAAACGTGGTTTAGGTTGGAAAGGACAGGTAGCTTAACGTTCTTGGGAATAGATGTAAGAGGAAGGATAGAAAGGGGGATAAGAAAGAGGGTGGAATGGTGTTTTTGATTAGGGATAACATTATTATTGTGCTTAGGGAGAATATTCATGGGAGTTCACACGGTGAAATTACTTGGGTGGAACTGGGAAATAAGAACAAGATGATCACCTTATTGAGGTTATCTGTGTGGGTTTCATCCGGGTGCTCTGGTTTCCTCCCACAGTCCAAAGATGTGCAGGTTGGGCGGATAATCCAGGCTGAATTGCCCATAGCTTTCAGTGATGTGCAGGTTGGGTGGATTGGCCATGTGAAATTACCCATAGTTTTCAGGGATGTGCAGGTTGGGTGGATTGGCCATGTGAAATTGCAAGGTAAAAACAATGACTGCAGATGCTGAAAACCAAATACTGGATTAGTGGTGCTGGAAGAGCACAGCAGTTCAGGCAGCATCCAACGAGCAGCGAAATCGGGTTTTGCCCGAAACGTCGATTTCGCTGCTCGTTGGATGCTGCCTGAACTGCTGTGCTCTTCCAGCACCACTAATCCAGCATGTGAAATTGCCTACAGTGTTCAGGGATGTGCAGGCTAAGGGGATTGGCCATGTGAAATGCAGAGTTACAGGGGTAAGATAGGAGGCTCTGAGGGTCAGCGTGGATGTGATGGGCCGAATGGCCTACTTCCACACTTGGGATTCTCTGACGATAATTCTACTACTTTTAAAATAGTTGCAGAAAACAATAGACCAGATCTAAATTTGGTGTTCAAAATTGGACAAAGGTGAATTTTGACGGTACAAGGCGAGAACTTTCAATATTTCTTTGCAACCCCCAGGTAAAGGGGCCGGCTGGAATGTGGGACCATAAGAACAGAAGGAATAGGAGCAGGAGTAGGCCATCTGGCCCCTCGAGCCTGCACTGCCATTCAATAAGATCAGGGCTGATCTTTTCATGGCCTCAGCTCCACTTTCCTGCTCTCTCACCTTAACCCTTAATTCCTTTCCTGTTGGCAAATCTACATTTTCCCTTAAAGACATTCAAGTTGATAACGTCAACTGCTGCACTCAGCAGGGAATTCCACAGATTCATAACCCTTTAGCTGAAGACGTTCCTCCTCAACTCTTTCCTAAATCAGATACCTCCTTATTTTGACGCTATGCTCTCTAGGCTGACCCCACCCCTCCCCCCCCCCCCCCCTCCCGCCACAATGGAAATTACCTCCCTGCTTCTATCTTATCTATTCCCTTCTTAATTTTATTTTCTCCAATACAACCTCCCATTCTTCTAAATTCCAACAAGTATAGTCCCAGTCTGTTCAGTCTCTCCACATACACCAATCCTGTCAACTCCCGACTCAATCTAGTGACCCTCCTCTGCACCCCATTCAGTGTCAGTACGTCTTTGCTGAAGTAAGGAGATCAAACTGTACACAGTATTCTAGGTGTGGCCTCACCAGCACCCTGTACAGGTGCAGCATAACCCTCTCTCTAGCAAGGAAGGACAACAGACCCTTCACCATGTCTTTTATTCCCCTGGGATACATTCCATCACGGCTAGGAGACCCATGTACTTTTGGGCTGTTCTCTTTCCCAACACTACCTCATTACTGAGAATGACTGTTTCCATGTCCTCATCTGCCATTGCCTCCATAGGCCTGTGAAAATGAGACAACAAGAGTACATAGACAGTATGTTCCTGTTAAGGCCAAGTCTGGTAGGTGTAGAGAATGCTGTGTGTTGAGAGAAATTGAGGGTCTGGTCAAAAAGATGAAGGAGGGATATGGCAGGTACAGACAGCTGGGTTTGAGTGAATCCCTCGGAGTATAGGGGCAGTAGGAGTACACTCGATGGAAAACAGGACGGCAAAAACGATACATGAGATAGCTTTGGGGGGAAAGAGGTTTAAGGATAATCCAAAGAAATTCTACAAAACACTAAGGACAAAAGAGTAACCAGGCAGAGAATAGGTACCTTCAAAGATCAACAAGGCTGTCTGTGGAACCACAGAAGGTGGGAGAGATACTATCCGAGGATTTCATGTCAGCTTTAACTGAAAGACGATATGGAAGCTAGAGACTTTGGCGAAATAAATCGTGATAACTTGACAACTATCCATATTACAGAGGTTGTACTGGATGTCTTATACATAAAGCTGAGTAAATCGGTGGGACCTGATCGGGTGTATCCCAAATATTTGTGAGAAGTTAGGGAAGTGATTGCTGGGCCCCTCACTGAGATATTTCTATCACCGATAGCCACAGGTGAGTTGCTGCAAGTCAGGCGCCATTATTTGAGAAAGGTGATGAGGAAAGGCCAGGGAACAATACGCTGGTGAGCCTGAAGTTAGTGGCAGACAAGGTGTTGGAAGGAATTCTGAAGGACAGGTTTATATGTAATTGGAAAGGCAGGAAGTGATTAGGGATAGTCAGCATGGCTTTGTACAATAATCACTAACTTGGACTTCAGAAAGGCATTCAAAATGGTTCTACATAACAGGCTGGTTAGCAAGTTAGATACCATGGGATACGGAGAGAACCAGCTATCTGGATACAAATTGGCTGGAAGGTTTGAGACGGAGGGTAGTGTTTTTCGGACTGGAGGCCTGTGATAAGCAATATGGTGTAAGGATCGGTGCTGGGTCCACTGCTTTTCATCACTTATTCACATAGAAATCACTGATATATATGAGGTATAGTTAGTAGGTTTACAGTAGACGTCAAAATTGGAGGCGCACTGGACAGTGAAGAAGGCTACCTCAGAGTACAATGGGACTTCAATCAAATGGGCTGAGGATTATCAGATCGAGTTCATTTCAGACAAATATGAGGTGCTCCATTTTGGAAAAGCAAATGAGGGCAGGAATTATACACTTAATGGGAAGGTCCTGGGGAATGTTGCTGAACAAAGCGACCTTGGAGTGCAGGTTCACAGTTCCTTGAAAGTGGAATCATAGGCAGGGTAGTGAAGAATGTGATTAATGTACTTGCCTTTACTGGTCAGTGCATTGAGTAGTGGAGTTGGGACGTCGTTTTGCGGCTGCACAGCACATTGATTCAGCCACTTCTGGAATTCTGGTGTCAGTCCTGGTCTCCCTGCTATTGGAATGATATTGTGAAACTTGAAAGGGTTCGATAAAGATCCGCAAAGATGTTCCCAGGGTTGAGGGTGTGAGCTACATAGGTAGAGGGTGAATAAGCTGGGGCTGTTTTCCCTGGAGCATCGGATACAATTGTGAGGGGCATGGATAGGGTGAAATCCCAGGGTCCTATTCCCAGGATATGAGAGTCCAAAGCTTGGGGGCACAGGCTTCAGGTGTGAGGGAAAAGATTTAAAAGGGATCTAAGGGGCAATGTTTTCCAGCTGAACGTGGTATGTGTATGGAATAAGGTGGCAAAGGAAGTGTGGAGGCTGGTACAATTACCCAATTATGCCTTTGAGATGTTGTATGTGATTAGCAAAAATTTAGAAGGTTATAGGGCAAGAGCTGACATATGGGATGAGATTAATTTAGGATATCTGGTCGGCATGGACAAGTTGGATCGAAGGGTCTGTTTCTCTGCTGTACATCTTTATGGCACTACTAAAATTAAGACGGGCTTCTCTTTTATGGAGAGTTAGCAGAAGATCAGATAATTCTTCTTGGAGCTGAGAAGGTTAGGCAGTAATTTCGACCAGGAGCAAATTTGTTTCCAGGATATTTAATTTACAGAGAGACAGAGGGAGAAATTATTAACGTCACAATTTTTAGTAACTACCTTCAGGTAACTGGCAAATAATGCCGGTTAAAAATGTGAAGATTATTTTACTAAGTTCTGAGCATCTGGAACAGTTTGACCGACAGCTGGATGCAGAATCAGTAGTTATTGTCAGAACAAATTTGGAATTTAACTTTTTAAGGAAGGATTTGGATGGCTACAGAAAAATGGGAGGTGAGTTGGGATAGACTGGCCCCATCTTCAGAGGGGGAGAGTACAGCCCCAATGGGCTGAATAGCCCCAAACCCCTGTGCTCTGTGTTCCTGCCACATTCACTGTGAATGGTGAAGCTCATCCCAGGGCAGAGTCATAGAGACCTACAGCATGGAATTAGACCCTTTGTCCAAACTGGTCCATACCGACCAGATATCCCAACCTAATTTAGTCCCATTTGCCGACATTTGGCACATATCCCTCTACACCCTTCCTATTCACATACCCATCCAGATGCCAAATGGTGTAATTGTACCAGCCTCCACCACTTCTCTGAACAGAAGATTCCATACATGCACCAATCTCAGTGTGACAAAAGTTGCCTCTTTGTTCACTTTTAAATCTTTCCCCTCTCACTTTAAACCTACACCCTCTTGTTCTAGGGTCCCCCACCCCAGGGAAAAGACCTTGTCTATTTTTCCCATCCATGCTCCTCATGATTCTATAAAATTCTGAGGTCACCCCTCAGTATCCGATGCTCCTGGGAGGAGCCAACTCATGTCACAATCGGGCCAGGGAGATTGACAAAACTTCAGACCAATAGGAGAATTGGCGTGATCCTCCAGCCAATGGGAGTGAATTAGGGTGGGTCAAGCAGGCCAACACGGCCATGAGCTATGCAGGCGCAGTGTCATGGTGAGGGGGGAATTAGTAGTGAGTGTGAAGGGAGTGGGAGAGACTGCAAAGTCTGGGGAAGAAATGGAGCTATTGTGGACTGGGAGGGTTTATAAACGCACGGTTTTAGGCTGCTAGACAAGAATTAGAAATTCCTGGTAAATTAGAACCAAAAGAACTGCGAATGTTGTAACTCACACAACAACCAAAAGGTACTGGTAAAGCTCAGCAGGTCTGGCAGCATCGATGAAGAGAAATCAGAGTTTACATTTTTGATCCGCTGACTCTTCCTCAGAACTGATGTTATAGAAAAGAAATGTCGGTTTATATGCAGAAGGTAGGGGTTAAGCAGTAAATGATAGGTGGTGATAGAGTCCAAAGAGATGGGAGCAGTTGGACAAGGGAGTGGATAACGATCTGGTTGGGGGAGGGTGAATAGCTGTTTCTGGGGACTGTTAGTGACTAACCATAGGTAATGTGTAATGGTAGGCTGTAGTAACAAGGCCTGGTATGTGGGTTAAGAGGCTAGGGCGCTAGGACATTGGAGAGGTCAGGACCTAAAATTACTGAATTTGATACTGGGGCTAGAGGGGTGCAGGGTCCCCAAGTATAAGATGAGGTGTTGTTCTTCCAACTTGCGTTAACGTGTGGTGCTGGAAAAGCACAGCAGGTCAGGCAGCATCTCATGAGCAAGTGAATCGACGTTTTGGGCATATTCCTTTCATCAGGAATGCCGGGATTGGGGAGGTGGAGTAAGAGGGCGGAGAGATAAATAAGAGGGATTTGAGGGGTTGGTGGGAAGGGAGCAAGGAAGGCAATAGGTCGATGTAGGTGGAGGGTAATGGAGAGAGGGTGAAGTGGAGAATTGGAAAGGAAGATGGACAGTGGGACAGTTCAAGAGGGTGGTGTCGAGTTGGAGGCGTTGATCTGGGATAAGGCAGGGGTGGAGAGATGAGGAAACCTTGATTCTGTGGTTAAAGGGTCCCAATGTGGAAGATGAGGTTTTATTCCTCCAGGCGTCGGGTGGCTGGGGTTTGGTGGTGGAGGTGGCCCAGGACTTGCATGTCCTTGGCGGAGTGGGTGGGGAAGTTGAAGTGGTCGGCCACAGGATGGTGGGGTTGGTTGGTGCATGCATCCCAGAAATGTTCCCTGAAACATTCCACAAGTTGGTGTCCTGACGCCCCAGTGGAGAGGAGACCACATCGAAAGCAAAGGCCATAATAGTCGAGGTGTTTGAATGTGTAGGAAAATCTCTGCTGGATGTGGAAGCGTCCTTTTTAGGGGTGAGGGGGAGGTGTGGGCACAGGTTTTACACCTCTTGCATTGACAAGTGAAGGGGCTAGGAGTGGAGGGTGGGTTAGTTGGAAGCATGGATCTGACTAGGAATTCACAGGGATTGTTCTCTGTGGAATGCTGAAAGGAATGGAGTGGGAAATTTATCTGGTGGGATCTGATTGTAGTTGGTGGAAATGGCAGAGGCTGATGCGTTGTATCTGGGTGGAAGGTGACGATTGTGGTTTCTATCCTTGTTACAGTTGGAGAGGTGTGGTTCAATGGCAGAGGCGTGGGAAGTGGTGGAGATGGACTGGAGAGTATTGTTGAACACATGGGAGGGGAAATTGCAGTCCTTGAAATACGGGACGTTTTGGTATGTTCTGGAGTGTTCTGCCAGCTTGCATCAAGCTTCACTGGAACACTGCAGTCAGTATGAGACAGAGATGTTGGCCAGGGAACAGACTCGTGTGCTAAAGTGACAGGCAACTGGAAGTTCAGGGTCTGTTTTGAGGCAGAACGTAGATCATCAGCTGCCATTTCCAGCACCTCCACTGAGATGCTGCCAGACACAGGTTCCTGTCCCCTCCATTAACAGGCATGCACCCCCCAGCCAGATTGTTCTCCACTCCTTTGTCTTTCCAAATGTTCCTGTCTCTCTTTGGGCTCTGTACCCACCTATTATTTACTCTTCAAACCCTATCTCCTGCAGTCCAAAGATATGCAGGTTCGGTGAATTCGCCAAGCTACGTTTCCCATAGTGTTCAGGGATGTATCGGTTAGGTGCATTAGTCAGGGGAAATTTAGAATAATAGGGTCGGGGAATGGGTCTGGTTGAGAAACTCTTCAGAGAGTGGGTGTGGACTTGTTGGGCCGAATGGCCTGTTTCCACTCTGTAGGGATTCTAATTTTCCCAGCTACCGTCGGTTCTGAGGAAGGGTCACTGGACCTAGAATGACCCTTGGTATGTGCAAGAGGAGGAAATGGGAAAGGGGAGTTGGATCCAGTTAGACTGGGAGGGTTTAATTACACTCTGTACAGGTAGTTAGGCGTGAATTAGAAACTCTTGGTCCCACGTTTACAGCAAATGGGAAAACGGCTGTGGGCCTCAGGCAGTGATAGGTCCTGGGTTATGGCCACCATCTTTACTTGGGGCAAGGTACAGCGAGGCACATGGACATATCCTCTTCCTGGGTGGGGGAGGGGTGATTTGAAGAGGAGCATTTACACATCAAACACATACCAAGAGAAGTGTTTGCCTTCACTATTCATCTTGCATTGACTGTGAGCTTTGTTTTGTGAATTCATTTTATAGGATATTAATTGAGAATAATTGAGACAGGGATCTCAAAAGCAATTTTCTATCATCAGCAGGGTCATCAGGATCTGAATACCATTGACACTGAACTGTAGAAAGGAGGAAGGTGTGTCTGTTCTGTCTGTGGGAAAGTATTTTTTTTCGAGCAAAAAGATATTCAAATTTGTGGTTGGATCACCCTTTGGGTTTGTGCTCTGTTCTGGGCCCTGCAGCTGTGGAAGGAGACATTGCCCTGAGAGGGAGCACAGATTGATCCAAATTACACCTCGTCTCTTTGTCGGAAATGTCAGACTTTGTCCCAATCACCCACTTCATGATGTTTGCCTGTAAACTCCTTATTTTCAATTCACTGCAAACTTCTCATTAAAATTCCTTATGGACTCAAATTGCAGCACCATTTCGGTTCGAATGTTCCAGATTCTGACAACTGTCTGTTCATCCAGAAACTGCTGAAGTCTATGTTCACTCTGGGGTTACAAAGGGCTGAAGTGAAAGATGAGATACAATTCCTCATCTCCCATTGAGATGAATTGGAACAGTACAGGAGGCTGAGGGCAGTGTCGATGTGAGAAGGCAATAAAAATGACAGGGCTGCACTGTGAGGGCTGTTTGGCTCAATCAGTGTGTTTTGGAGTTGGGTGTAAACAGAGCGAGGGGAGACGGGGAGAAGGTGAGCTACAGCTTCAGTTTTAGTTCAGGACATTCAGAAATTCACTTGGTCCCAATGGGAACAGCCAATTTGTAAGTGAAACCTGCTGAGTTTGTTTTTCAACAGTTTTTAATAATATAAAATGTCAGCTTCAGTAAAGATTGGGGCTTTTGATTATGATGGAAATGTTTGAAGTGAAGGAATGTTTCTCGCTCATTTAAATTCTCTTAATGGGAGTAACTAGCTGAATCTAGAGACACATAGTTACAGGAGACCTCAGACCCGTGGTCTGCTCCTCTTGTACGATGTGGAACATAAGGGACGCTTTCAGTGTCCCTGACGGCGACGTGTGCAGGAAGTGGGCCCACCTACAGCTACTGGGAAACTGCTTTTCAGAACAGGAGCTGTGAGTGGACTTACTGTAGAGCATCTGTGATACTGAGAATGTTATAGACAGCCGTTTTAGTGAGTTAGTCACACTGCAGGTGAGGATTACACAGGCAGAAAGGGAATGGGTGACCATCAGATCAAGTAAAAGGTTCAGGAAGGAAGTGCAGGACTCCCCAGTGATCATTCCCCTTCTCAGACAGATATTGTGCACCGCTTGGGATTCTATACTGGGTGGGTGGACTCTCAGAGGAAATCAACAGCCAGGTCCATTACACCACAGATAGCTCCGCTGCACAGAACGGGAGGAAGGAGAATGGCAGAGCTACAGTGACAGGGTCAGAGACAGACGCGTCTGTGGCCACAGACATGAATCCAGGACAGTGGAACCCAGGTCTATTTATTGATAAGTAGACAGACGAATAAAGGTCAGCGTCCCAAATGAAACCTTCAGCACTTGATCACCCTAAAACTCTACTTTCCTGGGAATGTGCACTTGTTCTGAGCCCTTCAGAGGGATTGAAGGGGATGGGGAGAAAACAGAAACAGGGTTGTGTTGTCGATCTACAAAATAACAGTCACCCTCCCCTCTTGGTCTCTCCCCTCTGTCTCCTATCGCCCATCGTACCTTGTGTATTTACCCTGTCCATGCCCCGACTGATTTTATAAACCTCTGGAAGGTCACCCATCAGCCTCTGACACTCCAGGGAAAACAGTGTATTCATCCTCTACCTGTACCTCAAATCCTCCAACCCTGGCAACATACTTGTAATTTTTTTCTGACCCTTTTCAACTTTCACAATATTGTTTTGATGGAAGGAGACCAGAATTGCACTGAATATTCCAAACATGGTCTAACCAATGCCGTGTACAGCGGTAATATGACCTCCCAACTCCTATGACTTCCCAACTCCTGTACTCTGTACTCTGACCATTAAAGGAAAGCATACTAAGCACCTTCTTCACTATCCTACCTCACTGCGATTCTGCTTTCAAGGAGCTATGAACCTGCACTCCAACGTCTCTTTGTTCAGCAGTACTCCCGAGGACCTGACCATTAAGTGTATACATCCTGTTAATATTTGCTTTTCCAAAATGCAGTACCCCACATTTATCTAAATTAAACTCCATCTGCCAGTCCTCAGCAAATTCAACCTTCTGATCAAGATCCTGTTGTAATCGGAGGTAATCCTCTTCATTGTCCACTACACCTCCAATTTTGGTGTCATCTTACTAACATTCCTTCCTATGGTCACCTCCTAATCATTTATATAAATTATGAAAATTAGTGGATCCAGCACCGATCCTTTGTGACACTCCACTGGTCACAGGTCTCCAGTCTGAAAAGCAACCTTCCACCACCCTCTGTCTTCTACCTTTGAACAAGTTTTGTATCCAAATGGCTAGTTCTCTCTGTATCCCATGAAATCTAACCTTGCTAACCAGTCTCCCATGGGGAACCTTGTTGGACGCCTTACTGAAGTCCATCTAGATCATTTCCACTGCTTTGCCCCCATCAATCCTCTTGTTGTTACTTCAAAAAAATTGACTGAAGTTCATGAGAAGTGATTTCTCACACACAAAGCCGTTATTAATATCCAGGACTTAACTCTGTACATTGGGGTCTGTGTCACCCAACTATAGGTGTTAATATTCTGGATAAAGTTCACGTACACCAGCTTTGTGTTAGTGACTGTGTATTGAGTCTTGTTGATATCACCAACACAGGTGAGTTCCTTTTGAAAGGCAGTCCCTATATCCCTAACCGTCTCCCACCTGCTCTGTCTCCTCCCTCCCTAACATAGACTGTAAGTGGGAGGAGCTCACGGAGTTTCCATGTGATTGAGATTGAGAAATTCTTCCCTCCTTTCCACTAGCCCACCAAGAAATGGTGGTAGTGTCCTTACCTCTGGACCAGGAGGATCTGGTTCAGAGTTAAGTAACAGCATCTTTGAAGAGGCTGATTGGCTTGGTCATGTTTTCGATACTATCTTCCAGCTGTCCCTGCCTGAGCCTCCAAACAGAACCTTCCCGTAGTTTCTCTCCTGTCAGACTCTTCTTTTGCTCCCTTTGTCCAGGATCCTCTTCTGCTACTGCACTGTTCCTGTCCCTCACTGACCTGTCCATCCCCCAGTGTCCTCCACATTCATTCATTGGTTACAATCCCATTGTCCCAGTTCTCCAGCCCCGCCCCCTCCATCCTATTAGGCAGCAGCTGCTGTCAATCACCCAGGCTCCTGTGAGATCTGGAGCATGTGCTATAGGAGGGGAGACCTGTGCACGGGGGCAGAGCTGGGCAATTGTTGGCGTATGTGTAGGGTGGGTCAATGCCAGGGAGGCTGTGGGTGTGTGGGATTAATCTGTCATTGGCAGCGTCCTCCCTCTGAAAACAGGACCCAGGTGAATGGCCCCTCCCCTGGTATCCTGACCAGTGGTCAAAGTATCAATGGGGAAGCATTTTGCAGAAAGTTATCAGAACTCTTGTGAAGATTCAGGAATGTTATGGAAAGGGACAGGGGTGGGTCTGTAATTAGAGTTCTGATCTGTTTCATTTTAGTTCAGATATGATTTGGCCAGTGTGTGCAGGATGGTTCTCATGAGAGGTTGGAGTGGGGGAAATGAGTAAGAGGGTCCAGTTTGGAGGGAAAAAAATCAATGTGGGTCTGACCCTCGGAGGTCGAGGGAGAATTCATCAAACACCGGGAGGCTCCGAGTCAGACTCATTGATTTGATTAAATTTCCTACAGTGTGGAAACAGGCCCTTCGGCCCAACCAGTCCACACCGACCCGCTGAAGAGCAACCTACCCAGACCTATTTCCCCTCTGACTAAAGCACCAAACACTATGGGTAATTTACCGTGGCTAATTCAACTGACCTGCACTGCCAGTCTTTGGATTGTGGGAGGAAACCGGAGCACCCGGAGGAAACCCACGCAGACACGGAGAGAATGAGCCCGAGGCTGGAATCGAATCTGGGACCCGAGTGCTGTGAGGCAGCAGTGCTAATTACTGTGCCATCGTGCCGCCCCTTTTTTTGGTTCTTAGTCTGCAGACAGGAGCTCGGAAACTGAATTCAGAGAATAGAGAGTGTTAGAACTGGGTGTGGAGGGAATGAGTGCGGAGATTGGTTTGGATTTCAGTTCACAGAAGAGAGAAATTGTGAGACTGAGATTTAAAGCTTTGGGGGAAACAAAGAAACTACAATTTAATCCTATAATTTTCTTAAGAATTTCCATCCTGTATTAACAGTTGTGACTTATTTTCTCTGTTGTAGGGTTCTGAAAGGGCGGATTTGTGGAAAAGAAATTCCAACTGAACTTCCTGTTCAGTTTTGATAGTTACTTGATCCGTGCTGATCTGAATATCATTGGCCTTTTCATGTGGAAGGAAAGGTGTGTATTCTGTCTGTGGGCGAATATTTCAAATGTCAGTGTGTCTGGGAAAAAAAGTACCGAGACACAGCCATGTCCATGTTAGTGTGGTGACTGTGGAGAAAGAGTTCATTTGCTTTTTAAAGTCTGAAAAAACATGGCACATTTCCCATGAACAATTAAGTTATTGATTTGTTTTGTATGAGGACAAGTTTTTAATTAATCATGCAACCAGAAATACACCAGGATCCCTGCACCATGGAAAATACTATGAAAACGGGATTGTTGTAAAGGGGTTAATTATCGATCATGGCTTGTAATCCATTGGCGTTGTCACATCACTTCCAATGCCTTGGGGAAACACTGCAAATGTGATGAATGCAGTGTAGGTTTCACTTATTAAACTGTAAAAAGGTGCAGAAGAAATTTACAAGGAATTTGCCAGGTCTCAGGGGTCTGAGTTACAGAGAGATGTTGGACAAGTGAAGATTTTATTTTTGTTTAGAGCAGTGGAAACAGAGGTGGGTGTTTTCTGGAAGTGTATAAGATCATGAGAGGCATGGGTAAGGTGAATGCACTCAGTCTTTTTCTCAGGAAATCAAGGATTGGAGGGCATCAGTTTACGGTTAGAGGAGAAATTATGAAAGGGAACCTGAGGGACAACTGTTTTACAAAAAGGGTGGTATGTATATGGACTGAGCTGCCAGTGGAAGTGGTTGAGGCGGGTACACTAACAACATGTAAAAGACATTTGGACAAATACATGGATAGCAAAGGGTCAGAAGCAAATGGGCCAAGTGCAGGGAAATGGGGATCGCGTGGATGGGCAATCTGATTGGCTTGGGCCAAAGGGCCTGTCTCAGCTGTAGGACCCTGACTCCAAGTATATTTACTAATTCTCCCGCTATCTCTGGTAGCACCCTGGGATGTATTCGATCAGGGCAAAGAGACTTGTCTACCTTTAGCTCCATTAGCTTGCCCAGTTCTAACACTTTGGTGATAATGGTTGTTTCTTGGTTGTCGCTTTCATTAGTCTCCTTATCAATTACTGGCATGTTCTTCGTATCCTCCACTGTGAAGACTGGTTGCTGTGTCCTCATATTCCTGAACCCTGCTGGATAGGAATAACTAGGCACAGAACTCTGAGAGGTCTTCTTTGAGTCTTTTATTGATGAGACATGGCAGTTACTTGGATAGTGTACATGCAGAACACCTCCAGGCAGCATCAAGTAACTCCCCGCCTGTCCGACGGATGGCTCCCATTCTTATACCTTTGTGGTTTGTGGTTTTGAATGGATGCTGTCTCTCAATATTATCTCCATGGCAATGGCAGTTAAAAAGTCGAGTTCAGCTCAACACTTCGTGGTTAAACCACATACCCCTCCCCCACGCCCCTGTGGCTCAATCAGGTATCTGACAGGCGGTTCACTCTCAGTGGGGCTGTCTGTCAGGATTCTGATGTGGAAGAGCCGGTGTTGGAGTAGGGTGGGCAAAGTTTAAAAACCACACATCACCAGGTTATAGTCCAACAGGTTTATTTGGAAGTACAAGCTTTTGGAGTGTGCTGTGATTTTGAACTTTATCAGGATTATCTCTATGATAAGTTACAGAGGCCATATGTTCACCAAACAATAGGTTCCTTTCTAGCAGTGTAAACTGCTATTCTGGCCCTGGGTATAGCTACTCATCACTTTTCTCCCCCAATCCCATCTAGCTTTCTGTTGATCTTTAAAGTTTTTCTAATCTCCTAGTTTGTCCTTGTTCTTTGCCAATTTGTATGCTTTCTATTTCAATTTGATAAACTCGCTTATTTCCTTAGCCACCCATGGCAGATTTTTCCTTTTCCTACAGTCCTTCCTTTTCACTGATATACACTTTTGCTGAGCAGTTTGGAAAAAATCTCTGATATTCCTCCACTGTCCGTCAACTGTCCCACCCTAAAGTCTTTGCTTCCAGTCTACAATAGCCAACTCTTGCCTCATTCTATCGTAGTCTCCTTTGTTTAAGCACAAAATCTTGGGATTAGATTTAATATTCCCGCTTTCCAACTGTATTCTAAATTCAACCAGACTTATCACAAGTCTTTTTATCAGATTACGGGATGAGGCGATGTTACCAGGGTGTTTTGGTTTTCATTGTTAGAGACCTTAGCTTTGTAACAAAGTACAGGATAAATATTCACAACAGAGTATTCTGGATGGTGTGAATGTACTACACAGTCTAAAACCATAAATCACTGTCTCCCCTCAGTTTACATGATTTGCAGATGCCGATGTTGGACTGGGGTGTATAAATTTAAAAATCACACTACACCAGGTTATAGTCCTTCAGGTTTAATTGGAAGCACACTAGATTAGAGTGTTGCTCTTTCATCATGATCCAATTAAACCTGTTGGACTATAACCTGTTGTTGTGTGATTTTTAACTCACCTCAGTTTAAAATTGCAAAATCATTATCTCCCACATGCTTCCTCACTATCTACGTTTGGACCGCTAATCCACCTGACTATACTGCTTTTTCCAAAAATCCCCTTTGGTGAAGGTGGTGAGTTTTGGATTCAGCTTTCCAGTTATTACCGTAAGAAGATAGGCCCTGGGCACAGGAGAGGCAATGCAGCCCTTCGAACCAGCTCCACCATTTAATACGGTGATGATTGAGCTCACCTCGGTCTCAGCTGGATTTTCCTGCCTGCTCTCTCTCACCCTTCATCTCATTGCAAAATCAACATCTATATCTCTTCAGTAAATTTGCTCATTGTCCTGGCATCCACCTCATTTTGAATAGGGAATTCCACAGATTCACAGCACATTGAGACAGGTACATTCTTCTTCATGAGTATAGAATAGAATCCCTACCATGCAGAAACAGGGTAATCATCCATGGAGTCCACACCAATCCTATAATGAGCATCCCATTCAGACTCAACAATTTCCTGTACTTCCCATGGTTAATGGCTTAACCTGCACACGCATGGATACTGTGGACAATTTAGCATCGCCAATCCACTTCACCTGCACATCTTTGGACTGTGGGATGAAACTGGAGCACCCAGAGGAAACCCGCACAGACACAGGGAGACCGTGTAAACTCCACACAGTGGCCTAATGCTGGAACCAAATCCAGGTCCCTGACGCTGAAACTCAGGAATGCTAACTATTGAGCCACCTCTGCTTAAAATCTGCTCCTCCAATTAACCTCCCCACGCTCCAGTTGGCTGAATCTATATTCCTTACATCAGAAAATCAGGTTGTGGAAGCAGATGTCTCCGTAAAACCCAGTGACAGTCCATATGTTCTGTGTATCTGAATGGGGATCCTATACACAACACCCTCCAGTCCACGCTTTTCTTTCACTTTCCTGAGACAGGGCTCCAGTGGCTTCATGGGGACTACAACTTCCACAATCCGTGAGGCAGGGACCATACGTGTGCGGGGAAACCCGGCACTATACATGTACAGAATGTGGGCGGGTTTTTGAGATGTACTTATGGTAAGTATACTTTGCGGAAAGTATTTCACATGTGATTGGCTGGAGGAGGAATGTATCTGCTTATAGTATTGATCTGTTCGGGGGTCAAAGTGTCACTACACCCATGTAGGAACACTCTCCATTCCCAATTCATTGTAATGCTGGGAATCACCTAATGGGGAACAAAGAAGGATCTGACCCATTCTCCCAGACTGAAGGTTCCTCTTCGG
This sequence comes from Chiloscyllium punctatum, assembly GCF_047496795.1. NCBI lineage: Eukaryota > Metazoa > Chordata > Chondrichthyes > Orectolobiformes > Hemiscylliidae > Chiloscyllium > Chiloscyllium punctatum. The sequence continues at coordinate 32,249,099 of NC_092769.1, read as the reverse complement.
TCCAGGATCTGCCACCTCCCTTTCTGTTTCCTTTTGTTTCATTCTGCTGTTACATCATTGACTTGCAGCAACTGAAGGGAAAGGAAGTGAACCCAGAAAGGGTGCAGACTCTAACCAGGGACGGGAAGTGGTGGCATGGATCTGTTTATCAGTAACACCATGAGAATGGGGAGGGTGTACATTAGGGGGTAGCAGAGTCAGAATGGTGGGAGAGAGTAAGTGGGCTGGAGCGTTACAGGTTTGAGGGAAGAAAGGGAAAAAGACTCCAGAGAAACAAGAAGAATTGTCTGTTCTGAATTTCTAATCTGTAAATAATCCTGGACACAGGGTGCGAGATGGTGAAGGTTTGCAGACTGAAATCTCAAAATCGCGTGCAGGTCGTGATTAAGTTAACCAGCATTTGACGAAGCAAAGATGGAGAATCACTGGGCCAAAATCCTGCAACACTCTCCCTCCCAGCATCGTCGATCTCTCTGCACCAAATGGACTGTGAATGGTTCAAGACAGCAGCTCACTACCATCTTCTCAAGGGTAACTAGTGATGGGGAATAAATGCTGGCTGAGCCTGTGATGCCCATATCCTGGAAATGGTTTCTATCTCTAGTTGCATGAAACCTAACTGATGTCACTGCAGGATGATGAGGGATCTGACTGCACCCTCCAGGAGGCAGCACCATCATACTACCCCTGCCTATACCCACACAGTAACACAGCAACATCACTGGAACAAGAGGCAGTGAAACCAAAGGAGGACTTAGATATAGTTCTTCGAGGTAAAGTCATGAAAGGGGATTGGAACAGAGCAGGAACAGGAGACTGAGCTGGATGGTCAGCTGATTCCCATTGAATGGTGGAGCAGGATTGAAAGACCGAATGGCCTCCTGCTGCTATCTCCCAGATATGTATGTAGTCATGGAGCCCGGATAGGAAGAAGTGGGCAGGCATTCGCCAGGAGATTGCACTTTCACAACAGTTTTCAGTGAGGGACGGTTTGATGGATTTTATTTAACATTTATCTTTAACACAAGGTTTTTAAATTTTGGCTTTAAAACTTCCCTGTGTGCACTCACTGGTCTCTCAATCGTGTTGAAGACGCAGCAAATCCGTTGTCATGCAGAGGGGTGAACAGCTCCTACCCAGTGTGAACGCGCTGGGGACTCGGGGTGGGATGAATCACTGAATCCATTCTCCTATATTGAGTATCTGAATGGCCTCTCCCCCCGTGTGGGCTCACTGGGACTTCGCAGGTGGTGCATTTGTGTGAATCTCCCCCCACACTGGGAGCAAATGAATGGCCTTTCCCCAGAGTGAGCTCGCTGGTGTTTCAGCAGGTCACTGAGTGAATCCTTTCCCACAAACTGAGCAGGTGAATGGCCTCTCCCCGACAGGAATGCACTGATGTCTTCGCAGGTGAGAGATTTGAATTAATCCTTTCTCACACATGGAGCAGGTGAAGGGTCTTAATCCGCTGTGCCATCTCTTGTGCCTCAGCAGGTTCTCCTTCACCGCCACTCCCTCACCACCAGACGCCTGGAGGAAGAACGCCTCATCTTCCGCCTCGGAACACTTCAACCCCAGGGCATCAATGTGGACTTTAACAGTTTCCGCATTTCCCCTTCCCCCACCTCACCTTAGTTCTAAACTTCCAGCTCAGTAACTGTCCCCTTGACTTGTCCGGACTTGTCCTACCTGCCTATCTTCTTTTCCACCTATCCACTCCACCCTCTCCTTCTTGACCTATCACCTTCATCCCCTCCCCCACTCACCCATTGTACTCTATGCTATTTTCTCCCCACCCCCACCCTCCTCTAGCTTATCTCTCCACGCTTCAGGCTCACTGCCTTTATTCCTGATGAAGGGGTTTTGCCCGAAACGTCAATTTCGAAGCGATTTGGATGCTGCCTGAACTGCTGTGCTCTTCCAGCACCACTAATCCAGAATCTGGTTTCCAGCATCTGCAGTCATTGTTTTTACATGTAAGATCGAGTAGTTCCCTTCCCATACATGGGGCAGGTGAACGGCCTCTCCCCAGTGTGACTGTGTCAGTCAGTGTCGCGCTGGGAGGTGTAAGTGAATCCCTTCCCACAGTCCTTACATGTACACAGCCTCACCTTGGTCCAAACACATTGGTGTCTTCCCAGATCACATGACCAGTTAAATATTCGACCACTTGCATAACATAGGAATGATTTTTCTGGGCTGGGAATGCTGCTTTCCCCTTCCATATTACCGATAAGGATCAGGACCTGTGGAATTGGACGACTCTGCAGTTGATGTGATGTTAAAGCTGAGTTTCCCACCTGGGAACTCTCTCTGTCTGTAAAACAAGGTTTCCCCTATCATTACTATAACTCCCAACACCAGCTCTCCCTTCAGTTCCCCTGAATTTCTAAATTTGGACTAATGCAATGACCTACTTAATGTGCCTTTCTCTCACTTGTATCTGAAAGTAAGTTGGCGCCATTTTGAATAACTTTATACACTTTACCAGCAGAACTCATACTTCCTCTGTCATTTACGATTTGTAACCCATGGGAAATTTGTTACCATCTCCGATGACCGTTATAATGCTCTGACCACTTCTCTGGAGCCAGTGCAAGTCAATTCTAACAATTACCAATAGATTGTATCTGAACGGGATGCCTCCACAACAGTAGGCACTCTGACACTCAGTGTCCATCATTTAAGTTATTTTTGTTAAAGCCCCTCATGTGTCTGGCAATACAATCGAAGATATTTTATACAGTAACCTTTCAGTCTCAATTTCCAGTTCCAGTCCTTGAAGCAGCCAGTAACATGCCAGTGAATTGAATTCTAACAGCAGCATTGCCTTGGCAGAAGTGATTGAGGAGAATGAAGCTGTCTTCTCTGGACTATCTAAAAATGAACAAACATCTTAAAGAGATCAATATGGTAGACACTGCAAGGATGTGTGCCCTGGCTGATGTGTCTGGAATGAAATCAGCACTAACTGTGGTATCTTTACCCAGCATCCCCTTTAGCTGCATAAATGTTTTAAGATTTATTTGCTGCTCTAATTCCACTCTCTTGATCAGTCCCACTTGTAACTGCTGTAATGTTGGTGGCCGTGTAAATTTATAACATTTCATTTATTCCATCCCAAAACTTCTCTGTATAGGTGTCTCACTTTTGTTCACCGAGACTCTCATTCAATCTGACCTCTTCACAATGCCTGCTCTGATAATTCCTTAGAGGGCTCAGAATGAAATGTTCACAGAAGGACAAAACGAGGCTGATTGACTCATCAGCTCTCCAAAGCATCACCTCACCAAATGCCATTCTTTACCTTTACCCCATAAACATTCCCATTCATCCCCTTCCAATAATTGTTCAATTCTATCTCGTCATTGTACCTGGCTCCACCTCGCTCTTTTGGCAGTGCATTCTATAAACTTTCTCTGCATGAAAACGTTTTGTCTCATGTCACACGTGCTTCCTTTATCAATCCCTTTACATCAGAGCCTCCTCATTATTGATTCCCCCATGCATGTGAACAGTTCCTCCCGATCTACTCTCACTAGATCCCTCTTGGAGGTATTTTTACCCAGTATCCCCTGGGATGATGAATATCATCTCTCCCGGTCCCAGGAGACCAGTGCGAGACCATTCAGGTGCTCCCACTCTCGTACTGGGTTCAGTGCACCATCCAGCCTCACTGTACTCCAGCGAATTCTCACTGGGGAGAGGCCATTCACCTGCTCTGAGTGTGGGAAGCCACGCACTCAGATATCCAGCTTGATGAATCATCGGCGAGTTCACAAGTAACCACAGTGATTGGATTTGTTTTGTTTGTTCATGGGATCATGGCATCACTTGCTGGGGCAGCATTTGTCATCCATTCTAACTGTCCAGGAGATGGTTCAGAGTCAACCCCATTATTCAGGGTCTGGATTCACATGTCGGCTGGACCAGGTCAGAATTAGCACAATTTCCCAGGCCCAATGACATGAAGAGTTGATGTCTGGTCTGTTATCCTATTTCAGAAATATTAATGAATAATGTTTCCAGTTGAATTAAAAGTGAAAGACCAAAATGGGTTTTAGCCTGATTGAGCACATCCTCCTGTTTTCTCAGTTGTTATTGACAGTCTCATTCCCCTTGCACCGGAACCTGTTCCAGAGAGTGTTACAGAAAAGGCAGAATGGTCAGCTGCAGCTGGTGACCTGACCTGTCACTGGTCGCAAAGGTGCACTCTCCGCAGATGCTGCCAGATCTGCTGAATTTTTACAGCAATGTCTGCTTTTGTTCCTGATATCCCAGCATTTGCTGATGATCAGTTTTTCAATGTTCATCTTGTCTGTTGCAGAGGAGTTTATTGATGAGTTTGGAGGGTTTTGAAAATTGCAAGTTAGGCCACAAATTAGCCATGATCATCCTGAATGGCAGAGCAGGATTGAGGGGCTGAATGGCCTCCCCCTGTTCCAATGGAAGTTATCCATCTGCAGCTTGTGGCAACATTTCCCCTCACTGTTCACTTCACATCCATGTTGAACACACTGTTACTAACTGAACAAACCTCCTGTGTTTGAAATAACCCTGTTCATGTTCAGTGGCTCCATCTCCGGCCACCCGCGTTTAACTCATATCATGGAATGCTGTCTAGTATTACTGCGGGAATGCCCACAAGGCCTAATCATGGAGTCAGTATCCCCGGGATCCATAAACCCCGTTTATTTCCTCCTTACTCTTTCATTCTGGCTATTGAACTGTGAGTTTCAATCTATTCTCCTGTCATGCTCTTCAACATACCCATGTGGGTGGACTAGAGGCAACTGGGATTTAATGAAGGGAAGTGGGGATTAGGCAGAAACACTAAGGGAGGTGACAGCAAAGAAAGCCCTCATGATAACAGCAGAGTTTCTCCGAGACCCAGTGAGTGGTGAGGCACGTGAGATTGTGGGGGGAGGCAGATTCAATCAGGGATTCGGGAAAACACTCAATGACCTATCCATCTGATTGTTAACTCAGACAGATAGGCAGAAAGAAAGATGCACATTTCGATAGCACCTTTGATGACCTGGGGTAATGAAATATGCTTCAACCCAATGATTTCAGCTTCAAATCTCTGAAAACACAGACAGAAAGCTTCCTACTTGTACCAGGTTGTCTCTCAACCTCCTGTTTTCTTAAGAAAAGAGTTTTAAGCTATTTAGCCTTTCCTAGTGATTATAACCGCTGCATTTCTGTCAGATTTCTGACTGAACCTTTATTTTCCTGTTGTGAGTGATGCTATTAGCAGAAACAGTTCCTGACTTGTGAGGGGTTTCGGTTGGAGTATTTATATTTACAAATTCATTCCCACCCTCACATACAGTGTGAAATTGATGTAAAACTGAAGGAAAGGATTGAGTGAGAACCCAGAGAAACACAAACGCAGCATGTGTACCTTAGCTAAATGAACCTGGCATGAGGAAACTGTGACAACAATCACAATTAGTTAGAATCACAGCATCCCTTAGGCACACAAACAGGCTATTCAGTCCATCGAGTCTGCAATGACCTGCTGTCCCACCCTACCCCCATAACCCCACATTTACCATGGCTAACCCAACCCACCTAACCTACACACTACAGGCCGTGTTAGACGGCCAATGCATCAAACCTGCACATCTGTGGGACGGTCTCAAATTATGTCTAAGTGAAGAGAATTGTGGATGAAGGCTCAAAATACTTGACTCTGATGTAAATCGTCTTTTTTATCAAAATAAAATCTAGGGGAAACTGCAGCCAGAAAGATTTCCGATTATCTCATGAGGAAGAGAATTCAAAATTCGTACCATTGACCAAAGGGCGCAGTGAAGTCACAGAGGTCTGGGAATCATAAATGTAACAGGTTGTGAGCAAGGTGAGGGTGAGACAAGGACAAAAAGACAGTCCGTTACACGGGGGAAGGCAGGAGAGATTAAACAGCAGAAATGGTAGTCCCTCAAGGCCACAGGGAATAGAGTGAGGGCTGGGAAAGAAACCAGGAAACAAGTTATGCAGCTGTGAAAGATATACATTATAAAAGCAGATTATAACAACATAGAGGGCAGAGTTCACAGTCTGAAATTGTTGCTCTCGTTGGTGAGTACGAACGCTGTAAAGCCTGGGTCATTCTATTACAGCCAACACATTCAGAACAGGCCAAGTGGCCTCGATCTGTGCTGTAACTTTCTGATAAATTTATTCTGACATTTGGAATTTAGGTTGGATGATGTTCATAAATTTTCAAATTGGACTTGAGTTTGATATTCTGGAGAAATGTTAAATAAATCGCAATGATTCCATTCTGCAGACTTTAGTCCGCAGCCCTGCATGTTCCAGCATCTCGGTTACATCCATGTCCTTTTATTCTAATGTGATGCTGGTTACTGCCTCTGCCACCCCATCAATGAGTTCCTGCTCCCCACCATCTCCGAGTGAAATGAACTCTCCCCTCCCCTTCTTTGTGAGAATTAGTTTCAATCTAAATCCTCCAGTTTCTGACCTCTCAGTTAATGAATAGCTCCTTCCTAACCACCCGATCTGGATTCCTCAGCATTTTATCACTTCAATTAAATCTCAGCTCATCCTCCTTGGAAATCATCCCCAATCTATCCAACCTTTCCTCAGAGCAGAAATTTCCCAATTGTAGAATCATTCTGATCAATCTCCTCTGTACCCTCTCTGGTGTGATCACATCAACTCTGGAATAAGGGGATCAGAAATGTGTGAAGTACTTTAGCCGTGGTCAAAGGAGTGTTCCTGACATTTCCCATGTCACCTCTGTGTTCCTGTGGTTGTCACTCACACAAGAAGTGTCCTGGTTTTCCCACATGGAACTGAATGTGCACTCCATGGGGCTGGGATTCCCTAACATGTGTTTATTTGTTTACTCATCCTAAATTAACTTCAGATTAAAACAATATTATCAGCTACCGACCAATCAACTTCTTCTATTATACTCAAGTCACCTAACTTTTTAAAATCTCTTTAAAATTATTACTATCTAAAGGCAACAGGCTTTAATTTGCTGATCAAGTATTCAGATGTCTCCACTGTTACAATCACGTGAAGATTATCTTTACCTTCAGCTACATTTGGTGAATTGAACACTGATTGTAAATATATGAATATCAAATGGACTTGAGTTTTATGATAATTAATCCAGTCTGACATTCTTGTTGGTTAATATCTTGAAGAGAACTGTCCTCAGAACTCCAGCTGTGCTCTGATTTCATTCACAACTGGTTTTGGTTGGACTGCAGATCTTAGATCTGTTCTGTTGTTTCCTGGATTGCTTCACTCTGTCTATCACTTGCTGCTTATGCTGTTAGGCACACAAGTAGTCTTCTTTGGGAACTTCATCAGGTTAACACCTCATGTTTAGGTATTCATGCTGCTGTTACTGGCATGCCCTCCTGGATTCTCTCAGTTGAATGAGGATTGATACTCTGGTTAGATGGTAAGAGGTAAGTTGGGGAATATGCTGGGCCGTGATTCTATAAGTTTTGTTGGAGTACAATTCTACTGCTGTTGGTGGAAGGAAAGAGCTGAACTCTTACACGGTCAGCCCCATGCACAAGAAGCTACATGCAGTATCATGAACACTGATAGGCCAAGACATGAAATACGAGCAACACTGTACAATGATGCAGGATCACACCTGCAGCAAGGGGAGTTTAAAATCCAACTTAACATAGGAGTTGGGAAAGAAGCAGCTGATCAGATTGTCTCATTCATAATCATAACGAGACTCTGTGAGATTGTTGTACTGTTGGAGAGAGGATGGAGGAGGTTGGGGTAATGAAGAGCCCTTCAAAAGAAACTAATCTGCCTGAAAGTCATGGGATCAACTCGATTGTGATGCATTTAACAGAAAGCTAATTAAATCTGTTTTTATCCCCAAAAGATAACAAGACTGATGGTGCTTCCAATCATCATCAGAATCAAACCCCAGAATACATTGTTCATAGATGAATATCAATAGCCAATCAACATCCAACACCTGCAATTATTCAGCAAACTTATGTGTGATGAACCAGAAAATCACTGTTCACTCTGTGCAGATGAAAAGCGATGTGGGGAAGTTTTGGTCCAGTGGTATTGTTGCTAGACAGTTAATCCACAGCTTCAGATAACGTTCTGGAGACCTGGGTTCAAAGCCGACTACAGCAGCTGGGGGAATTTCAATTCAATAATTAAAAATCTCGAGAATTTAAGAATCTAATGATGACCATTAATCGAATGCCAGCAAAACCCATCTGGTTCAGTAATGCCCTTTCAGGAAGGAAGCTGCCATCCTTACCTGGTCTGGCCTACATTGTGACCTCAGACCTACAGCAATGTGGTCGACTCTTACCTGCCCTCTGGGCAATTAGGGATCGGCAGTAAATGCTGCCGGGCCAGCGACACTCTCATCCTGTGAATGAATAAAGGAAAATAAAAGTCTCTACCCAGTGTGAATCTGTACATGTTCAACGGTGTTGTGAACATTTCCAAAACTATGTTCTCTATATGCAAAACTTCATGAACTGCCAAAACCATTGTTCATTCCTTGGTGTGAAAAAGAGAGAGAAAAAATCCTTCAGCTGTGGTTATGAGTAAATTCATTGGTTTCTCAGCAGGATGGATGTCTGAGTGAATCCCTCGTCCACACACCCCCCGCCCCCTCCCCCCGCCCCCACCACACACACACACACACACACACAGAGCAGGTCAACAGCTCCCCATTCTGACTGGTTTGGCCAGTTTCCAGCTGGGATGGGTAAAGAAATCCCCACATTTCCAGAGTCTGTCCCTAGTGTGGCTGCACTGCTGTTTTGCCATTTCAGATAAATGTTAGCAGACTGTTATACACACTATTAGCTCACCCCCCCCCCCACCCCCACACGAACCAGTATAAAGTAGTAAACATTATCTCCTGCTGTGGAGGGACAGCCTGTATTGGACTGAGTAGGAACACTGAGCAGATTTACATAAATGACAACTTAATTGGTGACTAGAGCAAGTTAAGCAAGTCCAAATAAAATGCATTATAGCACGGAAAGAGGCCAATCAAATCCAAGCTGGCTCTCTGTAGCAGAATCCCATATTCTCACTCCCCATACATCCCCCAAACTTATTTCCCTCAGATCTGATATAATTGTTTTTATCAATCATTCATCTTCTCCTCTGCCTGTACCACCATAATAGGCAACATGTTCTGCATATTTCCAGCCAATACAGTCAGCAGAAACACTTGCTCATCTCCCGCTGTCTCAAAACCTTACATCTGACCTTAACGCTTGTGCCATCACCTATCGAATGCAGATATTTTTGTCTGCTATATCTAGGTCTGTTATAATCTTATACAGCTCTATCAAAACTATATCCAACTTCTTCACTTCCAAGAAAATAGCCATTTCTTCAAATCAATCAAGTGACTGCATTTTCTTCATCAGTGAACCACTCCAGTAAGTCTGTACTCCACACTCTGAAGATCACTCATATCCTTCATTGTTAATGCCCATTTTGTTCCACAAATCCAGACGAGACAAGTTTTCTGCACAATAACAGTAGCTTTATTATCGGACAGCTGGCGAGAGTTTCAAAGCATCTCTAAAGTAGCAGAGTGTCTACTTGTAGAGACTCTTCTTCATGAATCTCTGCCTTACCCACAGAGACAGTATATTTAATAGGAATTAGACAAAGGCATATCAGTCAAATGGGCGATTGTCATTACATAGTTTAAAGCAGGTAATTATGACCTTACAAAGCTTGATGAATGACGATGTCCTGTGATAACGTGTGAATGGATTACAGAAATTGATTATCATATTGTTCATGACTGTGTGACTATGTGTTGATGGGAAGAGATTAAGGCAGAAAGGTTCCTCCTTTAGTAAATGGGGGATTCACTGCCCTATGGAGGTAAGACAATAGGAGTGAGAGGCAGTTTAACAGGGTTTTGCACAGGGCTCTCAGTCTTGTCTGGAAACGGCAAATTCCTCTGTCTGGGGTTCCGGGGCAATCCACATGTGTAGCAGCAAGAAGTTCTATTTTGAGATACTGTCAGCCTCCCCCCTTCTGTAGTGTTCTGTCTGTATTGTCAGAGTACAGGCCTTCAGTTGAAGAAATAAGGCCTTTTGCAGGGGACTGTTTAACCCTTGAGACCGCACGGTGTCCTGAAAGAGAAACAAAAGGTAAGGAACTGGCCCCTCTATGGTATTTTAACTTCCTCGTTCTGACCAGGAATCTGTTGATCAATATGAATGCAATGATTGACTGTGACCTAACTGGAGATTTGTCAAGGGTCAACATCTTTTCCATGAGTTTGTTATCATTCCACCAATAATGAATCCCAGCATCCCATTTGTTTTACTCAAAACACTTTCTGTTTTCTCTCCTTTAATGATTGGTACACATTGTCCCCATTCCTGCTGTCCTGCTCTCTGTGTCTGAGCCATTCAAATATATATATTACCTTTCTACATTGCTTCTCTCAAATGCATCAACTTACTGTGTGGTCTAAAGAAGAGACATATTCCACTCAAAATACTATCTCTCGCTCCACACATTATACCCTCTGGAAATCAGAACAGGACAGCACTGGAATAATTGGCTCACCATGTGTGTGCGGATCATGATGCTATTCCAAACTAATTCCATCTACCTGTACATGATCCATATCCCTGCCAATCCATGCCTGTTTATGTGTCTGCCCAAATGCCTCTTAAACGTTGCGATTGTTTCTGATTTTCCCATCTCTCAGTAAAGTACATTCTTGTCACTTACCACTTTCTGCATAAGATGCTTGTCTGACACAACTCCCTTTAAACTTGCACATGTTGTTGCAAATGTTAAGCAGATCATGCAGCATCTGTGAAGAAAAACATTTAATGTTTTGGGTCTGGTCACCGTTCCTCAGAAACGTTAACTGTAATTTATCTTCATGGAAGCTTCTAGACCTGCTGAACCTTTTTTGAAAATGTTTTTGTTTCTAGTTTACAGCATCTGCAGTTGTTTTGGTTTTCATTTCCTTTAAACTTGCCCCCTCTCCCCTTAAAGCTATGGCCTCTAGAATTTGCCATTTTCACCTTGGAAAAAGATTCAGATTATTCACTCTGTCTGAACCTTTCGGATCACCCGCAGCCACTGACATTCCCAAGACAAAAATCCAAGTCTTTCCAACCTCTCCCAATCCAGGCAACATCGTGGTAAACCTGTTTTCACGCTGTCCAAAGCCTCCACATCCTCCTTTTTATGTGGTGATCAAAACAGCACACAATACTCCAAAGGTGGCCTCATGACAGTTTTATATTCAGTCCCTGACAAAAGAAGGCAAGTATGCCATACAGATCCTTCATCACTTTCAGGGAACTGTGAACTTGCCCCTGAAGATCCCTGTGTTCATCAATGCTGCTGAGAGCCCTTCGGTTTAGTGAATACATTCCTCTTGCAATGAGCATCCCAAAATACATCACCTCACTCTTGTCTGGATTAAAATCTATCTTCGTATGGGTTTTCCAACTGATCTCTTTCTTGCTGTATCCTTTGACAACATTCTTCACGATTCACAACTTCATCTATTTGCACCATCTAGAAACTTACTAATTAAATCGTTTACATTTTCATGATAATCATTGATATATGTTACTGACAATAGATGTTCCATTTCTGATCCTTGTGGAACAACACTGACCACAGAACTCCAGCCAGCGACATGTAGATAAAGGGAGACTTAGTGATGAGATACCAGCCCCTGTGGAGTTATTTCAGTAGTGACAAGAGAAAAGTGTGATTTGGGATAAGCATTTCTGCCATCATTCCATTATTTGGGAAGCTTGACTCATTCAAACCTGTCTTTGGTGACTGGCCCCAGTATGTGGAAGGAATGTGTTATTTTTTTCGAGGCAAATGACGTTGGGGCCAATGAAAAGCAATAAGTATTTCTCCTGATAGCTTGTGGACCCGGAGAATTTTCGGATCTTAGTTAAATCACCCTGGAGCAGATTTTCAGTTCTGTGTACCCTACCTGGGGACTCCCCCAGAACCAAGTATAAATCAGTAAACATTATCTCCTGCTGTGGAAGGACAACCTGTGTTGGTCTGAGCATGAACACAGAGCAGATTTACCTTAATGATAATTTAACACCTGGACACAAATAACCAGAACAAGTTAAGCAAGTACAAAAAAAAGTGTTATGGCACAGAAAGGTACCCATGAAATCTAAGCTGTCTCTCTGTAGCAGAATCCCTTATTCTCATTCTCCAACTGTCCCCAAGCCCCTGGAAGTTTATTTCCCTCAGATCTGATATAATCGTATTTGTTAATCATTGATCAGCCCTACTTGCACCACCATAATAGGCAGCATGTTCTGCATATTTCCAGCCAATACAGTCAGCGGGAACACTTGCTCATTTCCCACTTTCTCATTACGTTATATCTAATCTTACATTTTGAGCCATCACCTATCAAGTGCAATTTATTTTATTGTCTGATCTATCTAGATGTGTTATAATCTTATCCATTTTAATCTATCAAGATATATTCAACTTGATTTCTTCAAAGAAAATGGCATTTTTTTTCCAAATCAATCCTGTTACTGCATTTTCTTCATCAATGCACCACACCAGTAATTCTGTCCTCCACACCCTGAAGATCACTCAGATCCTTCCTGAGCAGGAATCTGTTGACCTGAATTGGATACAATGATTGACTGTGACCTAATCAGTCACTGAAATTGTTTAATGAAACCCAGGATCCCATATGATTTGATCAAAACTCTTTGATTATGTCCTCTCTCCTTTAAAGAATTGTACACATTGTCCCCCCTTCCCTCAGTCTCTACTCTTTGTGTCTGTGCTATCCAAATATATATTTCCTTTCTACATTGCTTTTCTAAAAATGTATCAACTCACTGTGTGTTATAAAAAATATTAACTCTCGCTCCATACGTTGTACCCCCTGGAAATCAGAAAAGTACAGCACCGGAATAATCGGCCCATCATGTCTGTGCAGACCATGATGCCATTCCAAACTAATTCCACCTGCCTGGACATGATCCATGTCCCTGCCAACCCCTGCCGGCTTATGTGTCGTCCTAAATGCCTCTGAAGCATTATGATTGTTTCTGCTTTTACCACCTCCCAGGAGAGTACATTCTAGTCATCTACCACCTTTTGCATAAGAAACTTGCCTGACATAACTCCCTTTAAACTTCCTCATGTTGTTGGAAATCCTGAGCAGGTTTTGCAGCTTCTGAGAAAATAAAAATCCGTTAATGTTTCGGGTCCTTCATCAGAAACGTGAACTCTGATTTCTCTTCACAGATGCTTCCAGACTTGTTGAGGATTTCCAAGAAACTTCTGTTTTTGTTTCAGATTTACCGCATCTTCTGTTCTTTTGGTTTTTATTTTGTTTAAATTTCCCCCTGTCCCCTGAAATCTATGGCCTCTAGAATTTGTCATTTCTACCTTGGAAAAAGATTAAGATTATAGAACATGGAATATAGAACAATAAAGCGCAGAACAGGCCCTTCGGCCCTCAATGTTGCGCCGACCTGTGGAATTTTCTCAACTCGTCCCCCGACACTATCCCAAAATCATCCATGAGCTTATCTAAGGATTGTTTAAAACTCCCTAAAGTGGCTGAGTTAACTATCTTAGCTGGTAGGGCATTACACACACTTTCCATTCTCTCTGTGTAAAGAATTTGCGTCTGACATCTGTCTTAAATCTATCAACCCTCAATTTGTAGTTATGCCGTCTCGTACAAGCTGACGTCATCATCCTAGGAAAAAGACTTTCACTCTCGACCCTATCTAATCCTCAGATTACCTTATATGTATCTATAAATCCCCCCTTAGCCGCCTTCTTTCCAATGAGAATAGATCCAAGTCTCTCAGCCTTTCCACATAAGACCTTCCCTCCAGTCCAGGCACCATCCTTCTGCACCTTTCCCAAACCTTCCACATCCTTTTTATAACGGGGCGACCAGAACTGTACACAATATTCCAACTGTGGCCGCACCAATGTTTTGTATAGTTGCTATATGATATTGTGGTTCCAGAACTCACTCCCTCTACGAATGAAACCTAACACACCGGATGCCGCCTTAACAGCACTATCCACTTGGGTGGCAACTTTCAGGGATCTATTTACATGGACTCCAAGATCCCTCTGCACATCCACACTACCAAGAATCTTTCCATTGACCCAGTACTCTGCCTTCCTGTTATTCTTCCCAAAGTGCATAACCTCACATTTAGCTGCAATGAATTCCACTTGCACCTCTCGCAAGAAGTGAGACAAATCAACATGATATAAAGATCCAACAGAGTCACTACATTCATTTAGACATAAAGGGAACATGATTATCTGGTCTATCAGTGAGCAAAGGTTTCAAACAACATTGTGTGTGGTCAAACACCAACACACACACACACACACACACACACACACACACACAATAGTGTGAGTGTTCCAGTGAACTGACTGCAGAAATTATTTAACATTATCCTGTTAACAATCTAAAAACATTCACATCAGAGAAGCCATAAATATGTTGTGTTTATGGGAAAGGATTCACCAGATCATCCAACTTGGAGATATGTGAGGAGATGAGCACAATGGAAATGTCTGGATTGTGAGAAGAATTGCAAATTCCCAGACCTACTGGAGACTCATTGTCACAGACATTCTGTGTGAAGAGATTTATTTTGTCATCCAGCTTCATGTCACACCAGTGACTTTACACTGACAAGAGACCTTTCCGCTGACTGTGGTGAAAAAAAAAATTAAGATCTGTAAAGGTCTTAAATTCAATGGTCTTTATTTACCATCACCCTATTCACACGGGGAAGAAGTCGTTCAGCTGTTCCATGCGTGGGAAGGTATTCACTTGAGGATCCACCAATGCCTTGCTCTTTCTTCCCTGCTCAGAGACTCAAGCATTTTCCCCACTACAGATGTTACACTAACTGATCTATACTTCCCCATCTTTTGTCTACATTCCTTTTTTTAAACATCGGTGCCACTGTATTCCAATCTGCAGAGACTGCC
Source organism: Chiloscyllium punctatum (assembly GCF_047496795.1). Lineage (NCBI taxonomy): Eukaryota > Metazoa > Chordata > Chondrichthyes > Orectolobiformes > Hemiscylliidae > Chiloscyllium > Chiloscyllium punctatum. Next base: position 32,234,072 of record NC_092769.1, on the reverse strand, counting down.
CCAGAGTCCGGCACATTTGGAAAATTACTGACAGTGCAGCTGTTCTATCCACAGCTGTCTCTTTTAGCACCCTGGGATGCATTACACCAGGACCAGGAGAATTCTCTATCCTTAGCTCCATGAGCTTGCCCAACACTAGCATTCTGTAATAATGTTTATTTCCAAGTCCTCACCAACTCCATCTCTTTGTCAATCACTGGCATGTTATTAGTGCAATCCACTGTGAAGACCGATACAAAATACCTGTTCAGTGCCTTAGCCGTTCCATCACATCTCATAACTAAATGGCCCTTCTCATCCTCTGAAGGACCAAAATTTACCTTCGCCATTCTTTTTCATTTAAAGTTTTCATAGAAACTTCTGCTATCTGTCTTTAAATTCTGTGATGCATTTTTCTGTCCTGTTCTTTCTTACGGTTCTTTATCGCTCGCCTTGTGGCTTTCTTTTGACCTTTAATGCTTTCCCAATCTCCCAGTTTCATACAGTTTTGATCACTTTGTATGCCTCATCTTTCAGTGTGAGAGATGGGGAGGGAAAGTGGTGAGGGGGGTGAGGGAGAGAGGAGGAGATGGGGGGGTTGTGGAGGGGGTGGTGCGGGGATAAGGGAAAGAGGCAGCGCAGAGGAAAGAAGGAGTGGAGAGAGGGCGGTAGGAGAGAGGGGGTAGGAGAGAGCTGGGAACGGTGGGTGAGAGTAGGAGGAGAGATGGGAGAAGAAAATAGACGGAGTTGGGTAGGAGAGGGAAAATGAGGACATGGGGTGATGAGCAAGGCGTGAATGGCGTGAGGGGGAGTAGAGGGGTGGAGGGTGTAGGAGAGGGGGGTTATAGGAGAGAGGGAGAGGAATGAAGGAGAGGAGTAGAGGTGAGGAGCAAGTGGAAGGTGGAGGAGGGGGAGGAGACAGTGAATGAAGTGGTGGGGCAAGTGATGGGGAGGAGAAAGGAGGAGAGGGTGCAGGAGAGAGGGGGAAGGAGGGGGAGGAGAAGGGGAGGAGGCGAAGACGTAGGGGAAGTTGGGGGTGTTAAGGCGAGGGAGAGGTTGGGATGGAGTAGGAGAGGGGGTGGAGAAGCGGGTGAGAGGTGGAGGAGAGAGGGACTTGGGGTGGAAGGTGTGTGGAGGGTTGGGGAGGAGAGCGGTGAAGAAGATGAGGAGGGGGAGCATGGGGGAGGACGGTGAGAGGTGAGGGGGAGGAGAGAGTGTGGGAGGAGAGGCGGAAGTGGGGGAAGGAGGGGGAAGGTGAGGAGGGAAGGGGAGCAGAGTCAGGGAGGAGAGCCAGGGAGGAGGGGGCAGGAGAGATGGGAGAGTAGAGGGGAGGACAGGTGGGAGGAGAGGATACGAGGGGAGAACATGGGGGTAGGGAAGGGGTTCAGGAGAAGGGATGAAGAAGAAGGGGACGGGAGAGTGGAAGAAGTGAGTGTGGAGAAGAGGGGAGGAGAGGGCGGGGAAGGGGAAAGGAGAGGAGGGGAGGTAAAGAAAGGAGAGGGTCGAAGATGAGAAGGGGTGCGGTGAAGGGATGAGGAGACAGGGCCCAAATAGAGAGGGGAGAGGGGAGAGAGGAGAGGTGAGCGGGAGAGGGGAGAAAGGAGAGGAGAGGGGAGAAGTGAGGGGGGATTTGAGAGAGATATGGGGAGGAGAGAGGAGAGAGGGGAGGTGGAGAGGGGAGAGTAGAGAGTAGAGAGGAGAGTGTGGAGAGGAGAGCAGGGAGAGAGGAGTTGAGAGAGGGAAGGGGAGAGGGAAGAGGAGAGGGGAGAGGGAAGAGGAGACAGTGGTGCGGAGTGAGAGGAGTGAGTAGTGACGAGTAAGCGGAGGGGTAGGGGGAGAGGAGAGAGTGCAGAGGTGAGCGGGAGAGAGGAGAAGAGAGCTGAGCGGAAAGGTGAGAGGACAGAGAAGAGAGGGAAGAGGAGAGAGGAGGGAGCAGAGAGCAGAGGGGTAGAGCCAACAGTGGTGAGGAGTGAGAGGAGAGAGAAGTGAGGAGAGAGAGGAGAGGGGAGAGGAGAGAGGGAAGAGGCAAGAGGGGAGAGAAGAGAGTAGAGACGGAGGAGGAGGGGGATAGGGGATGAGGACAGAGGGGTAAAGAGAGGGGAGAGGAGAGAGAAGAGATGGGGAGGAGAACAGAGAGGAGAGAGTGATGAGGAGTGAGAGGAGAGGAGAGAGGAGAGAGGGAGGAGGAAGGGGAGAAGGGATGATGAGAGATGGGAAGGGGGGAAGAGAGGAGAGGAGAGAGCAGAGGGGGAGACGGGAGAGTTGACTGGAGGGGAGAGAGAGGGAAAGGGGAGAGTGGGAAGAGAGAGAGGGGAAGAGACAGAAAGAGGGGGAAGAGAGTGAGGGGAGGACAGTGTCGGGGAGGAGAGGGGGAGGAGAGAGGGGGATGAGAGAGATGGGGTGGAGAGAGAGTGGGCGAGAGGGAAGGAGAGAGGGGAAGGCGAGAGAGTGGGTGGAGTGAGCGGGAGGAAGGAGAGAATGTGGAAAGAGAGGGGAGGTTAGGGGATGATGGAGCGGGGAGGAGAGAGAGGGGAGGGAAGGGTGTGTGAGGAGAGAGGGGGCGGAGAGAGGGGGAGGAGAGAGAGTGGGGACGGAGAGAGGGAGGAGAGAGAGGGGAAGTTAGGGGGAGGACGGAGAGGGGACGAGAGAGAGGGGAGGAGAGAGAGGGGAGGGGAGGGAGTGGGAGGAGAGAAGGGGAGGATGGAGTGGGGAAGAAGAGAGGAGGAGGAGAGAAGGGGTGGAAGAGAGGGGCGGAAGAGAGAGGTGGAAGTCTGAGAGTGGGAGGATGGGGTGGAGAGCAGCAGGGGGAAAGGAGAGTGTTAGAGATGGAGAGGAGGAGAGTGGGTGAGGTGTGGGGGCGAGGAGGAGAGCAGAGGTTGATATTAGCAGGGAGAGAAGAGGAGAGGGGGAGGAGGTGGTGGTGCGGAGAGAGGGAGTAGACAGCAGGAGGGGGTGGGAGCAGATGGAGGTGGCGAGGACAGTTCGAGGGGACAGAGCGGTTGGAGGTGAGAGAGGAGGAATGGTAGTATTGTGAAAAACTGCAGAAACGAACGACTTCCTTACTTTTGCTCCGACTGACCATACTTCGTGAAAATTTCCCAGACCCTCAGTTGAGGATTTTTGCTGCTGGAAGTTACCTCAGAAACCCTGTTAACTCGTAATGTACTGAGCGAATCGCAAAACAGTAAGCATTTAACACGGAACACAAACAAAACTGGCATGCCTCATGCATTTTCAGACACAGAGATGCATGAATGCTAAATGTGAGACAGTCCGACGGCATGAGTCATAAAGTAATCTCACAACTAACAACAGGGCAATTCCAAACTACTCTTTCAAACATACTGCAGCCTTAGTGCACCAACACTTCCCAGACAATGCTGAAAAGAGAGAAAGAAAGAACATAATAAGAACGGGCCATAAAAAGTGAATTTCACCAATCACAGTCTCGATGAGATTCCCTTTCCGTTCCGATGCCTCCAGGACGGAAATAAAGGAAATGGGAGAAATTCAATAACATGTGACATCGAAATTCATTGGATCGATTTTCCCATTGGCCAGAAAACCAAATAACGACGAGTCGAGTCACCACATTACGAGTTAACAGGGTTTCTGAGGTAACTTCCAGCAGCAAAAATCCTCAACTGTGGGTCTGGGAAAATTTCACGGAGTATGGTCAGTCGGAGCAAAAGTAAGGAAGTCGTTCGTTTCTGCAGTGTTTCATCACAACAGCGATGAAATAACAGTCTCCATTCGGTTCCAGTAAACGCACAAATTGCCTGGAACAGCAGAGCTGTTTGCGATTTTCCGCGTGGCACTGTCCCACACCACAGTTAATTCCCCGGGAAGCAAACCCATTTTACTTTTGTTTTCAACATCAATACAGTGGGGGTGGAAACAGCATTTTAACAAGCTGCAGCATTGGAGTTAAACAGCAGAAATGGCAGTGGCGGGATTCGAACCCGCGCCCCTTTCAAGACTGGAACCTGGATCCAGCGCCTTAGACCGCTCGGCCACACTACCAGCCGACCGCATAGCCCCTTTTCTTGCATTTCCAATTGTGCCCCTGCATAACAACAGACGCAAAGTCACATGAAAAGGGTCCCATGATCCCTCTCCGACTCGCACAGCTGCTGGGATGTGCTCGGCTACAATGTCAATTTCGCAGCAGATAATGATAGCCCATCAATCCAGACAAAAATCAATGGTAAGCTGAGTCTATCTTCTCGGACTCTTTTCAGCTACATATGTATCTGTGAGTGCGTGACAATATATGTTCGCTTATGATTTGGTCAAATAACCATGAGCTGCTTGACATTACTGCAATTTCGATTCTTGCTTTGCTAAATGATTTCACCCATTGCTCGAAAAAGGACGACTTTCACGTTTACACGGAACACGAAACACACCGGACTACAGGGAAAATGCACAAAGCTGAGCAGGCCGTGTTCCAAATCATACCGTGCAGCATTTATTCAGTCACTGTGTCTGTTTTGCAGAATAAGGGTCCCAAAGAAAGTTCTCTACCCTAAAACCGGAGGTCGCATTACATTCCGAGAGCGACAGATCCCATTGTGAGGATGCTCTGCCCTCGGAGCCTGTTCGAGATGACACTTTCCGTGCCTTTTACCTTAAACGGGCAATTTGCTGCAGAGATGTTCACTCCTGGACATGAGCCACATGGATACCAAGTGAGTCGGAAACCTGTGCGGGAATCGACGAGAAGCGACTCAATACATTTTGCTAACTTCTATGGTGCTTCTTAGAAATGGAGTTTCTGTTCACCTCAATCTAAAAGGCAGTTTCTGAACATAGTAACAGAACTCAAAAGGTAATTACCTCACCCCACCGCCACTCCGGAAGAGGTGCTAACTGCCCTTGATTGCTTTTTGTTCTCGATGTGAAGAGCTCTCACGCCTGAGTCACCTTCACGTCTCTGTTTGCTGAGTGAATCACAAAGAAGGAGTTTCACCAGAGCTTCAATTGCCACACTTCTCCACTCGCCCTCCCCGTGAACATTTTCCTGCTCGTCAGTGATTTAAAGAAAATTAAATGGATGCGATGTCATTCTGTAGCCTCTCTGTCGATTCCTCCGTTTCAGTTCCAACATGGCTTAGATCTCGGGGCGCACCTTAATACTAGCGACGCTATGACAGCACAGGTCCGGAGGTTCCTCTGAGAGTGTATGTTTGTTTCATTGCTGTTGCTGATTGAATGAGCCACTAACGTGCGAACTGCTCCAAAACATGATTCAGGACCTCCGGTGCCAACTCTCGCGCGTTGAATAACGACAGACAGCTTCCAAATGAAGCCTTTCAGAGACGACTTTGGGGTACGTTTGACAGACAGACAAGTTCAGGAATTCGTGGTGCGCTGTGACACCAGCGCATCAGCTTCTTCCCTGCCTTTGAACCGGGCCGCCTGCGCAAGGAATGCAAATGCGGTACTGCTTTTCGTGGAAGGATCAGAACGCGGCAACTACACTCTCAAACAGAATGGCATATGATCAGAACCAGGTTGGAGAAAAACTTTATAATGCTTTGCACAGTAATTAAATGGAGCTGCCTTGCATTTCACTACGAGAGCAGATTCGTTCAATCAAATTCGAAGGCAGGTTTGCAGATGGGAAAGCAAGCAAGGAAGCTCCGTTCGTGGGCATGTGAAAGGCTGCACTTGAAGAGGAAAGCAGTTTCTGCCCAGTTTCGAACCGGGGACCTTTCGCGGGTTAGGCGAACGTGATGACCACTACACTACAGTAACAAGCGGAGGCGACCGCACTGCAGCTCAGTGGCATCCAGCACTGAAAGTTGAAGCAATTCTACGTTTCACCTTTCTGTTTCCAATAGCTTGTTATTGTCCAGCGTAATTAACATCTTGAAAACGTAAAAAAAAACCAGGTGAAATTGATGACAAAATATAGACAAGGATGTCGTCAATGTTTGGACCGTAGGGCGAGGTGGAATAAGCTGGGACGACTTTCCCCGCAGCATAACGGCTGCGACATGATCTTATGGAAGGGTTGTAAACTGAGTATTTATGCGTTTTACCCAAGTTGGGGTGAGTTGAAAAATCGAGAGCATCGGTTTAAGGTGAGTGGACTGAAATTGACAAAGGACCTGAGGCACATTTCCCACACAGAAGGTTGTGCGTGTTTGGAATGAGCTACCAGATGAAGTGGAGGAGGCGATTACACTCAGAAAATTGCAAAGGTAATCGGATGAGTTTCTGGATAGGATGGGTTTCGCGGGATTGGGGCCAAATGCTGGGGAACGGGACTTGTTTAACTTTGGCTATGTGGTGAGCATGGACGAGATACACCGAAGTATCTGATTCCACGCGGTGTACCCCAATACCGTCGTGTTGCTTACACCGGCTTTAAAGGATTACTTTTTAGCAGAGCTTGCCGTCGCACTCTGTGTCACAATCGTTTCGTCTGTTCGACTGCTCACGGGAAAGGTAGTATTGTGAAACACTGCAGAAACGAACGACTTCCTTACTTTTGCTCCGACTGACCATACTCCGTGAAATTTTCCCAGACCCTCAGTTGAGGATTTTTGCTGCTGGAAGTTACCTCAGAAACCCTGTTAACTCGTAATGTACTGAGCGAATCGCAAAACAGTAAGCATTTAACACGGAACACAAACAAAACTGGCATGCCTCATGCATTTTCAGACACAGAGATGCATGAATGCTAAATGTGAGACAGTCCGACGGCATGAGTCATAAAGTAATCTCACAACTAACAACAGGGCAATTCCAAACTACTCTTTCAAACATACTGCAGCATTAGTGAACCAACACTTTCCAGACAATGCTGAAAAGAGAGAAAGAAAGAGCATAATAAGAACGGGCCATAAAAAGTGAATTTCACCAATCACAGTCTCGATTAGATTCCCTTTCCGTTCCGATGCCTCCAGGACGGAAATGAAGGAAATGGGAGAAATTCAATAACATGTGACATCGAAATTCATTGGATCGATTTTGCCATTGGCCAGAAAACCAAATAACGACGAGTCGAGTCACCACATTACGAGTTAACAGGGTTTCTGAGGTAACTTCCAGCAGCAAAAATCCTCAACTGTGGGTCTGGGAAAATTTCACGGAGTATGGTCAGTCGGAGCAAAAGTAAGGAAGTCGTTCGCTTCTGCAGTGTTTCATCACAACAGCGATGAAATAACAGTCTCCATTCGGTTCCAGTAAACGCACAAATTGCCTGGAACAGCAGAGCTGTTTGCGATTTTCCGCGTGGCACTGTCCCACACCACAGTTAATTTCCCGGGAAGCAAACCCATTTTACTTTTGTTTTCAACATCAATACAGTGGGGGCGGAAACAGCATTTTAACAAGCTGCAGCATTGGAGTTAAACAGCAGAAATGGCAGTGGCGGGATTCGAACCCGCGCCCCTTTCAAGACTGGAACCTGGATCCAGCGCCTTAGACCGCTCGGCCACACTACCAGCCGACCGCATAGCCCCTTTTCTTGCATTTCCAATTGTGCCCCTGCATAACAACAGACGCAAAGTCACATGAAAAGGGTCCCATGATCCCTCTCCGACTCGCACAGCTGCTGGGATGTGCCCGGCTACAATGTCAATTTCGCAGCAGATAATGATAGCCCATCAATCCAGACAAAAATCAATGGTAAGCTGAGTCTATCTTCTCGGACTCTTTTCAGCTACAAATGTATCTGTGAGTGCGTGACAATATATGTTCGCTTATGATTTGGTCAAATAACCATGAGCTGCTTGACATTACTGCAATTTCGATTCTTGCTTTGCTAAATGATTTCACCCATTGCTCGAAAAAGGACGACTTTCACGTTTACACGGAACACGAAACACGCCGGACTACAGGGAAAATGCACAAAGCTGAGCAGGCCGTGTTCCAAATCATACCGTGCAGCATTTATGCAGTCACTGTGTCTGTTTTGCAGAATAAGGGTCCCAAAGAAAGTTCTCTACCCTAAAACCGGAAGTCGCATTACATTCCGAGAGCGACAGATCACATTGTGAGGATGCTCTGCCCTCGGAGCCTGTTCGAGATGACACTTTCCGTGCCTTTTACCTTAAACGGGCAATTTGCTGCAGAGATGTTCACTCCTGGACATGAGCCACATGGATACCAAGTGAGTCGGAAACCTGTGCGGGAATCGACGAGAAGCGACTCAATACATTTTGCTAACTTCCATGGTGCTTCTTAGAAATGGAGTTTCTGTTCACCTCAATCTAAAAGGCAGTTTCTGAACATAGTAACAGAACTCAAAAGGTAATTACCTCACCCCACCGCCACTCCGGAAGAGGTGCTAACTGCCCTTGATTGCTTTGTGTTCTCGATGTGAAGAGCTCTCACGCCTGAGTCACCTTCACGTCTCTGTTTGCTGAGTGAATCACAAAGAAGGAGTTTCACCAGAGCTTCAATTGCCACACTTCTCCACTCGCCCTCCCCGTGAACATTTTCCTGCTCGTCAGTGATTTAAAGAAAATTAAATGGATGCGATGTCATTCTGTAGCCTCTCTGTCGATTCCTCCGTTTCAGTTCCAACATGGCTTAGATCTCGAAACACCTTAATACTAGCGACGCTATGACAGCACAGGTCCGGAGGTTCCTCTGAGAGTGTATGTTTGTTGCATTGCTGTTGCTGATTGAATGAGCCACTAACGTGCGAACTGCTCCAAAACATGATTCAGGACCTCCGGTGCCAACTCTCGCGCGTTGAATAACGGCAGACAGCTTCCAAATGAAGCCTTTCAGAGACGACTTTGGGGTACGTTTGACAGACAGACAAGTTCAGGAATTCGTGGTGCGCTGTGACACCAGCGCATCAGCTTCTTCCCTGCCTTTGAACCGGGCCGCCTGCGCAAGGAATGCAAATGCGGTACTGCTTTTCGTGGAAGGATCAGAACGCGGCAACTACACTCTCAAACAGAATGGCATATGATCAGAACCAGGTTGGAGAAAAACTTTATAATGCTTTGCACAGTAATTAAATGGAGTTGCCTTGCATTTCACTACGAGAGCAGATTCGTTCAAGCAAATTCGAAGGCAGGTTTGTAGATGGGAAAGCAAGCAAGGACGCTCCGTTCTTGTGCATGTGAAAGGCTGCACTTGAAGAGGAAAGCAGTTTCTGCCCAGTTTCGAACTGGCGACTTTTTGCGTGTTAGGCGAACGTGATGACCACTACACTACAGAAGCCAGAGGAGACTACCGCACTGCAGCTCAGTGGCATCCAGCACTGAAAGTTGAAGCAATTCTACGTTTCACCTTTCTGTTTCCAATAGCTTGTTATTGTCCAGCGTAATTAACATCTTGAAAACGTAAAAAAAAACCAGGTGAAATTGATGACAAAATATAGACAAGGATGTCGTCAATGTTTGGACCGTAGGGCGAGGTGGAATAAGCTGGGACGACTTTCCCCGCAGCATAACGGCTGCGACATGATCTTATGGAAGGGTTGTAAACTGAGTATTTATGCGTTTTACCCAAGTTGGGGTGAGTTGAAAAATCGAGAGCATCGGTTTAAGGTGAGTGGGCTGAAATTGACAAAGGACCTGAGGCACATTTCCCACACAGAAGGTTGTGCGTGTTTGGAATGAGCTACCAGAGGAAGTGGAGGAGGCGATTACACTCAGAAAATTGCAAAGGTAATCGGATGAGTTTCTGGATAGGATGGGTTTCGCGGGATTGGGGCCAAATGCTGGGGAACGGGACTTGTTTAACTTTGGCTATGTGGTGAGCATGGACGAGATACACCGAAGGATCTGATTCCACGCGGTGTACCCCAATACCGTCGTGTTGCTTACACCGCCTTAAAGAATTACTTTTTAGCAGAGCTTGCCGTCGCACTCTGTGTCACAATCGTTTCGTCTGTTCGACTGCTCACGGGAAAGGTAGTATTGTGAAACACTGCAGAAACGAACGACTTCCTTACTTTTGCTCCGACTGACCATACTCCGTGAAATTTTCCCAGACCCTCAGTTGAGGATTTTTGCTGCTGGAAGTTACCTCAGAAACCCTGTTAACTCGTAATGTACTGAGCGAATCGCAAAACAGTAAGCATTTAACACGGAACACAAACAAAACTGGCATGCCTAATGCATTTTCAGACACAGAGATGCATGAATGCTAAATGTGAGACAGTCCGACGGCATGAGTCATAAAGTAATCTCACAACTAACAACAGGGCAATTCCAAACTACTCTTTCAAACATACTGCAGCCTTAGTGCACCAACACTTCCCAGACAATGCTGAAAAGAGAGAAAGAAAGAGCATAATAAGAACGGGCCATAGAAAGTGAATTTCACCAATCACAGTCTCGATTAGATTCCCTTTCCGTTCCGATGCCTCCAGGACGGAAATGAAGGAAATGGGAGAAATTCAATAACATGTGACATCGAAATTCATTGGATCGATTTTCCCATTGGCCAGAAAACCAAATAACGACGAGTCGAGTCACCACATTACGAGTTAACAGGGTTTCTGAGGTAACTTCCAGCAGCAAAAATCCTCAACTGTGGGTCTGGGAAAATTTCACGGAGTATGGTCAGTCGGAGCAAAAGTAAGGAAGTCGTTCGTTTCTGCAGTGTTTCATCACAACAGCGATGAAATAACAGTCTCCATTCGGTTCCAGTAAACGCACAAATTGCCTGGAACAGCAGAGCTGTTTGCGATTTTCCGCGTGGCACTGTCCCACACCACAGTTAATTCCCCGGGAAGCAAACCCATTTTACTTTTGTTTTCAACATCAATACAGTGGGGGTGGAAACAGCATTTTAACAAGCTGCAGCATTGGAGTTAAACAGCAGAAATGGCAGTGGCGGGATTCGAACCCGCGCCCCTTTCAAGACTGGAACCTGGATCCAGCGCCTTAGACCGCTCGGCCACACTACCAGCCGACCGCATAGCCCCTTTTCTTGCATTTCCAATTGTGCCCCTGCATAACAACAGACGCAAAGTCACATGAAAAGGGTCCCATGATCCCTCTCCGACTCGCACAGCTGCTGGGATGTGCCCGGCTACAATGTCAATTTCGCAGCAGATAATGATAGCCCATCAATCCAGACAAAAATCAATGGTAAGCTGAGTCTATCTTCTCGGACTCTTTTCAGCTACAAATGTATCTGTGAGTGCGTGACAATATATGTTCGCTTATGATTTGGTCAAATAACCATGAGCTGCTTGACATTACTGCAATTTCGATTCTTGCTTTGCTAAATGATTTCACCCATTGCTCGGAACAGGACGACTTTCACGTTTACACGGAACACGAAACACGCCGGACTAGAGGGAGAATGCACAAAGCTGAGCAGGCCGTGTTCCAAATCATACCGTGCAGCATTTATTCAGTCACTGTGTCTGTTTTGCAGAATAAGGGTCCCAAAGAAAGTTCTCTACCCTAAAACCGGAAGTCGCATTACATTCCGAGAGCGACAGATCACATTGTGAGGATGCTCTGCCCTCGGAGCCAGTTCGAGATGACACTTTCCGTGCCTTTTACCTTAACCGTGCAATTTGCTGCAGAGATGTTCACTCCTGGACATGAGCCACATGGATACCAACTGAGTCGGAAACCTGTGCGGGAATCGACGAGAAGCGACTCAATACATTTTGCTAACTTCCATGGTGCTTATTAGAAATGGAGTTTCTGTTCACCTCAATCTAAAAGGCAGTTTCTGAACATAGTAACAGAACTCAAAAGGTAATTACCTCACCCCACCGCCACTCCGGAAGAGGTGCTAACTGCCCTTGATTGCTTTTTGTTCTCGATGTGAAGAGCTCTCACGCCTGAGTCACCTTCACGTCTCTGTTTGCTGAGTGAATCACAAAGAAGGAGTTTCACCAGAGCTTCAATTGCCACACTTCTCCACTCGCCCTCCCCGTGAACATTTTCCTGCTCGTCAGTGATTTAAAGAAAACCAAATGGATGCGATGTCATTCTGTAGCCTCTCTGTCGATTCCTCCGTTTCAGTTCCAACATGGCTTAGATCTCGGGGCGCACCTTAATACTAGCGACGCGATGACAGCACAGGTCCGGAGGTTCCTCTCAGAGTGTATGTTTGTTTCATTGCTGTTGCTGATTGAATGAGCCACTAACGTGCGAACTGCTCCAAAACATGATTCAGGACCTCCGGTGCCAACTCTCGCGCGTTGAATAACGACAGACAGCTTCCAAATGAAGCCTTTCAGAGACGACTTTGGGGGACGTTTGACAGACAAGTTCAGGAATTCGTGGTGCGCTGTGACACCAGCGCATCAGCTTCTTCCCTGCCTTTGAACCGGGCCGCCTGCGCATGGAATGCAAATGCGGTACGGCTTTTCGTGGAAGGATCAGAACGCGGCAAATACACTCTCAAACAGAATGGCATATGATCAGAACCAGGTTGGAATAAAACTTTATAATGCTTTGCACAGTAATTAAATGGAGTTGCCTTACATTTCACTCCGAGAGCAGATTCGTTCAAGCAAATTCGAAGGCAGGTTTGCAGATGGGAAAGCAAGCAAGAAAGCTCCGTTCTTGTACATGTGAAAGTCTGCAGTTGAAGAACAAAATAGTTTCTGCCCAGTTTCGAACTGGGGACTTTGCGCTTGTTCGGTGAACAGGATGAGCACTACACTACAGAAACCAGCCGAGGTCGCTGTACTGCAGCTCAGTGGCATCCAGCACTGAAAGTTGAAGCAATTCTACGTTTCACCTTTCTGTTTCCAATCGCTCGTTGTTGTCCAGCGTAATTAACATCTTGAAAAGGTAAAGAAAAACACGTGAAATTGATGACCAAATATAGACGAGGATGTCGTCAATGTTTGGACCGTAGGGCGAGGTGGAATAAGGTGGGACGACTTTCCCTGCAGCGTAACGGCTGCGACAGGACTTTTTTTTCACAACAGCAATGTAATAACAGTCTCCATTCGGTTCTTGTAAATACTCAACCTGCCTGGAACATAAAGCAGCTGTAGAGCTGCTTGCGGTTTTCCGTGCGGGAGGCGAACACTACCATGACAGCACAGACATTTTGAGAAAATCTGCACTCTCCCACACCACAGTTAACTCTGTAGGAGTCATACCCAATTTGTTAAAACCTCAACTTGCCTACAACCTAAAGCAGCTTGAGCCCACGATTTACCGTATGGGACGCAAACACGATCATGACAAGATGGACACTGGCGCCTGTCTCCACAAAGCAAACTCCCGGTTCTGCTTTTTATTTGAACACGCCACAGCCACAGAAACTGCAGTGGGGGGACTCGACCCTCAGCTTCTTTAGTAACTGAGTTCTGAAGCTGGATCCGCCGGCTCCTTGGTTATCCTTCATAGGGCTGATTCAGTTCGAATAGTGAAATTTCCTGTGTCTGATCCGCAGGACACTCTGCAGGATTTTCAGACAGCGCCATCCTCCCTGTGACATGTACGTGCTGGATAACATTCTGTTGTGTCATGTGTCCCGGCTTTGCCAATATCACCGTTGTTTAACTCCCTCCATCCTGTTGGTCGAACTGTGATTCCAGTCAGAATCACAAACGTGTAACAAAACACCTTAGCTGCGCTGGCTCTCTACAGAGATAAATGTGATTCTCTTTTCGTATCATTCACTTGCCTTCTCCCTGTAACTCTACACATTTTACTTTCGACATGAGCATTGAATTAGTTTTTCAACAACTCGATTGAAACTGTGTCTTTGCCAATGTCAGACTCTAACCATTCCCTTTGTGAAAACATTTCTCCTCATGTACATTTTTCTTCTTTTACTAATGTCTTTAAAACTCTGCCGAATCGTTCTCGATCCTTTCAGGCGTAGGGAGCATTCCCCCTTCCTTATTCCCTCTGTCTAACCCACTCATATCTTGGAAAGGTTTAACCAGGCCAGCTTTTGGCCTTCTGCTCTCCAAGGAGACCTGTCCCAACTTTCCAAATGACCTTTATTGTTGACATTCCTCGTACACAGCACCATTCTCATCAACCTGTTCAGCGCTGGTTTCAATCATTTCACGTCCCTACTTCCTGAAGTTTCACCCCCAGAACTGTGTGAATATCTAGATGGTGGATTTACTCAGAGTGGGGTTCTGTGGGTGAACATCCTCTAACACTTGTTTGACTTTCACCACATGTGGTACTGTGCCATGCCCACTACAATGACACTTCTGACCCCGAAACTCAAAGGTATTTCAAAGGGTGCAACTTAATGATTTACATCCTTTTATCAAAGAGTTGATCAGTCGACCGGGAAGAAGTGAAACCAAACAACCAAGGCTCGATGGCGATTTGAAGTCAGACATTCTCCCATGCCAGTAGTAACACAAGCTGCTAGGCGAAGATCGTGCCCTAGACACTCTTACATTGCCAACACCAAACCAGCTGAGATTCGGTCAGGTCCAACTATATCCCAATTTGTTCTCGGATTTCTAAGCATCCAAGTATTTTAAGAATATCGCCTTGTCATTCCATCTCCTTGTTCACGGGACAGTGCTGTTTATCCCTTCCGTTTGCACTAAGTTGTCTCCATCGGCAGAGTATTCAGCTATTTCCCTCCACCGGCAAGCAGTGTGAGGAGAGGCAAGCGCGGTTACACTCTAAAGCTCGCTCTCATCGGCACAGTCAGTTCCATCAAGTGCTGGGAATCAGCAAGTTTGATTGGGAGCTTCCTGCAAATATCATTTATCTGAGGAGCGATAAAAGATGTTGAGCTGGTGGGTAAGACACAAATGGACTCCGGACTCTCTACCCTCAAGTAAATTCATGTGAGGGCATTTTTGTGCAGCCTGTTTGCTGTTCAAAATCCATCTTCACACAGCAATCCTGCAGAAAGGTTTTTGTAACAGTAACATCGGCTTCTTTGCTGCAATCGGGCAGCAGTGAATATCTGAGCCCCAACTTTCCCAGATAAAGACAATCCGAGTGAAAGTCTCACTCACTGAGAGCCATCCCCACGTCCCTGAGCTGCGGGGCTGCAGACAGTTTAACGCAGAAAATAGAGTTAACAATGAGACTTTGTTTCAATAGACAATAGACAATAGACAATAGATGCAGGAGTAGGCCATTCTGCCCTTCGAGCCTGCACCGCCATTCAATATGATCATGGCTGATCATTCCTAATTAGTATCCTGTTCCAGCCTTATCTCCATACCCCTTGACTCCACTATCTTTAAGAGCTCTATCCAATTCTTTCTTAAAAGAATCCAGAGACTGGGCCTCCACTGCCCTCTGGGGCAGAGCATTCCACACAGCCACCACTCTCTGGGTGAAGTAGTTTCTCCTCATCTCTGTCCTAAATGGTCTACCCTGTATTTTTAAGTTGTGTCCTCTGGTTCGGCACTCCCCCATCAACGGAAATATGTTCCCTCCTGCCAGAGTGTCCAGTCCTTTCATAAGCCTATACGTTTCAATCAGATCCCCTCTCAGTCTTCTAAACTCAAGGGTATACAAGCCCAGTCGCTTCAGTCTTTCCGTGTAAGGCAATCCTGCCATTCCAGGAATTGACCTCGTGAACCTACGCTGCACTCCCTCAATAGCCAGAATGTCTTTCCTCAAATTTGGAGACCAGAACTGCACACAGTACTCCAGGTTTGGTCTCACCAGGGCCCTGTACAGCTGCAGAAGCACCTCTTTGCTTCTATACTCAATCCCTCTTGTTATGAAGGCCAGCATGCTATTAGCCTTCTTCACGACCTGCTGTACCTGCATGCTTGCCTTCATTGACTGGTGGACAAGAACACCCAGATCTCTCTGAACAGCCCCTTTACCTAATTTGATACCATTGAGGTAGTAATCTGCCTTCCTGTTCTTGCCACCAAAGTGGATAACCAGACATTTATCCACATTAAACTGCATCTGCCATGCATCTGCCCACTCACCTAACTTGTCCAGGTCACCCTGTAATCCCCTAACATCCTCATCACATTTCACCCTACCACCTAGCTTTGTGTCATCAGCAAATTTGCTAATGTTATTGCTGATACCATCTTCTATATCATTTACATATATTGTAAAAAGCTGCGGTCCCAGCACGGATCCCTGCGGTACCCCACTGGTCACTGCCTGCCATTTCGAAATGGAGCCGTTAATCACTACCCTTTGTTTCCTATTAGCCAACCAATTCTCTATCCAATCTAGTACTTTGCCCCCAATCCCGTGCGCCCTAATTTTACTCACTAACCTCTTGTGTGGGACTTTATCAAAAGCTTTCTGAAAGTCCAGGTACAGTACATCCACTGGATCTCCCTCGTCCATCTTCCGAGTTTCACCATCAGCCACTCTGTCCCAGAGACAGGAAGAGGGGCAGCATCAATGTGTGGCGTCACTCAAGCGCCGATAGAAGCTGTTCAGCCCATCGAGTCCATAGAGACTCTCTGACGCTTGTATATCCCTGTGGTTATTCACAGTTGGTGATGTATGTCGCAATAATTTGGAGCTGTCCCTGGATCGCAATTCTGTCTCCAACAAATTGATCCAATTGTAATTCACAGCTTTCATTTCACAGGGAGAACACTGCTGTGTGAAACGGCGTGGGGAATAACTGCAGGGCGTCATGCACATAGAGCACTCTACAACTGATGTGTCTCACCTTCATCAGTTTATTCCCAGCTCTGGCAAAAGATTTTGTGAATCAGATCAGAGCACACCGACAGAGAACAGGAAAAGAGCTTCCAGGACTTCACAAGTGTGTTTCCTCATTTGTGCAAATTTCCCTTGTGTATCGGTATGAAATATTCATTTCAGATACATTGAATGAAAGGAAGCGGAAAGTGAAACAACACGCAATGCATAGAATGGAGATCTATTATAGAGAAACACTGGCGGGTACAGTACACACACTGAAACAAGGAATTGTCAACGAGTAGAGGATGTTTTCAATCCATTAATTTCATGGTTATGAGCCCAATACGCTCCCGCTGGGCCGCTCTGTGAGCGCTGACCATAGCAGCTTCACACAGTCTTCAGCTTTTTGTCTGGCGTGTGGCATGTACCTCAGAGGATGATTTCAAAAGGTCTTCGCAATTATTGTGTGACACTCCGTGGTGCAGATGTGTCCCGGCTGTGTCAATACAACCTGCGACTAACTTGCCACATTCTGTTGATTTAACTGTGATTTCACTCAGAATCACAAAATATGTCACAGTGCAAAGTGAGGGCATGCAACCCACCTTCGCTGTGCTGGCACCAAACAATAAGGAAGTGTCTGGGTAGTTTGATTGGTTGACTTTATTTGATTGTCACGTGAACCTGAGTACAGTGAAAACTTTTGTTTGCGATTGGTAAATGCAGATCATAGTAATCAAGGGTATGCAGATCACAGCGTGAGAAAAACAACATTTTGGACAGATAAAGGCTTTCAGGTTACTCCGCACAGGACGTGCACTCGGCAAAATCCACATTAACAGGATCAGCATCATTTGAAGTTAGGGAATCAATTTCTCCGTCCAGTAACGGTCTCCAAGAAGGCACTGTTGTGTGTCTTTAAGCTTCGGTACCTTAATGTGACCTCGATCCATCACAATTATACCTGAGTCCAAAATGGAGCTGGATGCAAAACTCCAGGGCTCCACTTACATCACCCACCCGAGGCGATATCACACCCAAAACCAAAGGGACAGAACCGCAGCAGAAGCATGATCCATAAATCAGGTGAGTTTCTTTGTTTTTTTTATAAAAAGGTTCTTCTGTTGTTTCGGAGTGAAGGCAGCACTGAGTTTTAATTACAGCTCCTTGCCGCTCTGACTCCCGGTTCCCAGGAGGCTGTGCTGGTCAGTTCCCCCACGAGCGGGCTCCCACCATGGGAGCTGGATCAACTCGTCTTCTATTAGCAATCAGTGTCGTGGGAGAGCAATGTGTGTCCGCTCTTCAGTTTCCTATCAACCAGATTAAGGCTTATGGAGCGCGGGAGGGGGTTAGAGGGAGTGGGAGTTATGGAACTTCTGGAAAGCTGAACAAAACAGAGATCGTGCATGCACAGGAACTCATTCTCTTGGGAACCTTGTGCAAGTAACGCCATCTGAGACTGATAGAAAAGTGCAGAACTGCTGGGAAAGAGAGAATCTCTCGCAGTCATCGGGAACATGTCTGTGTCCTTCTCGAAGTCACAGCGAGGGCTCTGCTGTCTGACTCAGCATGGGGTGTTACTGCATCGAGTCCTGTCGCTCAGTTACACTGGAACTGATGTGTGTAAGCTTTATCACGTTACCCCCAGTGCAGAGAACAGATTTCACAGCTCACATCATCCCAGAGTGACAGGGAACAGAAGAAAGCGATTCAGACCATCATCTGAACACCTCCTGGGGAGAAAACGGATGTGGGAGAGCAAACAGTCTCGACCAGTGCATGTTCCCAGCACTTACAATCTTGGTCTGTGTGACAACAAAAGCAGGAACCAGGAAATGTTTATCTTGTTTCTTAAAACAGGCGTGAAAATTTGCAGAGCATAAATATGTCTACCTGCTGTTAGTGAAAGGATGAACAGCAGACTACAGTGCACAGAATATGGTCAGCCCTCTGGGTTATGGGCTCATCATGCTCCAACTGGGACCCTCTGCTCACAGGATTTGAACACAAACAAAGAAATGACTCAGTGACAAAATCTGTTGAAACGGGTTTTGTGAGGAATTGAAAGCAATGGAATGAGAAGCCCCCTTGAGAGCGGGATGTAACATTATTTCTGTTTTCCAGACACGAGGAGAGAGCGCAGTGCTGTTTCCTGGGCCAATATCAGTATAGATAGATTGAATCAGCGTCGAATGTTATTGTCGGGGGTCCTGTCGCTTAGACACACTCCACCTCTTGTACAATGGTACAGAAGCACGGACGTTTTGTGTAGAGGGGACAACTTCAAAATCGTTAATGAGGCAAAATGCACATATGAGCGAAACAACAAAGCAACCACAGAAACTGGTGTTACTTGACGAGGTAAACCCTTCTCTAATGTCAATCAGCAAAACAGAAAGGATTCACGCCGTGCTGTATTCTGTTAAAATTCAAGAGGCAGACAACGATCCCAAAACTCACCATTTAAAGTTAAAAATGACAACGTAATTGTTTTTTTTAACATTTGACAGAGAATAATCAACTTACAACTACTTTTAACTCATTTTCTCTCAACCAGTCTTTAACCTTCTCCTCTACAATACCTTCCCCAACCCGAGCCCATTAACATTTTATTAGAAAATCAATTTTAAAAACCAGCTAGTTGTCGAATCTTCTCTTTGTATCTTCCACTGTAGATTTTTTTTATCCAGGTCGGTGTTAATGTCTTTTTTTCTCTGCAATCTATTTCTCCAGATAGGCACCTCTTGGAGATTTTAATAACATTCTCCATCTCTTGGTATTTTAGCTGTTCTCTTTGGTGTTCTTTGCCGCTCTCTATAACTGTTCAAAATGTCCGATATTTGTCCCACAAAACGCCGGATCGTTTCATTGGTTTTAACATTGTAAAAATATCAAATTCAAACTTGATTGGGGCATAATTTAAACTGATTGGCCGAATTCGATATTTTTTTGTATCCATGTATCGGAATTGACTATTCAGAAAGAAAAAAATCATTTTAGAAGATGATCTCAGAATAGTTGAAAAACCACGTGCAGGCACACAAGGAGCGAATTTAACAGGGACAGGGATTCTGGGCTGCCTGGATGGGGAGGCAAAGGTGACACACTCACGAATTGTTTAGCGTTCATCGGAAAGGAATTGAACATGTGAAGTGTAAGAAGAGCTTGTGGTGTTGAAAGTTGTAGCAGCTGGTTCGACGTGAACTAATACAAATTGTTAATGTACTGAGCTGTTTGTTTTAGCTTTGCATTAAATGGGAGCCTGTTATCTCAGTCCGTTGCTAATTGGTTTATGGGATAGAGTGAGACTAACAACATGGGATTAATTGCCGCACTGTCTCAGGTTGCCATAAGGATCATCAACTCCTCCGCTCACGTGATCTGTAATACAATGTGATTCTAGTGAGTAGGAATGGACCTGTCGATGTCAAACATCATTATCATTGCCATCTGTTGCCTTGAACATTTGTTCACAATGACCAGGAACGGGACTGAGTCCATTTAATTCTCACTGATCTCTGTCCGAAAAATCCAGCGACAAGAATCATCCTTATTCCTGTTGGAACCCTCTGTTCCACACAGCAGCAAAACTATTTGTCATGACTTTACCAGATACGCTGACAACATTCAATCTACCCAAAGAGATAAATCTAATTCCTTTCGAATGGTTGAATGAGCTGTGTGAGTTTGCAGCAAACAGGATGATATGAAACGAATTGAACAGCCTTTTCAAGAATGTAATCCAGTGCAGTGTCAGAGATTTGAAAAAGGTCATCAAGCTAAAATATTACCTCTGTTTCTCGATCCAAAGATGGATAATCACCTGGTGAATATGTGCAGGTTTACGGTTAATAATTGACACCCTTCCCAAAGACAGAAAAATCCCACAAATCAGAAACTGGCGTTTTCGAATAGATTCTGCGTTATTTGACATTACTCTTCAACTAAACTTCAGTCTGATGTTCCAATAATTCCTGATCAACGTCAGTAAAAGCAGATAAGGATTGAAATTACAACTACGGCATTTTAACACACTGTTCAGTACCAAGCGCTGATCAGTTGCTCCACTGGAGCCCACCGGCAGCAAGCCCACAAAGTGCCCTACTCGTACCTCTGGGACCTTCGACCCGCCTGTTCTACTTTTGCAGCAGTTCTGGAATTAATGCTAAGGCAGAAGAGGAGGAACTGACATGGACCTGTGACTTTTCGAGCATCAGGTTCAGGAACCGGGACACAGAAAAATGGGATTTAAAACTGGGTTTCTGTGGCTCGCTGCGTTGTTTACAATGTGACATTATCGATGTCGCAGGGATTCTCATTGGGTCGGCTTCAATTTAGCACAGAATTCGATTCATCGACACTTCCCGAACTTCCTTCTGCAAGTTCCTACCGACAACATGAAACATACTGCACTCATCACCAAACTTCACCATGGCTACATCCAAGCACATGTTGCACAGTTTTCGTGAATATTGAAGATATAAGAATGTTATAGAAGAGTAAATTAAATTTCAATTTACATTTTAAAGTGATAAGAATCCATGGTAAGGTACTGAAGGTCCCAAATTCATGTTTATTGCTGCGGCCAGAACTCTAGCCAGGCAAAGGGGAAATCTGTCCCTGAATCCCCAATATCTACACGGCCGTTTGCTCCATGTGTGCAGTTGGAAACCTGTGTGAAGGAGCATGCAGTCTGACAGAGCGCCTGGGAGAATCCTCCACTGTCTGATCTAAAGCTGCAACAGGAGCTGTGTATTCCAGCTGTGAGTAGTGGGATAAAGGGGAGGTCCTTGGTATTCCGTGGTGTAGATTCACAGGGTCCTCATCATGTTATTGTTTAAAACCCTCTGTCAGAAACAGCACAGACAGAGAGGAATAGGAGGGGGCCATTACACCCGCCAGAGCTTCCCCGCCATTTGATATCCTTATGGCTGACCGAACACGTCAATGTCTTTTCCCAGCCCATGCACAACAACCTGTCGCCCAAAGGGAAAAAGACACTGAATAAACCGAAAACCTCTGTGTAACTGTGGGAGGGAAATGTGTTTAGAGACAGTGGGCTTCTGCAGTGGGGGTTTTGTGAAAGAACAGCCGATTGTGGGCTGATCATATTTCAAATGATACGATTCCTTCAAAACTCACCACCCAGAAAGTGAGGAAACTTCTCTGGTCAGTATCAGGGACGAGAATTCCAGACGATGGGAACTGATGATGAGTCAGTGGAACAATCATTGATTCAGCTGAAATCCGAACTAAACTCCGATTCTGGTGGGACTCAAGCCCACAAACTTTGAATCGCAATCTTAACAATGCAGTCGATGTCCAACACGTCTCTCATTGTGCCACAGAGCTGCGCTAGCCTCCATTCTACTGCACCTAAAGTTATGGTGTTCAAGTCTTTCATCAAACATCTGTTTATCCTCGCCTCACTTTCCAGTAACTAGTCCTTATCCGTGCATGCTCTAGCTCCTAAAGTGTACGGCCGAATACTCCTGAAGACACCACACGTTCATACAGTGAGGTCTACACAAACAACACTTTCAGGATGTAAACATTCTTCCTAAATCTTCTCTGAACATCCTCTCTCTAGCATTTCATCTATAGCCCTGGTTATTAACACTTCCCATAAGAAGTTTCTTCCTGTCACACATATCTATCCCCTTTCTGTGGACGTTAGTAAATTCCTCTCTCAGCTTTCTCCGCTCTCAGATAAAGAGCCCCAGTCGAGCTTTGAAGTGGCGAGAGTGGAGTGCTTTAAACGCACAGCAGGTCAGGCAGCATCCGAGGAGCAGGAGAATCGATGTTTCGGTCATAAGCCCTTCATCAGGAATGCAGATTTTGAGTCGAGATTGAGGGAGAGGAATGGGGTTGGTGGTCAGGTGATGGGAAAGTGGATGAAGGTGAGGGAGAATGTGATAATTCAGAGGAGGGATTGATGGACGTGTCCAGAGAGCAGTGGCTAATTGGGACTGGGATAATGATGGGGAGGCGAAATGAGGAAGCTGTTGAAATACAGATTTATCCCGTCTGGTTGCAGGGTCCTAAGGTGAAATATGAGACGCTCTTCGTCCAGGCATCGGCTGGTAATGAAATAGCGGTGGCTTGTACCTGAAATATGGATTCTCCTGCTCCTCAGATCCTGTCTTACGTGCTGGGATTTTGCAGCACTACACTGTCGACTCTGAGCTCCAGCACCTGCAGCCCTCACTTTCCCTTATCTTTGCAGGAGGAATGGTCGAGCTCAGGCACCACCTTGGTAAATCTCCTCTGACCACCCTCCAGTGCAAACACACGTTTCCTGAAGGCTGTCAATCAGAACAGAACGAAATTATCTAAAGAAAAGCAGAAATATCTAAACAAAATCAGCAGGTTTAGTGCATCTGGGAGAGATTTCCGAGCCAAACCATCCACCTTTGGAACGATTGATATGTGTAGGTGGGGCAGGAACGTGAAAGAAGGTGTACAGTATCTAAAATAATTGAACTCGATACTGGGTATTGAAGATTGCAGTCTCTCAGCAGGACATGACGTGCCGCTCTTTCAACTCGCGCTGTGAAATGCGGGAGGTCTGCAGGAGACCAAACTGAAATGGAGACATGGGAACACAGTGGGGTGATGCAGTGACAGGAACCTGGAAGCTCATGGTCTTTTTTTGCTTCCAGATAGAACGTAGGTGTACACATGTTTGTCACCCTCTCTGTTTTTCTCTCCCCAGTCTGGACGAGATCACATTGTGAGCTGGAAACTCTGTTTGCTAAATTGAGTGATGGGCAGATAAATCAATGAACCTTTCACAGTGAGGAGAGACCTCATAAACGATCAGCATTACACCTTCTTGGATTTCGTGGAATGTGCCATATGGGGATGTGCTGGAGGTCAAGAAGGATTGGACGATGGCGTACAGAGAGAAGATTTCCTGCATAGTGCCGGTATTCAGTGGTATGGGCGAGTGGGAAAGGGCAGAATGTATATCTTCCTGAGCTACCTGCTCTAAAAAACAGCTCACTACAGAGCAAAAGTATTTAATGGTTTTCATTCCAACACTGACACTAGGTACAGCTTGCACAAGTCACGTGTTTGCACTATCACTGTCACTCTGTCTCCGCGGGAGCAGTAGTACTCCCCCACGTTGATTAAAACAGAATAGTTCTTCCTGTGAAATGTCCCTTCGAGAATGGAAGGACAGCTATTAATAACAATCACTTAACTGTCCAAACTCCATTTCAAATAACTTGACCCAGAGCCTTGTATGTCTTGGCATCACAAATTCCAATCTGAATATTTTGGAAGGTTATGGGGATTTCTGCCTCTCCGAGTCTTCCATACACTGGATTCCAGGTTTCAACCACACACTGTTTGAAAACGGTTTTCAACGTCACTCTAATCTTGCCGCCCCTGACCTTGAATCGATGGCCAACCGTGATCGAAGCATCCATCAAAGTGTAACACGTATTTTAATCTACTCTATCCATATCCCTCAGTTCTTTTTTACATCTTAATCATGCCCCCCATAATCTCCTCTGCTCAAAGAAAAACAACTCTACTTTGTCCAATCTCACTTCTTCAGCCCAGACAATAACTTACCAAATCTCCCCTGCATCGTTTCCAGTGCTATCACATCCCTACTCTAATATAAATGGCATAAATACACACACATTGGTCTCGCTTGAGCCGAATGAACAAGTGAAATAAATGATGCGCAATTCGACAAAAAACTGGTGTTTTTTTTAATAAAGTTTATTTTCCTCACTGCTGCCCTGTGCCCTTTTCCTGAGCCTGATGTTTCAGGAATCGCTGGTTCATTTCAGTGAAAGCAGCTACATGAGGATTGATCTCACACCCGGGGTATCCGAATGGATCAACTGGTTTGAAGGCCCCGATGGTGAGACTTGGGCGTGGTCACCCAGCAACAGTGAGCACAACAACACCAACTGAACCGGGTCAATGTGAAAATGATTGTAAGGGAAATGGGAGGGGGAACGTAAAAGACCTAAGTGATTGCAGGAGGGAGGAAAGACTCTGAGAAGGGGTGAGTCTAAATCCTGATATATGACTCACAGAGATGTGGGTGTGTGAGAGGGGTTTGTTGGCAAAGTAATCATAATGTCTGAGAACGTTTTCAAGTAAAATAAACTAATTTCTTTCTGTGCTTCCTCTGCATGAGTCACAAGGAATAAAATGCAGTGACTCGGATTCATACGAGCTTACTGCGGCCACAATGCAGAATATTTTATCATTGAAACCATCACTGAGTCATGCAGAGACACGCGTTTAAACACAACAATAATTACAGTGACAGAATATATGTTAGGAAGAGAAGCAGATGCACAACAATAATATTAGGCGAGGGACAGGAGGTATGTGGGAATTCAGAATTGGCTGAATTTTAAATTCGATATCCTCAGACGCTGTGGTGCTTCAATCGGACTGCATGTTGAAGACTGAGTTTGATGGATTTCGAGAAACAGAAAGTTTCAGAGGATAGTGCGAGATATTGGTGCAATGTATGTTTCAATAGCAATGAGTTTTAAAATTTTGCTTCACTAACTTACCCACAAAAGGAGGTACCCATTGCTGCAGTCAGTAACATAACCCCTGTTCATATAACCAGAATCAGGCAAACTTTGTGGCACATCCGCTAATATCAACCCGGAAGTGGGGGAGGAAATGAGCACGTGAAGCTATTCTGTGGCACCAGTAACATGATTGGTAAAGGTGCGGTCCTTGAGTCATAGAGAGGTACAGCATGGAAACAGACTCTTTGGTCCGACCCGTCAATGCCGACCAAATATCCCAACCCAATCTAGTCCCACCTGCCAGCACCCAGCTGATATCCCTCCAAACCCTTCCTATTCCTATACTCATCCAAATGCCTTTGAAATGTTGCAATTGTACCAGCCTCCACCACTTCCTCTGGCAGCTTATTCCATAGACGCACAACCCTCTGTGTAAATAAGTTTTATATCTTTCCCTTCTCAACCTAAATCTGTGCCCCCTAGTTCTGGACTCCCTGCCACCAGTGAAACGACATTGTCTATTTATTCAAGCGTGTGAAATGCTGAGGATGGGAGTGCTTCTGGTCAAAGGTGAGGTGGAAGGGCATCCTGGTCTCAAGTTATTATATTATTAAGGTTCAGCAGCAGCATTAACCAGCACTGAGGATTGGCTCACAGGAAGCTTACCGAAGCCTTAAGTGAGAGGCTGATGTATTGAATGCATTCTAAGAGATTTCCTCAACAAAGTGGTATTTTGTTACTTTGACAGTAAGAACTGATTTTGCTCACATCGTCTCCACATCATTCTCTTGCTCCAGTAAACACTCCAATCCATTGTACGTTGCTTCCAGGAACGTGTAGTATACTCTCTCAGTTTGGGATAATCTAAATTGACAATGTCATTCTTTGAATGGAGAAATGCAGCAGGGAGTTGTTAGTGCGGTGGCGATATATTGGGCTAGTAAACTTTGAAGATTGGAACAGCAGCTGCTGTTATTTAAATTCGATGAAAAAAATCTGGAAAATAAACCCAATCTCAGAAACAGAGACAATAACATTACATTGCTGAATACTCATTCATTCATGTCCCTTCGAAAGGGAAATCTGCCGACCATAACGAGTCCTGTCAACATGTGACTCAAGACCCACAACAATGTGGTTCACCCATAAATTCTCCCTGACTAAGTTCAAGGCGAATTAAGAATGAAGAACTAATGGTCTTCAGACCAATGATAACAACCTTTTGTGGGAAAATAAGGAAGCACAAAAATGTATGGAGAACGGGGAAATGGGAATCGTGCCTGTGTGGACTCGAATTCAACTGTTTATCAAACTAAGTAGACAAAAGGATACCCGCAACGCCAAGAAGTCAGGGCCATGGGGTGACTGCAGGAAGGGATTCAATTACCCGCTGAGGTATAAACTCACTTGCTCAGTCACAATGCGCACAGGTCACTCATCACACCCATATGTGAGAAGTGATCACTCTGGAGAACAACTGACAGAGTGAACAGCAAGTTTACAAATAACAGCAGGAGGCCGATTCTGCTGTTATCGCAGCTGTTAACCCCAACCAGCAATGAACCATGTTTGTATCCGTGTTTGCAGTGGAGTTCCACTGTTTTTTCGATGTAGAACAATGATTTAGACTTAGTTGTAGGAGCCATGATTCAGAGGTTTTGCTGATGATTTAACAATTGGTCGTGTCGTTGACTATGACAAGGAATGACAGAGACTGCAGTGATGTATCAATAAGATGGAAAGGAAAAATGGCGAATTTCATTGAATTCAGACCAATGAGTGTGAACGAAATTGAGGAGAAGCAAAAATAGCAATGAGTATTCTGTGTGGTGTAGACAGACAAAGAGATCTTGGAGTGGACATTCATGATCGCTGAAGGTCAATGGGCAGGGGAATTAGTTGGATGGACGTGCGTATTGTAGCTGCTGGAGATCAGAGTCAAGATGAGAGTAGTGCTGAAGAAGCACAGCAGGTCAGGCAGCATCCGAGTCGCAGAAACAAAAAGGCGTTTTGGGCAAAAGGCCTTCCTCAGGAATAAGGCTGGGAGCCTCGAGGTTGGGGAGATAAATGGGTGGGGTGGGGTTTGTGAGAATTTAGCTGAGACAGCAATAGTTGGATGGAGGTGGAGATAAGAGTGTTAGTTCGGAGAAGAGGTTTGAGTGGATTGGTACGAAGGAAGATAGACAGGTGGGACTGGTCAGTAGGACGGTGCCAAGCTGGAAGGTTGGAACTAGGGTAAGGTGGGAGGCGGGAGGAAATGAGGAAACTGGTGAAATCCACATTGATGCCATGGGGTTAACTGTCATGAGGCAGAAGATGAGACTTTCTTCCTCTAGGCGTCGGGTGGTGTGGGAATGGCGGTGGAGGAGGCCCAAGACCTGCATGTCCTCAGGAGGGTGGCGGAGGGGGGAGTACAAGTGTTCATCACTGGGCGTTGGGGTTGATTGTTGCTGGTGTCCTGGAGATGTTCTCTGAAGCGCTCTGCGAGAAAGTGTCTGGTGGCCCGACTGTAGAGGAAACTGCATCGGGTGCAATGGATGCAATAAATGGCATGTGTGGAAGCGCAGGTGAATCTTTCATGGATGTGGAAGTCTTCTTTGGGCAGAGGGCAGAGGTGGGGTTGTGTGGGCGCAGGTTTTACAATTCTTGTGGTGGCAGAGGAAGGTGCTGGGAGGGGAGCGTAGGTCATTGGAGGGCGTGGACTTGACTAGGTAGTCATGGAGGGAATGGTCTTTGCGGAAAGTGGATAGGGGTAGGGAGTGAAACATATCCCTGGAGGTCAGTGTTACTGATGTTTTTTTAGAAACTCACTGACTCTCACAGCTACCTGGACTTCAACTCCTCCCACCGCACCTCCTGCACCAATGTTATCCTGTATTCCAAACTCCTCCGCCTCTGCCACATCTGCTCCAAGAGGACCAGTTCCACAACCGAACACAACAGATGACCTTCTTTAAATACCGGAACTTTCCCTCCCATATGGTTGAAGATGCCCTCTAACGCGCTCATCCCATGTTCTGCACGTCCAACCATGAACCCCATATCTCCAAACACAACAAGTACAGATCAAGGACACGAGGAAGGTCCTCAACTTCCATCCCACCAATCTCTGCAAAAATCACATCATCTGCCGACATTTTCACTACCTCTAAATTGACCCCACCACCAGGGATATACTTCCCTCCCCAAACCCATTCGATTTCCTCAGAGACCTTTCCCTCCATGACTACCCATGCCCTCAAGTGGCCCACCATTCCCTCCCAGCACCTTCCTCTGCCACCGAAGGAATTGCAAAACCTGAACCCACATCATACCCCTCACTTCTGTCCAATGCTCCAGTGGAGCCTTCTCCATCCATCAAAGGTTCACCTGCACTTCCACAGATGTCATTTGTTGTATCTGCTGTTCCAGATGCGGTCACCTCTAAATTGGGTAGACCGGATATCTTCTGACAGAGCACTTCAGAGAACATCTCCAGAATACCTGCAAGAATCAACTCCACTAACCTATGGCCAAGCATTTCAACTTCGCCTCCCACTCTCCTGAAGATATGCAGGTCCTGAGCCACCCCCTCGTCACTCCCTCACTACCCAATGCCTCATCTTCTTCCTTGGGACCCTTGAACCCCATGGCATCAATGCGGACTTCATTAGTTTCCTCATTCCCACTCCCTCATCTGACCCCAGTTCTAACCTTCCAGCTCAGCACCGTCCTCCTGACCTGCCCCACCTGTGTATTTTCATTCCCACCTATCCATTCCACCTTCCTCTCTGACATATCGCCGTCAACCCCCACCTCTATCCACCTCCTGCACTCTCAGCGACCTACTCCTCAAACCCACGACCACCCATTTATCTCTCCACCCTATAGACTGTCTCATTCCTGATGAAGGGCCTTTGCCCGAAACGTTTATTTTTCCTCAGATGCTGACGGACTTGCTGTGTTTCTCCAGCACCACTTTCATCTTGAGGGGAATAAGTTGATTGAGAGGGATTTTGGATTTTTCTGTTGTTGACCACAGAATGTTTCGGCTAGTAGAACTTTAGTAAACGCCAGTTTAGGGAATACCTAAAGGTCAGAGCAGAAGTGTGGTCACTGCATTAATCAACATTTATTAATTTTTTAGATCATCGTGCATCGTGTAGTTGGTGCACTCTGCTGCTATTGTGCCTTAATGTTGAAGGGAATAAATATTCAGGCATTGAATCGGGTACAATCAAGTGACTGCATTGTCGTGGATGGTGTCCAGTTCCTTAAATGTTTTTGAAGTCACACCCATCTCGACAAATGGAGAGAGTTCTGTTCCACATCTCATTTGTACCTTGCAAACGATGTAGGATTCACGGAGCAATGAGTTGAGTTTACAATCCGAAACTGTGCACCAACAGACATGTTTTTGTTGTGAAAGTGTTTATATAGCCGTTCTCAATCCGTTTTTCCCAAACTCTAGCTCCGTAAACGATGACACAGGGGAATTAGGTTACAGTAAAACCATTGAATGTCAATGGAATATGATTAGGTCCTCATTTGTCAGATTTATAATTACCCCATTTCGTCCTTGTGTGGACCAATCTGATTCCAATCGCTCGCTGATTTCAAGTTCCAATTCTCGTCTGTGCTTGAAATTTCAACCGTTGCCTCACATAAGTTTCTCCACCTGCCTTAATAATATGTAAGGACGGTATAAGGGACAGCAGGGATTTACAAACATGGTGCCAACCCTGTATAAAATGGAGCTCTATAATCACATAATATCAATTATAAACTTTCAATATTCGTGGGATCTTGACAGGGCAGATACAGGCAGATGGTTTTCCCTCGGGTATGAGTAGAGCACCAGAGGACATGAACTCAGAATTAGATATTGCCTATTTAATTCAGAAATGAGGAGGAATTTCTTTGCTCAGGGCCCAGGGATTCTGTTGGAACTCTTTCCTGAAACTATTGTTGAGGCTGATTTATTGTGTATTTTCAAACTGTGCCAGACAGATATTTAACCAGAAAGTGGATGAAGCATTCTCGAGGTTACGCAGGAGAATGGAGGTGAAGATTATCAGATCAGCCATGAGTTGGTTGAATGGTGGAGAAGACTCATTGGGCTGAATGGCCGACTTCCAATCCTATATCATTTGATGTAACGCCTTATTTTATTGATAAGTTTAGAATTCTGAGGGATGGGATGAAGTGATATAAAAGGTTTATCAAACTGATCAGACAGATCAGGAACTAGGCTCATAAACTGATGAACAAGAAATATGCACACCACAGATGGGTATGTGCAGACGCTGTCATTGCTAAAGAAAATTCGTAGATCTTATATTGTTGCCAACTTTGTGATCAGACTGGATGATGGATTGCGATATGATTCACACAGCAAAAAGTTGTGAAAGAAGGAATGAGTTGTTTCATTGGAAAAGTTGTCTGCATTTCCAATACAGTTTTGTTCGTTTCATTTTATTAATTTTGCTGCACCTTCACTCTGTTCATTGCAATGATCGGAAGTGAATTGGATTTATATGATTGGAACGCCTAATATTGTATTCAATTTTGCTCCGAATTTATTTCAGCTGAAAGAAAATACTGATGAGAAAAACAAAAGGTTAAACTACAAAACAAGATGCCAGTTTTGATTCTCAGTTACTTTGGCAGATTTCAGTGGGTATCAAATGAACTCAACATCATGGCGATCATCCTCCCATCTTTCAGGCATGGGATTAAAGCAGGAAATCGATCTCCAAGAGACGGGTCCCTGATTTATTCCGAGTCGGAACTGTCTCAGAATGAACCAGCAAACATGAAATTCCCGTCACATTCACACACACATTTAATCTTGACGCATAATTTCTTCAGACAGTTTCTCTGTCACGTGAAGAAGTATATGCAGAGAGAGAAGTGAAGGTGATGTTTTAGCTCGATGGGCTTTCTCATATGGCTGAACCTGAAGTGGAGAAAGTTCCCGGAAATGCAGTGTTGTTGGTTTCATTTTATTAATTTTGCTGCAACTTCACTCTGTTCATTGCAATGATCGGAAGTGAATTGATTTATGTGATTGGAACGTTTAATGTTGCATTCAATTTTGCTCCGAATTTATTTCAGCTTAAAGAAAATACTGATGAGAAAAACAGAAGGTTAAACTACAAAACAAGATGGCAGTTTTGATGCTCAGTTAATTTGGTAGATTTCATTGGGTTTCAAATGAACCCAACATCATGGAGATTGTCCTCCCATCTTTAACCTATTGGATTAAAGCAGAAAATCGATCTCTAAGAGATGGATCACTTCCTATTCATTATGGAATAGCTTTCCTTGAATATATACAAAATCTGCTCTGTTCCATTTATAATGCTTCATGTGTAATATTAATATAAATCTTTCAAAACTCTGAGCTTTTTTTGCTGAATCTTATTCAGCTGCATACGTTTCCGATATTTCTTTACATCTAAAGTCGTCCAAATTAGAAATTGTTTCCTCGAACCTTCTACCCCCTACACCCCACTTTTACACTTTTACCTGACACAGGCTGTCTCTCTCCTGGTGAAACTCACTGTTTGTGTGTCTCTAAATGTGCCTTTCCAAATATTTTGGAAGTGGATTCTCTGAGTGACAGAAATGATGGGAGCATCATTTGGTTTTGAAAACTTGACATTCAGAAATATGCGAACTTGAAAGAGAGAATTGACCACCTATTTACTCTCTTTAAACCTCAAATACTCTGGAAAACTTCCATTCAGTTTTCCTTGGTTCAGTGTCAAATTTTCCAAAACACAAATAAATAAAATTCCATCCCCACTAAACGCCATCAGCATCGTCTCTAATGCCTTAGCAGCCCAGTATACGCTGACAGTGTCCTCTCTGATAGAATCACAGATTCCCTACTGTGCAGAAAGTACAGTTCAGTCAATCGAGTCTGTTGGGACACTCTGAACAGCATCTCAACCAGACCGAGCTCCCTTCTCTATCCCCGCAGGCCTCTGGCTTGTGATTTCAAATAAACCTGTTGAAATAAAACCTGGCAACGTGTGACTGCTGACCTTATCACTGCGTTACCCATGGCTAATTCACTGAACTGACTGAATTAGCTCCCTGGACACATCAGCTCAATTTAACATGGCCAATCCACCTAACCTACAGAATTAACAGCAGTGAGAACCACTGAGCAAATGTACCATCACATTGAACACTATTTGAAGCATGTGTAATGGCTTTACACACTGGTAATCCGACCTAGTGAAAGCAAGTTGCGCCCACCAACCCGAATTCAATGCTTCTAAACGCGGTTCTACGCTACATCCTCATTAGTGCTGCTGGAAATGGTTCTGCACTCAGATCTGAATGGGTTTGCTCTGTTTTCTTCCTCAGATTCCTGCTTTAAATAAACTAATCAGTCAGGAACAACTCTATATAATGGTTTTCATAAACACAGTATGCAGTGTGCTGAAGTTACGTGTTTGCACTTTCACTGACACTCTCTCTCCCCAGGAGCTGCAGTCCTTCCCCAGCTGATTCAGACAGCACTGTCCTTCCTGTGACATATCAAATCGAGAATGGAAGGCCAAGCATTAATATCCTTCAGAGGGGAACAGAGCGACAGGTTTCAAACCATTACGATGCCCCCAGCGGAGAATTGAGCCCAGTGACAGGCGGGGACACTAACCACGATACTGTGGAGGACAACAACATCGAAGGAGACCCTTCAGCCTGTTGTGGCCGCACTTGTCCAACACAACTGCTTAACGACCTGAATCAAGTTTTCCATGATTTAGCACATAGTCTTATATGTTTTGCCATCACAAATTCACATCTCTTTTTTTTCAGGTTAGAAGGATTTCCGCCTCTCTGACCATTTCCGCAAATTTACTCAAACTTTTCTGCCTTTCCCGAAATCACTTGGCCCCAGTGTTCGATCCCTCCATCAATAAGAAACGCTTCTTTCAGGCTATCCTATCCATATCCCTCATTATTTTGTACATCTCAGTCATGTCTTCTCCAATCTCCTCTGCTCGGCGACAAACAACCCCAGTTTGTCCAATCTCTCCTCACAACTGAAACTCTTCAGCCCAGACAATATCCCAGTAAATCACTTCTGCAATATTCCCTGAACGATCACATCCATGCTCTTCTGTGAGTTGCAAGACTGCACACAGTAATCTAGCTGGAACCGAATGAACTTTTTTTTACGATTCTGTTACAGTATGAGGGTGTCGCTGGCTCGGCAGTATTTATTACTGTCCCTCATTGCACAGCGGGTAGTTGAGAATCAACCGTATTGCAGTGAGTCTGGAGTCACAAGGAGGCCCGAACAGGTAAGAATGGCAGTTACGTTCCTAAAATGACTTCAAATGGTTTTGTTTTTTTCAACAATTGGCTATAGATTAACAGGAGTTATTAGATTCGTATTTCCAGATATTTATTGAATCCAAATTCTACCACCTAGCATAGTCGGAGTCAAACCCGAGTCCGTGGTTTCTGAATAAACAGTCCAGTGGTCAGTGGTAATAGCGCTCGGCCATTGCAGAAAAGAGGCGATACTGATCTTTTCCAGTGAAGTCGCTTTTCCCCGAGACTGTCCTGTGCTATTTTCCTGAGCTTGACTTCCCCACCCCACCCCACCCCACCCCACCCCACCCCACCCCACCCCACAATAATCTCTGGTCCATGTCGGTAAAAGCTTCTACATGAGGATTGATCTCACAACAGTGGTAACGAAATGGATCAAATGGTCTGCAGGTCCCGGTGGTGGGGTTGGGGCACGTTCACCCAGCAACAGTGACCGCAGCCACACAGACTGATCGGTATCAATGTGAGAGTCAGTGTTAGATTCTGCAGTACCTTAATGAAATAGGAAATGACTCCACAAACACATGATGAAAGAGCAGCGCTCCGAAAGTTAGTGCTTCAATTAAAGCTGTAAGATCATAACCTGGTGTTGGGTGATTTTTAACTTTGTACTCCATAGTCCAACACCGGCATCCCCAAATTAATGAAATGGGGGTATGGGATGGAAAGTTCGGTTAGTAATCGTAGGAGGGAAGAAATCTCTGAGAACGGGTGGATTTGAATTCTGAAACACAGAGATGTGAGCGAGCAGAACTTGAAGGAAAAAGTAATCACTTTGGAGAAAATTACCATGTTAAAACAACTGATTCCTTTGCGTTTTACCAAAGACTGGGACAAATAGAGCGATTGCAGCCGCGACTCGGATTCGAACCGAGGTTGCTGCGGCCACAACGCAGAGTACTAAACACTATACGATCACGGCACCCCACAGATGAGCACGTGAGATCGCAGCAATAAGTACAGTATCATAAGAAATGTTAGGCAGAGCACCAAATGCACAATATCAGTGCTTATCGAACAGTGCCAGACATGTGGGAACTCAGAATGGGCCGACCGTTTAACTTCAGTGCCCCAAGTGGCTGTGGTGATTCCATCATTAATATGCTGAAGGCTGAGACAAATAGATTTCTCTAAAACATCAAAGACTCCGGAGACAGTGTAGCTTTTGTTGAAATGTATGCTGCAATAGCAATGCAGTATAACATCGGCTCCTTCACCAGCTCCCCACACAAGGCAGTAACCACTGCTGCCAGAGAGTACCAATTCCCAGCCCCTGAATCAGAGGAACTGAGTGACGCAGTCGCGAAGATCCAACTTGAAATCGGGATGAGAATGTGGTCTCAGAGATACTCGATGGCTCCAGTGACACAACCGGCGAATGCACGGTATTTCTATGACGGTTTAGAGGCGCAACCAATACCGAGGTTGGGAGTGCTCCTGGTCAAAGGCGGGGCAGAAGGGAAAAGGTGTTCCCGTTTATGATAACAGCAATCTACAGTGCATCTTGCTGAGATAACTGAGTGCCACAACTGGAGCGTGGGCAGCTGGTTTGAAGTTTAATTTTACTTCACTTTCACCCACTTCCCTGGAATGAATTGCTTTCACCCTGTAGTCTGCGGCTTTCTTCCTCATGGTTAACTGCATGATTAACTGTTGTATGATCTGCACACAGCTAAAATACGGCCACTGCGAGTAAATATGAATCAATGATCTATATGAGAAAGCAGTGCAACTCACAGCAGGCGTGCTTCGTAGGTCTGCAGGCGACATCAGTATTGTAGACAATGAAGAAGATTATCTAAGATTCAAAAGGATCTTAATCCAATGAGTCGTTGGACTGAAAAATGTGACATGGATTTCAATCTGGATAATTGGGAGTTATTCCATTTTGGTACAGCAAATGGAGCAGGGCTTTACGTCGTATTGGAGAAAACGGAAGCTAGGGATGCCGGAACATAATTCCTTGTAGTTTGCATCACATGCAGACAGGATGGTTCAAAGGCATTTAACTTACTTCCCTTCATTACTTTGTCTTTTGTATACACTAGTTGCGACGTTAAGTTTAAAATTTTCAGGGCATTGTTGAGGCCGATTCTGGAATATTATGTTCAGTTCTGGTAGCCCAGTTGTAGGAATTATATTATTCAGCTGGTGCAGGTTCAGAAAAGGAATGCACGCATATTGCCGTGTGTGGAATGTTTGAGTTATAATTAAAATCTGGATAGGCTGAGACTATTTTAAGATTCGAGATCGGCGTGTTGGAAAACCACAACGGGTTAGGCAGCATCCGAGGAGCAGGAGAATCAACCTTTCGCACAAGTGTCGCTCATCAGGCTCTTGCCCGAATAATCGATTCTCAAGCTCCTCAAATATTGCCTGACCTGCTGTGCTTTCCCAGCACAACAATCTCGATTCTGATCTCTCATCTGCAGTTCTCACGGTCTCCTCATTGTGACTGTTTTCACTCCAGGTTAGGGGTTTGAGCGGCGACCTGATGGAAGTTTATGAGAGGTAAGTTAGAGTTAACCATAGCTGCCTTTTCCCAGCAGGGTAATTTCAAGACGAGAGGGCATATGTTCAAGATGGAGAGAGTATTTTTTTAAAAAAAGACATGTGAGGCATTTTTCGAGAGTAGGTGTTTTCCGTGTGCACTTAACCTGCTGAGGAAGTGATGGAGGAGGGTACATTTGCAACATTTAAAGGACAATTGGATCCAAAAATGAATGGGAAAGTAGGATTTTTAAAATAAATTTATTCATGCCGAGTACATCAGTTATTTCCCAGAGGACAGTAAAGAGCCAACCACGATATTATCCATCTGGAATCTCATGTGGGACAGAGCAGCTGAATATGACAGTCTGCTTCCCGAAATCGGATGGGATTTTCCACACAACTGATTCAGGTCACCACGAGACACTTCAATTGCAGGTGCTTATTGAATTCAATCTCCACCATCTGTCATGCCAGGACCTGAACCTTTTGTCCCCAAGATATTACCTGGGTTTTTGGATTAGTAACACAGTAATAAAACTACAAGGGCATTATAACCACTCAGTGGGTACAGGAGGAGACAGATGGGACAAGATTAGTTTGGCAGTATGTTCAGCATGGATCGGTTGGTCTGACAGACCTATTTTCATGCTGTATGATTCTATGATTGACGCTATGGAACAAATACCTGGTTAGGATTAACAGCAGCATTGACACCATAACCGAACTCCTGATGGGATATGTAATCCTGCTGGAGTCTCCGGAGGTTGTTTTGCGCAGTGATCCCTTCCCACACACGGGACTGGTGAACGGTCTCTCCCCAGTGTTACTGATTAAATAAGTTCCCATTTCTGTGGTTAATTGAATCTCTTCCTGCAGTTCCCACATTGCCCTGCTTTCTCTGTCGGATCAGTGTCCTTTTTACAACCCAGGGTGAACGATCCTTTCAAATTGTGTCCACACAGATATAAATTCCGTTTTCCAAGTTGTGAATGTGTTTTCATTCTTCCTCATTCACCCACAGGGTGTGAGTACCAGTGGTCAGGACAACATTTATTCTTCGCCCCTTGTTCGTTGCTGCCTGGCTGCACCACACACCCAGGTGCGATCCCAGCCTCGGGTGTCTGTCTGTGGGCAGTCTGCACATTCTCTGTGTTTTTGCTTTTTTATTTCTCCCTCTGACCAAAAATGTGCCAGTTACAGGGATAAACAATGTGAAATGCAGACCTATGGGACAGGGAATATTGTGGGATCTGGTGGGATGCGCTTCGGATGGACCGTGTGTACTGGAAGGGCCGACTTGCCTGCTTCCCCACACGGTGGGGATTCTTGAATTAAGGGTCAGCTCATGTTTTTCTGACCTGGAGTCTCTCGTAGGCAGGACTGGGTGAAGATGGCAGAATCCCCTGCATAAGGGACATGACTGAATGGGATTGCAGGAAATTAAATTTATTATCTCTGTTCCTGAGGTCAGGCTTGCATTCGAGGTTTTATTCGTCGAACTTAAACATCACCCTTTCCGTGTTCCAATCGCCAGGGATGACCAGTTTAAAATATCAGCCCAACACCACCTTCTCCAGGTTGAAGTTTTGACTGTGTGGAAGAAACGGATACTGAGCTGATGCAAGCAAATGTAGCTGTCACCACCAGTGTCGGAAACACAGATCCAAACAGCAAAATCATCTTTTAAACTCACCACTGCAAAGTTCACGGCTCAACACGCTCCAGTTGGGCCACTCAGCTGTCTTAGCAAGATGTACTGTAGATCGCCATGAGAGTATAAACGGGAACAACCATTCCCTTGATCAGGAGCATACTCAACCTAGGAATTTCTTGCGTCTTCATACCATCATAAAAAGACTGCACGCTCACCTATTGCATCACTTGAGCCAGAGAGTAACTCCGCGCCTCATTCCCATCCTATTTCCGTTGGGATCTGGGCGGCTGTGCCGCAGTTTCTCTGATTCCGAGGTTGGGAACTGGGATTGTGTGTGATTATCTGCAACACTGATTACAACTTTAGGAAGCTGGTGAAGTCGCCGATGTTATGCTAAAATGCTATTTGAGCATACTTTTCAACAATATCCTGTACTGTCCCCTGAGTCTTTGATGTTTTGTCAAAAGCTATCAATCTCAGTTTTCAACATTCTCATTCAAGGGATCTCCACAGCCTCTGAAGACATCGAACTGGAAGATTCAGCTCATTCTCAGCTCCCACATATCTGTCACTGTTCGTTGAGTACTGATATTGTACACTTGCTGTTCTTTCGAACATTTCCTCTGCCAGTATATTTATTGCTGCTTGCAAGCATCCTGTTCTGTGGGTACTGTGATCGTGGTTGTCGGTATTTTGCATTGTGACCACAGCAACTTCGATTTGAATCCAAATCACGACACTCAGTGTTCCCTCCGTTGTCTTTTTTTGTGATAAATGCTAAGAGATTAATTGTTTTGCCTTCAAATTCCGCTCTCTCACATCTCTGCGTTTCATATATCACGATTCAAACACAGCCGTTGTCGGAGATTTCTCTCCTTCCCACGATCATTATCCCTCCTTTCCGTCCCTCCCCCCATTTCTCTGAGGCACTGCCCAATCTATCACTCTCTTTCACATTCATACTGTTCTGTCTGTGCTGCTGCTGCGGTCACTGTTGTTGGGTGAACGTGCCCCAATTCCACCATCGGGACCTTCAAACAAATCGATCCATTTGGATACCGCGGTTGTGAAATCAATCCCCATGTAGCAACTTTTACTGACATATGACAGAGACAATTGGAGCGTCAGGCTCATGGAAAATACCCAGGGCATGTTTGGGGGAAAAGACATTTTATTGTTAACGATCAGCTTTGTGGCTTTCTGCGTTGGTCTTGTGGTAATTTCATAGGATTGATAATCCAGAGACTGAGGTAATAGTCTCAGCACTCGAGCTTGAATCCCACCGTACCATAATCGTCAAATTTGGATTCAATAAATATCTGCAATGAAGAATCTAATGACTACTATATATCCATTGACAATTGTTGAAAAAAAATCTGTTTCACTGATGTCATTTCGGGATGGAATTTGCAATCCTTACATGGTCTGGGCTGCATGTGACTTCAGACTCATAGCAATATGGTTGAGTCTCAACTGTCCTCTGTGCAATTAGGAATGAGTAATAAATTCTACTTCGCCAGAATCGCCCTCGTACTAATTCAGAAATTTTATAACA
Organism: Chiloscyllium punctatum; assembly: GCF_047496795.1. Taxonomy (NCBI): domain Eukaryota; kingdom Metazoa; phylum Chordata; class Chondrichthyes; order Orectolobiformes; family Hemiscylliidae; genus Chiloscyllium; species Chiloscyllium punctatum. Next base: position 32,195,009 of record NC_092769.1, on the reverse strand, counting down.
ACTGCTCATAAAGCTCACGCAAGAGTGTTGTTGTGCAGTTTTGCAAGTCACATTATAGCAGGGATGTGATCACACTGAGAAAAGTGCAGGAGATATTTACCGGGATATTGTTTGGGCTGAAGAGTTTCAGTTGTGAAGAACGACAGGACAGAGTGGAGTGTTTGTCGCAGTGCAAAGGAGATGTAGACAAGACATGATTGAGTTAGGGTGTGGACAGGGTTGACTGAAGGAGTTTCCCATTGATGGAGTGATCGATCAGCAGGGGCCAGAGATTTAAGGAGAAAGGCTGAGTAGTTTGAGAAGATGTGCGGAAAATCTTTATCAGCCAGTGCGGGGGGAGGGGGGGAGGGGGGGTGTTGGAATTTGGAATACGTTGTCTGTATTGTTCAGTCAGGCAGAAACCCTAATGACCTGAATAAATATTCAGATGTGAATGTGTGATGCCAAAACATATAAGGTTGTGGGATAAACATATTGAAATGAGATTCAGTTCATTAAGCAGTTGTTTTTGACTAGTTTGGCCACAATTAGCTGAAGGGCCTTCTTTGACACTCTTGTCCTCTGTATTATAATGGTTTGTGTTCCCGCCTGTCACAGGGCTCAGTTCTCCGCTGGGGACAGTGGAAATATTTTAAAACTGTCACTCCAGTTGCAAGTGCGGGTATTGATACCTGCCCTTCCATTCTCAATGGGGCATGTCACAGGAAGGGCAGTGCTGCCTGAATCAGTGTGGGGAAGGGCTACAGCTCTCAGGGAGGTGGAGTGTCAGTGAACGTGCAAACACGTGACTTTTGCAAGCTGCATCTTGTGACTGTGATGGAATGAAAACCATTTGACACACTTGTTCCGGATTGAAGTGTTTACCGGAAGCACGAAGGTGAGGAATAAACAGGATAAAAGCATTCAAATATAAGTGCAGAAACACTTCCCGCAGCACGAATGAAATTGTAGAGTAGAGGGTAGTGTTTCGATACATTGAATTTGGGTTGATTTGCATTGATGAGGCTGAGTTACCAGGGTATAAAGCTAATAAAAATGATCCACCATTTGCTCACTATGATGGAGCATTGACTCAGTAATTCGCACTGCTGTTCGGTCGGAGGGTGAGTATGATTAGCAAAGTTAAATTTCCCTCTCGTGACCAGGGATTGAATAAAGCATGTTAAGAGATAATTAACCATGGGTTACGTGGGGACAAAGTCAAAAGTCACAGAACGCCAGGTTATAGTCCAACAGGTTTATTGAAATCGTAAGGGAGACGGCTGCCCCTTCTTCAGGTGAAATACACGGGAATAGGAAGGAGAATTAGGTCTTGATGAGATGCTCTTCAGGGTGTCGACACCGGCTCGATTGACTTAAATGCCCGTTCTGCACTGTAGGATTCTGTGATGCTATCGGCGTGGGTAATGACGGTAAATAATGGGGTGAAACACCATGATAGACGATGCTGACGTGGTGTACTGAGGGTAACATTTTATTCACCTGTAGCCTTGGAAAATTTACAACAGTTATCCCAGTACTAAGGAAGACTTAATGGGGCTTATGAAATATTTGGACAGAGTAGATAGGTGGAAAATCCCCTCTTTCAAGTAAGTAAACATCTCGACATCAGGCATTCAAAGCCTTTGATAAAACCTTTGAAGGACAAAGAAATGATGAGAGCAGAATTGCTGTCACTCTGATAATCCGTTTTTTAAAATATTTGGAAAGGCACATTTGGTGACACACCAGGAATAAATTTTACAAGGAGAGAGAAGCGTGTGGCGAGATAAAGGTGTTGGGGTGGGATGTAGTTGGTCAGAAGTTGCGGGGAAAAAATGCCTAAGTTGGTTGACTTTAAATATAAAGATATTTGGTGAACGCGTGCAGCTGAATAAGATTCGGTTCCAAAAACTCTGGATTTTGAAAGATTTGGCAGAATATTCCACCTAAACCATTGTAAATGGAACTGAGTGGATTTTCTTATTGTGAAGGGAAAATATTACATAATGAAAAGGAAGTGATCAGTTGCTTGGAGATATACTTCCAGCTTTAATCAAATGCATTAAGGATGTGAGGGCAAACACCATGATGTTTGGTCTATTTAATACTCGGGGAAATCTGCCAAAGCAACGAGCAACAAAACTGGTGGGTTTTCTTTTGCACTTTAACCCACTGTTTTTCTATGCAGTATTTTCCTGAATGAGAAATAAAGTCGGAGCAAATTTGAATACACCATTTATCATTCCAATGAGATAAGTCTAATTCACTTCCGATTATTACAATGAACATTGTGAGGTTGCAGCAAAAATACAATGAAATGAACAAAACAGCGTTTCTTGGGATTTAATCCAATTCACGTTCAGCCATATGAGAAAGGCCATTGAGCCACAATATCACCTTTATTTCCCTCTCCATGGCTGCTTCTTCACGTGAGAGAGAAAGTGACTGAAGAAATTACGAGTCAAACGTAGGTGAGAAGATGACGGAAAATTCTTGTTCTATGTTTCATTCTCTCACAGTTCTGACTCAGAATTTATCAATAACAGCGATTCTTTCTGTGAACATGGCTATTTATTGATATTTGTTGTTATTATAATTCTGGTGAAAGCAGAAACACCATGGTGTAGATTCGATTCCACTCTGGAAATTTCAATGACTTGCACCACATGTAACCTGATGAGGTTAGAAGTCACACCTCTACAAATCGTGCTGAGGAGACTGAGCCTTTATGGTGGTGGGTTGTTATACCACTGTGCTCCACATTCACGGGTTAGAGTCTCACTCTGGTTGCTAACTTCACAAACAGCTCCAGCAGTTTTTCTTTGCACCTCTCGTATACACTGGTTCAAGGATCTTGTTCTTGCTGTTCACTGCACAGGTGATTCACGAATACTCGACACCACATTAAAGTCGCAATGATGAGTGATAGCAGTCATTACATTCAATTTTCGATTAAATTGGTGTAATGAGATTGAACGCATTTTTCTTTCTGCCCCACATTCCATCTTGTCTTTCTATGAATTTTCGTCGAAAGGAAGAGAAACAAATAACAAGAGACCAGAGCGCAAGTTTATCCAGTGGGGTCGTTCATGAGTATTTTAACCTAACACTTCACACAATGATCTGATCAGTTATTCAAACAGTCACTCGGCATTGGAACCGCAGAAAACCTCTCCAATGAGATGAACTTTTCATTCTTTCACAAATTTCTGCTGTGTGTGAATCATACAATGATCCATTATCCAGCGTGATCACTGACTTGCCAACTGTATAAGATCTACCAACTTTCTTCAGCAATCACAGCTTCAGTACACAACCACGTGTGCTGGGCCCAGTGTCATTTGTTGCCCCCAGGTCATAGCACATTTCTTCCTCCCGAGTTTATGAGCGTTGTTCCTGATCTGTCTGATCTGTTTATTAAACCTTTTCTATCAGTTCATCCCATTCCCTCACAATTCTGAATTTATGAATAAAATAAGGCGTTAGACCAAATGTTAAGCAAGTGGAAGTTTGCCATTCAGCCCATGGAGTCTGCCCCACCATTCAAAGAAATCATGGTTGATCTGATAATCTTTCAATACTTTCTGCTCACTTACCTCGACAAAGAGTTATCATCTTTCTGATTAACTATCTGGCACAGTTTGAAAATGCCCAACAACACAGTCTCAACAGCGATTGCTGAAAAATGCCACAGATTATTTGGTCCCTGTGAAATTACTCCTCATTTCTGAATTAAATGGGCAATATCTAATTCTGCGATTATGTCCTCTGGTGCTCTCCTCACAGCATGGGGAAAACCACATGCCCGTTTCTCCCCAGTCAAGATTCCACGAATATTGAACGTTTAGAATTCTCCCCTCCATCTCCTTTGTTTCTAGGAGAAAAAGCCCAGCCTAACCAATCACTTCACGAGCTCCATTTGATACAGAGTTGGCAACATCCTTGTAAATATCTGCTCTCCCCTGCAGCGTCCTTACATTTATTAAGAAAGCTGAAGAAATGTCGGCGAGAGTTCAAATTTCAGGCGCAGACGGAATTGGAACTTGAAATCAGAAAGCGATTGGAATCGGATTGATGTATAGAAGGACCAAATACAGCAATGATTACTCTGACCAATGTGAATCTTATCATATTCGATTGGCCTTTAAAGGTTTCATTGTAGCTGAATTCCTCCGTTTAATCGTCCTGGGAGCAAGTATTTAGGAGAAATGGAACCTGATCGCCCATATAAAGAAGTTGACTCCAAAATAATGTCCGTCGGTCGACTTTGTTTGATTATTAATTCAACTCTTCTCAACGTGAAGGCTACATCGTCTGCAACGCACAAATTAGATGTGTAACAGAACTCTCTCCATTTGCCTAAGTCGGTGTCGCTTCAATACCATTGAAGGAACTGGACACACTCCACGACAATACAGTCACATAAGTGTACATTGTTCAACACCGGAATATTTATTTCCTGAACTGCTAAGGCACAATTTCAGCAGAGAGCACCTCCTAGAAGATTCCCTGAAGTATGTCATCCAGGTTTTGTTGACACAACCGTCAAAGCTCAAAAACTGTACCGACGATAACGACAAGGTTGAAGATGCACTGAAACGTCACCATTTACAAATTACCCTCCAAGGCACATACCAGCATGACTTGGAGAGGAATCAGTGGTAAATTCATTGAGTGATGAAGCGGTCTTGATGGGCAAAGACTTATACTTCAGCCATCCACCTTTTATTTTACAATTTTTAAAAATGTTGATTATTGCATGTACCAGACTTGTGCCCATTCCTTAAGTTGTTCCCTAAACTGGCGGTTGATAAAGATCGAATATCATCCTGAGCCTGTGGTCACCAATAGAAAATATGCAAAAAGCCTCACAAACATCTGATCTCCCTGTCCAACAATCTTCAGGGATCTCTGAATGTTTACTCCAAGATCTCTTTTTTCCTGTACACCACTCAGAATACTCAATGCTATTGTTTCAACTCCCCAACTCCCCAAGTGTCTGTTCCTGGGCTGTGAATTTACTCTGTGTTCTTTGTTCTTCTTTGTTAATACTCTGCCAACTTCATGTTACACTGCTGCATCTCAGAAAATGACATTGTCAATTCTAATTATCACAGAGGGAATGAGAACATAATATGTGGCTGTGTCGGAATGTAAGTGATGTACGCTGGATTGGAGTGTTTACTGGGAGCAAGCGGCTGATGTGGAGACGATGCGATCAAAAACAGGCCTTACTGTTTCTGGAAAAGGACACAGGGCAGCACTGAGGAAAAGAAAATTTATTCGAAACTACCTCTTTCTGTGGACTTCTACGTCATTTATTTCACTTGGTCATTTAGCTCTATCTTGTCTATTGTGTGCAGTTCTGCAATTCGCATGATAGCACGGATATGATAGCACTGCAAATGATGCAGCAGAGATTTACCAGAATATTGTCTGGTAGAAGAGTTTCAGTTTTGAAGAGAAATTGTATAAACTGAAGGCGTTTATCTTCGAGCAGAAGAAATTGAGAGGAAACATGATTGAGATGTACAAAATAATAAGGAATATGGACGGCGTCGATTGAAATAAACGTTTCTCTATGATGGTGAGATCGATCACTGGGGGAGGGGTAGGGTGGCATAGATATAAAAATAGAAGAGGAAAGATTTGAGTGAACGTGCAGACAAATGTTTTGAAACAGCCGTTGAATAAAATCTGGAACTCAGTGCATGCAAAGGTTGCAGAGGCAGAAATGCTCATAACTTTCAGAAGTATTCAGATGTGAATTTGTGATGCCAAGACATACAAGGCAAAAGGCCAAGTAATTTTAAAAAAGAGTTCAGATAGTTAAGCGAATGTTAATATCCAGTATTAACAAATAGGATTCTTTTTGCACAGAATTCCTGGGTAGTGCCACCGCCTGTCACTGCGTGAGGTCCGGTTCAATTGGCTTCCAGGACGTGCGCTGGCATATTGGAGGGCTCAGTGAGTGAAACTGTACCATTCAGCGTCAGAAACCCGGCTTCAGTCAAGTCTTGTGTGACTTACTGTGTGTAATTTGCACACTTCTGCTCCCTCTCTCCCGTGTGAGTTTCCTGTGGCTGCTCCGATTCCTTCCCACAGTGCAAAGGTGTGCAATTCAGGTCAATGGCAAACAAAATCTGAATGGAGTGTAAGTGCTGTAAATAAGAGACAAAAGTCAGAATTGCAGCTCGGGGAACACAGAATGACCATTTCGGGACAACAGACCCTTCCTCGGAACTGTTTTGAATTCTCAATGTTAACTCTAATTTCTCTCCACTGATGCTGCCTGACACGCTAAGCTTTTGGAGTAATTTCTATTTTTGTAGGGGGATCACAAATGCGGATTTAGAAAGATAGAGTGGGGGAGTGTGAATCTCTTCCACGGCACAGTGCAGATTCAACTGGCTAAATGGTTTCTGTCTGCACTGTGTCGACTTCCATAAACTCTGAATCTATATGCTTTTCTCCTTTTTTTTCAGTCCTTGGTTTTCACATCTCTCCTGTCATGTGAATTGCAGAGCAGGACAATCGACGTTTCGGGCATAAGCCACCATCAAACCGTTCCCACCTGACGCCTCGAAGATAAACGCTTCATGGTCTGCCTTGGGACCCTGCAACCACACGGGATAAATGTAGATTTCAGCGGCTTCCGCATTTCCCCTCCCCCGACATTATCACAGTCTGATGCATTCAAACTCAGAACCACCCTCCGGAACCATTCATCTCCCCGCCCTCTGACTGAACACCTTCTCCCCGCCTCCATCCACCATTCGCTTTTCCAGCTATCTTACACCCAACCCCAACCCCCTCCCATTTACCTCTCAGTCCCCACCTACAAGACTCATTTCTGTTGAAAACGTCGATTCTCCCACTCCTTGGATACTGCCTGACTTGTTATACTTTTCCAGCAAGACGCTACCGCCATGGCGAATACATACGAGCTCAGCTTAGGCGCCTTCTCTGAGAGTGGGGAGGGCTGAGTGAAGAAGTGATTAAGCTGCACATTAAAGGGATAGATATGTGTGATAGGAATAAACTTCTTATGGGAAGAGTTAACTACCAGGGATCTCCGTCAAACCCCAGTAAGAGGATGTTCAGAGGAGAGATAGTAAGAACGTTTTCACTCTGAGATTGTTATTTAATTGGAATTCACTGTTTGAACGTGTGGTAAAGCTATGCATCAGGAGTATTTAGCCGAATACTTGAGAAGTTAGAGCACACATGGATAAGGACCAGGTACTAGAAAGTGGGGTGAAGATAAATAGAAGTCTGATGAAAAATCTAAACACTGTACAGAAAATACAGAGCATGAAAACATGGAAAGGGTAAAGACATGGAAAATACTGACGATCCGTTACAAGGGGTCTGCGGAATGCTACGCGCGTCAAAAGGTCACTGGGGCAGGATGGGGCCAGTGTGGCAGGATGGGATAAGAATAGTGGAATGCTGCTACACCAATTAGCAGAGTCAGACTGGTCTGAAAGGCTACTATGGCAGGCTGAGATAATAACAATTAATAACGTCAGACTCGCCTACTAAATATCATCATGGCAGGCTGGGACAAGTCGTGACAATAAATACTTAGGACATGACTTTAAATAATAAATTGATAGTAGAGTCAGCCTGCTTGAGACGCTTGTAGCAGGACATGACATTAAATATCTAATCACTAGTTTGTCGAGTCAGCTTGGGACAGGAAAACATTGTGGTAGATGGGGTAGCTAAATAGCTAAAATGGAGCTCTATAATCACATAATATCAATTATAAACTTCCAATATTCGTGGGATCTTGACAGGGCAGATACGGGCAGACGGTTTGCTCTCTGGTCTGAGGAGAGCATCAGAGGTAATGAACTCAGAATTAGATACTGCCTATTTAATTCAGAAATGAGGAGGAATTTCTTTGCTCATGGCCCAGTGATTCTGTGGAACTCTTTCCTGAAACTGTTGTTGAGGTTGATTTATTGTGTATTTTCAAACTGTGACAGACAGATATTTAACCAGAAAGTGGATGAAGGCAGGAGAATGGAGGTGAAGATTATCAGATCAGCCATGAGTTCGTTGAATGGTGGAGAAGACTCGATGGGTTGAATGGCCGACTTCCAATCCTATATCATTTGATGTAACGCCTTATTTTATTGATAAGTTTAGAATTCTGAGGGATGGGATGAAGTGATATAAAAGGTTTATCAAACTGATCAGACAGATCAGGAACTAGGCTCATAAACTGATGAACAAGAAATATGCACACCACAGATGGGTATGTGCAGACGCTGTCATTGCTAAAGAAAATTCGGAGTTCTTATATTGTTGCCAACTTCGTGATCACGCTGGATGATGGATTGTGATATGATTCACACAGCAAAAAGTTGTGAAAGAAGGAATGATTTGTTTCATTGGAAAAGTTTTCTGCAATTCCAATTCAATTGACTGTTTAAAATACTGATCAGAACTTTGTGTGGAGTGTGACATTAAAATTCACAATCCCACTGGATAAACTATTGCACCCGATCTCTCCTTATTTGTTCCCCTTTCATTCGATGTCAATTCATAGACAGTCAAGATGGAATGAAAGGAGGAAAGAAACGTTGCACTCTTTATCATTATCCAAATTTAACTTATAACAGAAACAAATTGCTTTATTACAACTTTGATGAGGTATTGATTTGTCACAAATCTCCGGTGCAATGAAGGGCAAGAGGAAGATTCTCCATCCAATGTATACTGAAGATGCGAGGCACAAAGGGAAACCACAGCTGCGTTTGATAGAAGTAACAGCCCGAGTAGGATTCACATCCACACATGCACAATGGAAGAGCAACCCGCCGCCTTCACCTCTGGGCCACTTCAGCCCACAGCAAAGGCGCTCACATGTGACCACATCAAGACGGTGCACCTAAGGGATAAGAAATTCCCTGAGCGGAATCGAATCCACACCATTATGTTTCTGCTTTCAGCAGAATAATAATACCAGCAAAATCCAAGGAATTGACCTCGTCCTTGGAAGGAATACCTTGTCCCTGATTTATTCCGAGTCGGAACTGTCTCAGAATGAACCAGCAAACATGAAATTCCCGTCACATTCACACACACATTTCGTCTTGACGCACAATTTCTTCAGACAGTTTCTCTGTCACGTGAATAAGTATATACGGGGAGAGAAGTGAAGGTGATGTTTTAGCTCGATGGGCTTTCTCATATGGCTGAACCTGAAGTGGATAAAGTTCCCGGAAATGCAGTGTTGTTGGTTTCATTTTATTAATTTTGCTGCAACTTCACTCTGTTCATTGCAATGATCGGAAGTGAATTGGATTTATATGATTGGAACGTTTAATGTTGCATTCAATCTTGCTCCGAATTTATTTCAGCTTAAAGAAAATACTGATGAGAAAAACAGAAGGTTAAACTACAAAACAAGATGCCAGTTTTGATGCTCAGTTACTTTGGTAGATTTCAGTGGGTTTCAAATGAACCCAACATCATGGCGATTGTCCTCCCATCTTTAACCTATTGGATTATAGCAGAAAATCGACCTCTAAGAGATGGTTCACTTCCTATTCATTATGGAATAGCTTTCCTTGAATATATACAAAATCTGCTCTGTTCCATTTATAATGCTTCATGTGGTATATTAATAGAAATCTTTCAAAACTCTGAGCTTTTTTTTGCTGAATCTTATTCAGCTGCATACGTTTCCGATATTTCTTTACATCTAAAGTCGTCCAAATTAGAAATTGTTTCCTCGAACCTTCAACCCCCTACACCCCACTTTTACACTTTTACCTGACACAGGCTGTCTCTCTCCTGGTGAAACTCACTGTTTGTGTGTCTCTAAATGTGCCTTTCCAAATATTTTGGAAGTGGATTCTCTGAGTGACAGAAATGATGCTCCCATCATTTCTGTGTCCTACATCGATGGTTTTGAAAAACTGACGTTCCAAAATATACGAACTTGAAAGAGTGAATTTACCACCTATTTACTCTCTTTAAACCTCAAATACTCTGGAAAACTTCCTTTCAGTTTTACTTGGTTCAGTGTCAAATCTTCCCAAACACAAATAAATAAAATTCCATCCCCACTAAACGCCATCAGCATCGTCTCTAATGCCTTAGCAGGCCAGTAAACGCTGAAAGTGTCCTCTCTGACAGAATCACAGACTCCCTACTATGCAGAAAGTACAGTTCAGTCAATCGAGTCTGTAGGGACACTCTGAACAGCATCTCCACCAGACTGAGCTCCCTTCTCAATCCCCGCAGACCTCTGGCTTGTGATTTCAAATAAACCTGTTGAAATAAAACTTGGCAACGTGTGACTGCTGACCTTATCACTGCGTTACCCATGGATAATTCACTTAACTTACTGAATTAGCTCCCTGGACACATCAGCTCAATTTAACATGGCCAATCCACCTAACCTACAGAATTAACAGCAGTGAGAACCACTAAGCAAATGTACCATCACATTGAACACTATTTGAAGCATGTGTAATGGCTGTACACGCTGGTAATCCCACCTAGTGAAAGCAAGCTGCGCCCACCAACCCGAATTCAATGCATCCAAAAGCGGTTCTACGCTGTACATCCTCATTAGTGCTGCTGGAAATGTTTCTGCACTCAGATCTGAATGGTTTTCCTTTGTTTTCTTCCTCAGATTCCTGCTTTAAATAAACACATCAATCAGGAACAACTCTCTGTAATGGTTTTCATAAACACAATGTGCAGTGTGCTGAAGTTACGTGTTTGCACTTTCACTGACACTCTCTCTCCCCAGGAGCTGCAGTCGTTCCCCAGCTGATTCAGACAGCACTGTCCTTCCTGTGACATATCAAATCGAGAATGGAAGGCTAGGCATCAATAGCCTTCAGTGGGAAACAGAGCGACAGGTTTCAAACATTTACGATGCCCCCAGCGGAGAATTGAGCCCTGTGACAGGCGGGGACACTAACCACGAGACTGTGGAGGACAACAACATCGAAGGAGACCCTTCAGCCTGTTGTGGCCACACTTGTCCAACACAACTGCTTAACGACCTGAATCAAGTTTTCCATGATTTAGCACATAGTCTTATATGTTTTGCCATCACAAATTCACATCTCTTTTTCTTCAGGTTAGAAGGATTTCCGCCTCTCTGACCCTTTCCGCAAATCTGCTCCAGCTTTTCTGCCTTTTCCCGAAATCTCTTGGCCCCAGTGTTCGATCCCTCCATCAATAACAAACGCTTCTTTCAGTCTATCCTATCCATACCCCTCATTATTTTGTCCATCTCAGTCATGTCTTCTCCAATCTCGTCTGCTCGGCGACAAACAACCCCAGTTTGTCCAATCTCTCCTCACAACTGAAACTCTTCAGCCCAGACAATATCCCAGTAATTCACTCCTGCAATATTCCTTGAGCGATCACATCCATGCTCTTCTGTGAGTTGCAAGACTGCACACAGTAATCCAGCTGGAACCAAATGAACTTTTTTTTCCGATTCTGTTGCAGTATGAGGGTTTCGCTGGCTCGGCAGTATTTATTGCTGTCCCTAATTGCACAGCGGGTAGTTGAGATTCAAACGTATTGCAGTGAGTCTGAAGTAACATGGAGGCCCGAACAGGTAAGAATGGCAGTTACATTCCTTAAATGTCGTCAGATGGATTTGTTTTTTTTCAACAATGGGTTATAGATTAACAGGAGCTATTAGATTCGTATTTCCAGATATTTATTGAATCCAAATTCTACCACCTAGCATAGTCGGAGTCAAACCCGAGTCCGTGGTTTCTGAATAAACAGTCCAGTGGTCAGTGGTAATAGCGCTCGGCCATTGCAGAAAAGGGGAGATACTGATCTTTTCCAGTGAAGTCGCTTTTCCCCGAGACTGTCCTGTGCCATTTTCCTGAGCTTGACCGCCACACCCCACCCCACCCCACCCCACCCCACAATAATCTCTGCTCCATGTCGGTAAAAGCTGCTACAAGAGTATTAAACTCACAACAGTGGTAACCAAAGGGATCAAACCGATAGGTCCCGGTGGTGGGGTTGCGGTACGTTCACCCAGCAACAGTGACCGCAGCCACACAGACTGATCAGTATCAATGGGAGAGTCAGTGTTAGATTCTGCAGTGCCTTAATGAAATAGGAAATGACTCCACAAACACATGATGAAAGAGCAGCGCTCCGACAGCTAGTGCTTCAATTAAACCTGTAAGATCATAACCTGGTGTTGGGTGATTTTTAACTTTGTACTCCATAGTCCAACACCGGCATCCCCGAATTAATGAAATGGGGGTATGGGATGGAAAGTTCGGTTAGTGATCGTAGGAGGGAAGAAATCTCTGAGAACAGGTGGATTAGAATTCTGAAACACAGAGATGTGAGCGAGCAGAACTTGAAGGAAAAAGTCATCACTTTGGAGAAAATTACCATGTTAAAATAACTGATTCCTTTGTGTTTCACAAAAGACTAGGGCAAACAGAGCGGTTGCTGCCGTGACTCGGATCTGAACCGAGGTTGCTGCGGCCACAACGCAGAGTACTAACCACTATACGATCACGGTATCCTACAGATCAGCACACAACATCCCCGCAATAGGTACAGTATCATAAGAAATGTTAGGCAAAGCACCAAATGCACAATATCAGTGCTTATCGAGGTAAGTTAGAGTTAACCATAGCTGCCTTTTCCCAGCAGGGTAATTTCAAGACGAGAGGGCATATGTTCAAGATGGAGAGAGATTTTTTAAAAAAAGATATGTGAGGCATTTTTCGAGAGAAGGTGTTTTACGTGCGCAATTCACCTGCTGAGGAAGTGATGGATGAGGGTACATTTGCAACATTTAAAGGACAATTGGATCCAAAAATGAATGGGAAAGTGGGATTTTTAAAATAAATTTATTCATGCCTAGCACATCAGTTATTTCCCAGAGGACAGTAAAGAGCCAACCACAATATTATCCATCTGGAGTCTCATGTGGGACAGAACAGATGAATATGACAGTTTGTTTCCCGAAATCGGATGGAATTTTCCACACAACTGATTCAGGTCACCACGAGACACTTCAATTGCAGGTGTTTATTGAATTCAAACTCCACCATCTGTCATGCCAGGACCTGAACCTTTTGTCCCCAAGATATTACCTGGGTTTTTGGATTAGCAACACAGTAATAAAACTACAAGGGCATTATAACCACTCAGCTGATTTAACAGGAGACAGATGGTACAAGATTAGTTTGGCAGTATGTTCAGCATGGATTGGGTGGACTGACGGACCTGTTTTCATGCTGTATGACTCTATGATTAACGCTAGGGAACAAATAGCTGGTTGGGATTAACAGCAGCATTGACAGCATAATCGAACACCTGATGGGATATGTAATCCTGCTGGAGTCTCCGGAGGTTGTTTTGCTCAGTGATACCCCCTTCCCACACACGGGACTGGTGAACGGTCTCTCCCCAGTGTTACTGATTAAATAAGTTTCTATTTCTGTGGTTAATTGAATCTCTTCCTGCAGTTCCCACATTGCCCTGCTTTCTCTGTTGTATCAGTGTCCTTTTTACAACACAGGGTGAACGATCCTTTCAAATTGTGTCCACACAGATATAAATTCCGTTTTCCATGTTGTGAATGTGTTTTCATTGTTTCTCATTCACCCAGAGGGTGTGAGTATCACTGGTCAGGACAACATTTATTCATCGCCCCTTGTTCGTTGCTGTCTGGCTACACCACAAACCCGGGTGCGATCCCAGCCTCGGGTGTCTGTCTGTGGGCAGTCTGCACATTCTCTGTGTGTTTGCGTTTTTATTTCTCCCTCTGACTAAAAATGTGCCAGTTAGAGGGATAAACAATGGGAAATGCAGGCTTATGGGATAGGGAATACCGTGGGGGTCTGGTGGGATGCGCTTCGGATGGACCGTGCCGACTTGCCTGCTTCCCCACACGGTGGGGATTCCTGAATTAAGGGTAAGCTCATGTTTTTCGGCTCCTGGAGTCCCTCGTAGGCAGGACTGGGTGAACATGGTAGAATCCCCTGCATAAGGGACATGAATGAATGGGATTTCAGGAAATTAAATTTATTATCTCTGTTCCTGAGGTCAGGCTTGCATTCCAGGTTTTATTCGTCGAACTTAAACAGCACTGTTTCCGTGTCCCAGTCTCCAAGGATGACCAGTTTAAAATATCAGCCCAACACCACCTTCTCCAGGTTGAAGTCTTGACTGTGTCGAAGAAACTGATACTGAGCTGATGCAAGCAAATGTAGCTGTCACCGCCAGTGTCGGAAACACAGATCCAAAAGCAAAATCATCTTTTAAACTCACCACTGCAAAGTTCACGGCTCAACATGGCTCCAGTTGTGCCACTGAACTGTCTTAGCAAGATGCACTGTAGATCGCCATGAGAGTATAAACGGGGACAACCATTCCCTTGATCAGGAGCTTACTCAAATGAAGAATTTCTTGCGTCTCCGTACCATCCTAAAAGGACTGCACGCTCACATGTTGCATCACTGGAGCCAGAGAGTAACTCCGCGCCTCATTCCCATCCCAATTCCCTTTGGATCTGGGCGGCTGTGCCGCAGTTTCTCTGATTCCGAGGCTGGGAACTGGGATTGTGTGTGATTATCTGCAACACTGATTACAACAACTTTAGGAAGCTGGTGAAGTCGCCGATGTTATGCTAAAATGCTATTTGAGCATACTTTTCAGCAATATCCTGTAATGTCCCCTGAGTCTTTGATGTTTTGTCAAAAGCTATCAATCTCAGTTTTCAACATTCTCATTCAAGGGATCTCCACAGCCTCTGAAGACATCGAACTGAAAGATTCAGCTCATTCTCAGCTCCCACATATCTCTCACTGTTCGTTGAGTGCTGATATTGTACATTTGCTGCTCTTCCGAACATTTCCTCTGCTAATTTCCTTATTGCTGCTTGCAAGCATCCTGTTCTGTGGTTACTGTGATCGTGGTTTTCGGTATTTTGCATTGTCACCACAGCAACCTCGATTTGAAACCAAATCACGACACTAAGTGTTCCCTCCGTTGTCTTATTTTGTGATAAATGCTAAGAAATTAATTGTTTTACCTTCAAATTCCGCTCTCTCACATCTCTGCGTTTCATATATCAGGATTCAAACACAGCCGTTGTCGCAGATTTATCTCCTTCCCACGATCATTAAACCTCCTTTCCGTCCCTCCCCCCATTTCTCTGAGGCAATGCCCAATCTATCACTCTCTTTCACATTCATACTGTTCTGTCTGTGCTGCTGCTGCGGTCACTGTTGTTGGGTGAACGTGCCCCAATCCCACCATCGGGACCTTCAAACAAATCGATCCATTTGGATTCCGCGGTTGTGAAATCAATCCCCATGTAACAGCTTTTACTGACATAGGCCAGAGACAATTGGAGCGTCTGGCTCATTGAAAAGACCCAGGGCAGTTTTGGTGAAAAGACATTTTATCGGAAAACATCAGCTTCGTGGCTTTCTGCGTTGGTCTTGTGATAATTTCATAGGACTGATAATCCAGAGACCGAGGTAATAGTCTCAGTACTCGAGCTTGAATCCCACCGTACCATAATCGTCAAATTTGGATTCAATAAATATCTACAATGAAGAATCTAATGACTACTATATATCCATTGACAATTGTTGAAAAAAAATCTGTTTCACTGATGTCATTTCGGAATGGAATTTGCTATCCTTACTTGGGCTGGGCTGCATGTGACTTCAGACTGATAGCAATATGGTTGAGTCTCAACTGCCCTCTGGGCAATTAGGAATGGGTAATAAATTCTACTTAGTCAGAATTGCCCTCATACTAATACAGAAATTTTAAAACAACTGCTCATAAAGCTCACGCAAGAGTGTTGTTGTGCAGTTTTGCAAGTCACATTATAGCAGGGATGTGATCACACTGAGAAAAGTGCAGGAGATATTTACCGGGATATTGTTTGGGCTGAAGAGTTTCAGTTGTGAAGAACGACAGGACAGAGTGGAGTGTTTGTCGCAGTGCAAAGGAGATGTAGACAAGACATGATTGAGTTAGGGTGTGGACAGGGTTGACTGAACGAGTTTCCCATTGATGGAGGGATCGATCAGCAGGGACCAGAGATTTAAGGAGAAAGGCTGAGTAGTTTGAGAAGATGCGTGGAAAAGCTTTATCAGCCAGCGCGGGGGAGGGGGGTGGAGGGGGTATGGAATTTCGAATACGTTGTCTGTATTGTTCAGTAAGGCAGAAACCCTAATGACCTGAATAAATATTCAGATGTGAATGTGTGATGCCAAAACATATACGGCTGTGGGATAAACATAGTGAAATGGGACTCCGTTCATTAAGCAGTTGTTTTTGACTAGTGTGGCCACAATTAGCTGAAGGGCCTCCTTTGACACTCTTGTCCTTGGTGGTATAATGGTTTGTGTCCCCGCCTGTCACAGGGCTCAGTTCTCCGCTGGGGACAGTGGAAATATTTTAAAACGGTCACTCCATTTCCAAGTGCGGGTATCGATACCTGTCCTTCTATTCTCGATGGGGCATGTCACAGGTAGGACACTGCTGCCTGATTCATGGTGGGGAAGGACTACAGCTCTCAGGGAGGCAGAGTGACAGTGAACGTGCAAACATGTGAAAAGGAAGTGATCAGTTGCTTGGAGATATACCTCCAGCTTTAATCAAATGTGTTAAGGATGTGAGGGCAAACACCATGATGTTTGGTCTATTTAATACTCGGTGAAATCTGCCAAAGCAACGAGCAATAAAACTGCTGGGTTTTCTTTTGCACTTTAACCCGCTGTTTTTCTATGCAGTATTTTCCTGAATGAGAAATAAAGTCGGAGCAAATTTGAATACACCATTTATCATTCCAATGAGATAAGTCTAATTCACTTCCGATTATTACAATGAACATTGTGAGGTTGCAGCAAAAATAAAATGAAATGAACAAAACAGTGTTTCTTGCGATTTAATTCAATTCAGGTTCAGCCATATGAGAAAGGCCATTGAGCCACAACATCGCCTTTATTTCCCTCTCCATGGCTGCTTCTTCACGTGAGAGAGAAAGTGACTGAAGAAATTACGAGTCAAACGTAGGTGTGAATATGACGGAAAATTCTTGTTCTATGTTTCACTCTGACACAGTTCTGACGCAGAATGTATCAATAACAGCTATTCATTCTGCGAACATGGGTATTTATTGATATTTGTTGTTATTATTATTCTGGTGAAAGCAGAAACACCATGGTGTGGATTCGATTCCACTCTGGAAATTTCAATGACTTGCACCACATGTAACGTGATGAGGTTACAAGTCACACCTCTACAAATCGTGCTGAGGAGACTGAGCGATTATGGTGGTGGGTTATTATACCGCTGTGCTCCACATTCACGGGTTAGAGTCACACTCTGGTTGCTAACTTCACAAACCTCTCCAGCAGTTTTTCTTTGCACCTCTCGTATACACTGGTTCGAGGATCTTGTTCTTGCTGTTCACTGCATAGGTGATTCACGAATAATCGACACCACATTAAAGTCGCAATGATGAGTGAGAGCAGTCATTCCATTCAATTTTCGATTAAATTGGTCTAATGAGATTGAACGCATTTTTCTTTCTGCCCCACATTCCATCTTGTCTTTCTATGAATTTTCGTCGAAAGAAAGAGAAACAACTAACAAGGGATCGGAGAGCAAGTTTATCCAGTGGGGTCGTTCATGAGTATTTTAAACTAACACTTCACACAATGATCTGATCAGTTATTCAAACAGTCACTCGGCATTGGAACCGCAGAAAACCTCTCCAATGAGATGAACTTTTCATTCTTTCACAAATTTCTGCTGTGTGTGAATCATACAATGATCCATCATCCAGCGTGATCACTGACTTGCCAACTGTATAAGGTCTACCAACTTTCTTCAGCAATCACAGCTTCAGTACACAACCACGTGTGCTGGACCCAGTGTCATTTGTTGCCCCCAGGTCATAGCACATTTCTTCCTCCTGAGTTTATGAGCGTTGTTCCTGATCTGTCTAATCTGTTTATTAAACCTTTTCTATCACTTCATCCCATTCCCTCACAATTCTGAATTTATGAATAAAATAAGGCGTTAGACCAAATGTTAAGCAAGTGGAAGTTTGCCATTCAGCCCATGGAGTCTGCCCCACCATTCAAAGAAATCATGGTTGATCTGATAATCTTTAATTCCTTTCTGCTCACTTACCTCGACAAAGTGTTATCATCTTTCTGATTAACTATCTGGCACAGTTTGAAAATGCCCACCAACACAGTCTCAACAGCGATTGCTGAAAAATGCCACAGATTATTTGGTCCCTGTGAAATTACTCCTCATTTCTGAATTAAATGGGCAATATCTAATTCTGAGATATGTCCTCTGGTGCTCTCCTCACAGCTTAGGGAAAACCACATGCCCTTTTCTCCCCAGTCAAGATTCCACGAATATTGAACGTTTATACTTCTCCCGTCCACCTCCTTTGTTTCGAATGAGAAAAAGCCAAGCCTAACCAATCAGTTCACGAGCTCCATTTGATACAGAGTTGGCAACATACTTGTAAATATCTGCTCTCCCCTGCAGCGTACTTACATTTATTAATAAAACTGAAGAAATTTCGGCGATGAAACGGGTTGAAATTTCAGGCACAGACGGAATTGAAACTTGAAATCACAAAGTGATTGGAATCGGATTGATGTATAGAAGGACCAAATACAGCAATGATTACTCCGACCAATGTGAATCTTATCATATTCGATTGGCCTTTAAAGGCTTCATTGTAGCTGAATTCCTCCGTGTAATCGTCCTGGGAGCGAGTATTTAGGAGAAATGGAACCTGATCGCCCGTGTAAATAAGTTGACTCCAAAATAATGTCCGTCGGTCGACTTTGTTTGATTATTAATTCAACTCTTCTCACCGTGAAGGCTACATCGTCTGCAACGCACAAATTAGATGTGTAACAGAACTCTCTCCATTTGCCTAAGTCGGTGTCGCTTCAATACCATTGAAAGAACTGGACACACTCCACGACAATACAGTCACATAAGTGTACATTGTTCAACACTGGAATATTTATTCCCTGAACTGCTAAGGCGCAATTTCAGCAGAGAGCACCTCCTAGAAGATTCCCTGAAGTAAGTCATCCAGGTTTTGTTGACACAACCGTCAAAGCTCAAAAACTGTACCGACTATAACGACAAGGTTGAAGATGCACTGAAACGTCACCATTTACGAATTACACTCCTAGGCACATACCAGCATGACTTGGAGAGGAATCAGTGGTAAATTCATTGAGTGATGAAGCGGTCTTGATGGGCAAAGACTTATACTTCAGCCATCCACCTTTTATTTTACAATTTTTAAAAATGTTGATTATTGCATGTACCAGACTTGTGCCCATTCCTTAAGTTGTTCCCTAAACTGGCGGTTGATAAAGATCGAATATCATCCTGAGCCTGTGGTCACCAATAGAAAATATCCAAAAAGCCTCACAAACATCTGATCTCCCTGTCCAACAATCTTCAGGGATCTCTGAATGTTTACTCCAAGATCTCTTTATTCCTGTACACCACTCAGAATACTCAATTCTATTGTTTCAACTCCCCAACTCCCCAAGTGTCTGTTCCTAGGCTGTGAATTTTCTCTGTGTTCTTTGTTCTTCTTTGTTAATACTCTGCCAACTTCATGTTACACTGCTGCATCTCAGAGAATTACATTGTCAATTCTAATTATCACAGAGGGAATGAGAACATAATATGTGGCTGTGTCGGAATGTAAGTGATGTACGCTGGATTGGAGTGTTTACTGGGAGCAAGCGGCTGATGTGGAGGCGATGCGATCAAAAACAGGCCTTACTGTCAAAGTAACAAAACAGCGCATTGTTAAGGAAAATTTCAGAGAAGGCTCTCAATTAATTGACCTCTTGCTCAAGGCTCCAGCATGCTTCAGATGAGCTGCTCTGCAGTGTGGTTAATGCTGCTATTGTATTTTAATAATCTAATAAACGGAGACAAATATGATCCTCCACCCTGCCTTTGACCAGGAGCACTCCCAGCTTTGGTATTTCTTGCGCCTCTGTGCCGTCATAGAAGAAACACGTGTTCGGGTTGAAATGAGTCAATCGATTTCGATACAATGGTTGTGACATCAATTCACATGTAGCAGCTTTTACCACATAGACAAGAGATTATTGGAACATCAGGCTCTGGAAAAGGACACAGCGCAGCACTGAGGAAAAGAAAATTTATTCGAAACTACCTCTTTCTGTGGACTTCTACGTCATTTATTTCACTTGGTCATTTAGCTCTATCTTGTCTATTGTGTGCAGTTCTGCAATTCGCATGATAGCACGGATATGATAGCACTGCAAATGATGCAGCAGAGATTTACCAGAATATTGTCTGGGAGAAGAGTTTCAGTTTTGAAGAGAAATTGTATAAACTGGAGGCGTTTATCTTAGAGCAGAAGAAATTGAGAGGAAACATGATTGAGATGTACAAAATAATAAGGAATATGGACGGCGTCGATTGAAATAAACGTTTCTCTATGATGGTGAGATCGATCACTGGGGGAGGGGTAGGGTGGCATAGATATAAAAATAGAAGAGGAAAGATTTGAGTGAATGTGCAGACAAATGTTTTGAAACAGCCGTTGAATAAAATCTGGAACTCAGTGCATGCAAAGGTTGCAGTGGCAGAAATGCTCATAACTTTCAGAAGTTTTCTGATGTGAATTTGTGATGCCAAGACATACAAGGCTATAGGCCAAGTAATTTTAAAAAAAGAGTTCGGTTAGTTAAGCTAATGTTAATTTCCAGTATTAGCAAATAGGCTTCTTTTTGCACAGAATTCCTGGGTAGTGCCACCGCCTGTCACTGCGTGAGGTCGGGTTCAATTGGCTTCCAGGACGTGCGCTGGTATATTGGGAGGGCTCAGTTAGTGAAACTGTACCATTCAGCGTCAGAAACCCGGCTTCATTCAAGTCTTGTGTGACTTACTGTGTGGAATTTGCACACTTCTGCTCTCTCTCTCCCGTGTGAGTTTCCTCTGGCTGCTCCGATTCCTTCCCACAGTGCAAAGGTGTGCAATTCAGGTCAATGGCAAACAAAATCTGAATGGAGTGTAAGTGCTGCAGATAAGAGACAAAAGTCAGAATTGCAGCTCGGGGAACACAGAATGACCATTTCGGGACAACAGACCCTTCCTCGGAACTGTTTTGAATTCTCAATGTTATCTCTAATTTCTCTCCACTGATGCTGCCTGACTCGCTGAGCTTTTGGAGTAATTTCTATTTTTGTAGGGGGATCACAAATGCGGGTTGAGAAAGATAGAGTGGGGGAGTGTGAATCTCTTCCACGGCACAGTGCAGATTCAACTGGCTAAATGGTTTCTGTCTGCACTGTGTCGACTTCCATAAACTCTGAATCTATATGCTTTTCTCCTTTTTTTCAGTCCTTGGTTTTCACATCTCTCCTGTCATGTGAATTGCAGAGCAGGACAATCGACGTTTCGGGCATAAGCCACCATCAAACCGTTCCCACCTGACGCCTCGAAGATAAACGCTTCATGGTCTGCCTTGGGACCCTGCAACCACACGGGATAAATGTAGATTTCAGCGGCTTCCGCATTTCCCCTCCCCCGACATTATCACAGTCTGAAGCATTCAAACTCAGAACCACCCTCCGGACCCATTCATCTCCCCGCCCTCTGACTGAACGCCTTCTCCCCGCCTCCATCCACCATTCGCTTTTCCAGCTATCTTACACCCAACCCCAAACCCCTCCCATTTACCTCTCAGTCCCCACCTACAAGACTCATTTCTGTTGAAAACGTCGATTCTCCCACTCCTTGGATACTGCCTGACTTGTTATACTTTTCCAGCAAGACGCTACCGCCATGGCGAATACAGACGAGCTCAGCTTAGGTGCCTTCTCTGAGAGCGGAGAGGGCTGAGTGAGGAAGTGATTAAGCTGCACATTAAAGGGATAGATATGTGTGATAGGAATAAACTTCTTATGGGAAGAGTTAACTACCAGGGATCTCCGTCAAACCCCAGTAAGAGGATGTTCAGAGGAGAGATAGGAAGAACGTTTTCACTCTGAGAGTGTTGTTTATTTGGAATTCACTGTTTGAACGTGTGGTAAAGCTATGCATCAGGAGTATTTAGCCGAATACTTGAGAAGTTAGAGCACACATGGATAAGGACCAGGTACTAGAAAGTGGGGTGAAGATAAATAGAAGTCTGATGAAAAATCCAAACACTGGACAGAAAATACAGAGCATGAAAACATGGAAAGGGTAAAGACATGGAAAATACTGACGATCTGTTACAAGGGGTCTGCGGAATGCGACGCGCGTCAAAAGGTCACTGGGGCAGGATGGGGCCAGAGTGGCAGGATGGGATAAGAATAGTGGAATGCTGCTACACCAATTAGCAGAGTCAGACTGGTCTGAAAGGCTACTATGTCAGGCTGAGATAATAACAATTAATAACGTCAGACTCGCCTACTAAATATCATCATGGCAGGCTGGGACAAGTCGTGACAATAAATACTTAGGACATGACTTTAAATAATAAATCGATAGTAGAGTCAGTCTGCTTGAGACGCTTGTAGCAGGACATGACATTAAATATCTAATCAGTAGTTTGTCGAGTCAGCTTGGGACAGGAAAACATTGTGGTAGATGGGGTAGCTAAATAGCTAAAATGGAGCTCTATAATCACATAATATCAATTATAAACTTCCAATATTCGTGGGATCTTGACAGGGCAGATACGGGCAGACGGTTTGCTCTCTGGTCTGAGGAGAGCATCAGAGGTAATGAACTCAGAATTAGATACTGCCTATTTAATTCAGAAATGAGGAGGAATTTCTTTGCTCAGGGCCCAGTGATTCTGTGGAACTCTTTCCTGAAACTGTTGTTGAGGTTGATTTATTGTGTATTTTCAAACTGTGACAGACAGATATTTAACCAGAAAGTGGATGAAGCCTTCTCGAGGTTAGGCAGGAGAATGGAGGTGAAGATTATCAGATCAGCCATGAGTTCGTTGAATGGTGGAGAAGACTCGATGGGTTGAATGGCCGACTTCCAATCCTATATCATTTGATGTAACGCCTTATTTTATTGATAAGTTTAGAATTCTGAGGGATGGGATGAAGTGATATAAAAGGTTTATCAAACTGATCAGACAGATCAGGAACTAGGCTCATAAACTGATGAACAAGAAATATGCACACCACAGATGGGTATGTGCAGACGCTGTCATTGCTAAAGAAAATTCGGAGTTCTTATATTGTTGCCAACTTCGTGATCACGCTGGATGATGGATTGTGATATGATTCACACAGCAAAAAGTTGTGAAAGAAGGAATGATTTGTTTCATTGGAAAAGTTTTCTGCAATTCCAATTCAATTGACTGTTTAAAATACTGATCAGAACTTTGTGTGGAGTGTGACATTAAAATTCACAATCCCACTGGATAAACTATTGCACCCAATCTCTCCTTATTTTTACCCATTTCATTCGATGTCAATTCATAGACAGTCAAGATGGAATGAAAGGAGGAAAGAAACGTTGCAGTCTTTTTCATTATCCCAATTTAACTTACAACAGAAACAAATTGCTTAATTACAACTTTGATGAGGTATTGATTTGTCAAAAATCTCCGGTGCATTGAAGGGCAAGAGCAAGATTCTCCATCCAAAGTATACTGAAGATGCGAGGCACAAAGGGAAACCACAGCTGCGTTTGATAGAAGTAACAGCCCGAGAGGGATTCACATCCACACATGCACAATGGAAGAGCAACCCGCCGCCTTCACCTCTGGGCCACTTCAGCCCATGGCAAAGGCGCTCACATGTGACCACATCAAGACGGTGCACCTAAGAGATAAGAAATTCCCTGAGCGGAATCGAATCCACACCATTATGTTTCTGCTTTCAGCAGAATAATAATACCAGCAAAATCCAAGGAATTGACCTCGTCCTTGGAAGGAATACCTTGTCCTTGATTTATTCCGAGTCGGAACTGTCTCAGAATGAACCAGCAAACATGAAATTCCCGTCACATTCACACACACATTTCGTCTTGACGCATAATTTCTTCAGACAGTTTCTCTGTCACGTGAAGAAGTATAAATGGAGAGAGAAGTGAAGGTGATGTTTAGTTCG
Organism: Chiloscyllium punctatum; assembly: GCF_047496795.1. Classification (NCBI taxonomy): domain Eukaryota; kingdom Metazoa; phylum Chordata; class Chondrichthyes; order Orectolobiformes; family Hemiscylliidae; genus Chiloscyllium; species Chiloscyllium punctatum. The sequence goes on along the minus strand of NC_092769.1, from coordinate 32,170,875 downwards.
ATGGGCTTTCTCATATGGCTGAACCTGAAGTGGATAAAGTTCCCGGAAATGCAGTGTTGTTGGTTTCATTTTATTAATTTTGCTGCAACTTCACTCTGTTCATTGCAATGATCGGAAGTGAATTGGATTTATATGATTGGAACGTTTAATGTTGCATTCAATCTTGCTCCGAATTTATTTCAGCTTAAAGAAAATACTGACGAGAAAAACAGAAGGTTAAACTACAAAACAAGATGCCAGTTTTGATGCTCAGTTACTTTGGTTGATTTCAGTGGGTTTCAAATGAACCCAACATCATGGCGATTGTCCTCCCATCTGTAACCTATTGGATTATAGCAGAAAATCGATCTCGAAGAGATGGTTCACTTCCTATTCATTATGGAATAGCTTTCCTTGAATATATACAAAATCTGCTCTGTTCCATTTATAATGCTTCATGTGGTATATTAATAGAAATCTTTCAAAACTCTGAGTTTTGTTTTGCTGAATCTTATTCAGCTGCATACGTTTCCGATATTTCTTTACATCTAAAGTCGTCGAAATTAGACATTGTTTCCTCGAACCTTCTACCCCCTATACCCCACTTTTACACTTTTACCTGACACAGGCTGTCTCTCTCCTGGTGAAACTCACTGTTTGTGTGTCTCTAAATGTGCCTTTCCAAATATTTTGGAAGTGGATTCTCTGAGTGACCAAATGATGCTCCCATCATTTCTGTGTCCTACATCGATGGTTTTGAAAAACTGACGTTCTAAAATATACAAACTTGAAAGAGTGAATTTACCACCTATTTACTCTCTTTAAACCTCAAATACTCTGGAAAACTTCCTTTCAGTTTTACTTGGTTCAGTGTCAAATCTTCCAAAACACAAATAAATAAAATTCCATCCCCACTAAACGCCATCAGCATCGGCTCGAATGGCTGAGCAGCCCAGGAAACGCTGAAAGTGTCCTCTCTGACAGAATCACAGACTCCCTACTATGCAGAAAGTACAGTTCAGTCAATCAAGTCTGTAGGGACACTCTGAACAGCATCTCAACCAGACTGAGCTCCCTTCTCTATCCCCGCAGGCCTCTGGCTTGTGATTTCAAATAAACCTGTTGAAATAAAACCTGGCAACGTGTGACTGCTGACCTTATCACTGCGTTACCCATGGCTAATTCACTGAACTGACTGAATTAGCTCCCTGGACACATCAGCTCAATTTAACATGGCCAATCCACCTAACCTACAGAATTAACAGCAGTGAGAACCACTGAGCAAATGTACCATCACATTGAACACTATTTGAAGCATGTGTAATGGCTGTTCACGCTGGTAATCCCACCTAGTGAAAGCAAGCTGCGGCCACCAACCCGAATTCAATGCATCCAAAAGCGGTTCTACGCTGTACATCCTCATTAGTGCTGCTGGAAATGTTTCTGCACTCAGATCTGAATGGTTTTCCTTTGTTTTCTTCCTCAGATTCCTGCTTTAAATAAACACATCAATCAGGAACAACTCTCTGTAATGGTTTTCATAAACACAATGTGCGGTTTGCTGAAGTTACGTGTTTGCACTTTCACTGACACTCTCTCTCCCCAGGAGCTGCAGTCCTTCCCCAGCTGATTCAGACAGCACTGTCCTTCCTGTGACATATCAAATCGAGAATGGAAGGCTAGGCATTAATAGCCTTCAGTGGGGAACAGAGCGACAGGTTTCAAACATTTACGAAGCTCCAGCGGAGAATTGAGCCCAGTGACAGGCGGGGACACTAACCACGATACTGTGGAGGACAACAACATCGAAGGAGACCCTTCAGCCTGTTGTGGGCGCACTTGTCCAACACAACTGCTTAACGACCTGAATCAAGTTTTCCATGATTTAGCACATAGTCTTATATGTTTTGCCATCACAAATTCACATCTCTTTTTCTTCAGGTTAGAACGATTTCCGCCTCTCTGACCATTTCCACAAATCTACTCAAACTTTTCTGCCTTTTCCCGAAATCTCCTGGCCCCAGTGTTCGATCCCTCCATCAATAAGAAACGCTTCTTTCAGTCTATCCTATCCATATCCCTCATTATTTTGTACATCTCAGTCATGTCTTCTCCAATCTCATCTGCTCGGCGACAAACAACCCCAGTTTGTCCAATCTCTCCTCACAACTGAAACTCTTCAGCCCAGACAATATCCCAGTAAATCACTCCTGCAATATTCCCAGTGCGATAACATCCATGCTCTTCTGTGAGTTGCAAGACTGCACACAGTAATCCAGCTGGAACCAAATGAACTTTTTTTTTCCGATTCTCTTGCAGTCTGAGGGTGTCGCTGGCTCGGCAGTATTTATTGCTGTCCCTAATTGCACAGCGGGTAGTTGAGATTCAACCGTATTGCAGTGAGTCTGATGTACCATGGAGGCCCGAACAGGTAAGAATGGCAGTTACATTTCTTAAATGTCGTCAGATGGATTTGTTTTTTTTTCAACAATGGGTTATAGATTAACAGGAGCTATTAGATTCGTATTTCCAGATATTTATTGAATCCAAATTCTACCACCAAGTATAGTCGGAGTCAAACCCGAGTCCGTGGTTTCTGAATAAACAGTCCAGTGGTCAGTGGTAATACCGCTCGGCCATTGCAGAAAAGTGGAGATACTGATCTTTTCCAGTGAAGTCGCTTTTCCCCGAGACTGTCCTCTGCCATTTACCTGAGCTTGATCGCCACACACCACCCCACCCCACAATAATCTCTGCTCCATGTCGGTAAAAGCTGCTACAAGAGTATAAAACTCACAACAGTGGTAACCAAAGGGATCAAACCGATAGGTCCCGGTGGTGGGGTTGCGGTACGTTCACCCAGCAACAGTGACCGCAGCCACACAGACTGATCGGTATCAATGTGAGAGTCAGTGTTAGATTCTGCAGTGCCTTAATGAAATAGGAAATGACTCCACAAACACATGATGAAGGAGCAGCGCTCCGAAAGCTAGTGCTTCAATTAAAGCTGTAAGATCATAACCTGGTGTTGGGTGATTTTTAACTTTGTACTCCATAGTCCAACACCGGCATCCCCGAATTAATGAAATGGGGGTATGGGATGGAAAGTTCGGTTCGTGATCGTAGGAGGGAAGAAATCTCTGAGAACGGGTGGATTAGAATTCTGAAACACAGAGATGTGAGCGAGCAGAGCTTGAAGGAAAAAGTCATCACTTTGGAGAAAATTACCATGTTAAAATAACTGATTCCTTTATGTTTCACAAAAGACTGAGACAAACAGAGCGGTTGCTGTCGTGACGGGGACTCGAACCGAGGATACTGCGGCCACAACGCAGAGTACTAACCACTATACGATCACGGCATCCCACAGATCAACACGCACCATCCCCGCAATAAGTACAGTATAATAAGAAATGTTAGGCAGAGCACCAAATGCACAATATCAGTGCTTATCGAACAGTGCCAGACATGTGGGAACTCAGAATGGGCCGACCGTTTAACTTCAGTGCCCCAAGTGGCTGTGGTGATTCCATCATTAATGTGCTGAAGGCTGAGACAAATAGATTTCTTTAAAACATCAAAGACTCCGGAGACAGTGTAGCTTTTGTTGAAATATATGCTGCAATAGCAATGCAGTTTGACATCGGCTCCTTCACCAGCTCCCCACAGAAGGCAGTGACCACTGCTGCCACAGAGTCCCAATTCCCAGCCCCTGAATCAGAGGAACTGAGTGGCGCAGTCACGAAGATCCAACTTGAAATCGGGATGGGAATGTGGTCTCAGAGATACTCGATGGCTCCAGTGACACAACCGGGGAATGCACGGTATTTCTCTGACGGTTTCGAGGCGCAAGCAATACCGAGGTTGGGAGTGTTCCTGGTCAAAGGCGGGGCAGAAGGAAAAATTTGTTCCCGTTTATAATAACAGCAATCTACAGTGGATCTTGCTGAGACAGCTGAGTGCCACAACTGGAGCAAGGGCGGCTGGTTTGAAGTTTAATTTTACTTCACTTTCACCCACTTCCCTGGAATGAAGTGCTTTCACCCTGTAGTCTGCGGCTTTCTTCCTCATGGTTAACTGCATGATTAACTGTTGTACGATCTGCACACAGCTAAAATACGGCCACTGCAAGTAAATATGAATCATTGATCTTAATGAGAAAGCAGTGGAACTCACAGCAGGCGTGCTTCGTAGGTTTGCAGGCGACATCAGAATTGTAGACAATGAAGAAGATTATCTAAGATTCAAAAGGATCTTAATCCAATGAGTCGTTGGACTGAAAAATGTAACATGGAGTCCAATCTGGATAAGTGGAAGGTATTCCATTTTGGTACAGCAAAAGGAGCAGGGCTTTACGTCGTGTTGGAGATCACGGAATTTAGGGATGCAGGTACATAATTCCTTGTAGTTTGCATTACCTACAGACAGGATGGTTCAAAGGCATTTAACTTACTTCCCTTCATTACTTAGTCTTTAGTATACACTCGTTGGGACGTTAAGTTTAAAATTTTCAGGACATTGATGAGGCCGATTCTGGAATATCATGTCCAGTTGTGGTAGCCCAGTTGTAGGAATGCTATTATTCTGCTGGTGCAGGTTCAGAAAAAGAATGCACGCATATTGCCGTGTATGGAATGTTTGAGTTATAATGAAAAGCTGGATAGGCTGAGACTATTTTAAGATTCGAGATCGGGGTGTTGGAAAACCAAAACGGGTTAGGCAGCATCCGAGGAGCAGGAGAATCAACCTTTCGCATAAGTGTCGCTCATCAGGCTCTTGCCCGAATAATCGATTCTCAAGCTCCTCAAATATTGCCTGACCTGCTGTGCTTTCCCAGCACAACAATCTCGACTCTGATCTCTCATCTGCAGTTCTCACGGTCTCCTCGTTGCGACTGTTTTCACTCCAGGTTAGGGGTTTGAGCGGCGACCTGATGGAAGTTTATGAGAGGTAAGTTAGAGTTAACCATAGCTGCCTTTTCCCAGCAGGGTAATTTCAAGACGAGAGGGCATATGTTCAAGATGGAGAGAGATTTTTTTAAAAAAAGACATGTGAGGCATTTTTCGAGAGAAGGTGTTTTACGTGCGCAATTCACCTGCTGAGGAAGTGATGGATGAGGGTACATTTGCAACATTTAAAGGACAATTGGATCCAAAAATGAATGGGAAAGTGGGATTTTTAAAATAAATTTATTCATGCCTAGCACATCAGTTATTTCCCAGAGGACAGTAAAGAGCCAACCACAATATTATCCATCTCTAGTCTCATGTGGGACAGAACAGATGAATATGACAGTTTGTTTCCCGAAATCGGATGGGATTTTCCACACAACTGATTCAGGTCACCACGAAACACTTCAATTGCAGGTGTTTATTGAATTCAAACTCCACCATCTGTCATGCCAGGACCTGAACCTTTTGTCCCCAAGATACTACCTGGGTTTTTGGATTAGCAACACAGTAATAAAACTACAAGGGCATTATAACCACTCAGCTGGTTCAACAGGAGACAGATGGGACAAGATTAGTTTAGCAGCACGTTCAGCATGGATTGGTTGGACTGACAGGCCTGTTTTCATGCTGTATGATTCTATGATTGACGCTATGGAACAAATAGCTGGTTGGGATTTACAGCAGCATTGACACCATAATCGAAAACCTGATGGGATATGTAATCCTGCTGGAGGCTCCGGAGGTTGTTATACTCAGTGATCCATTCCCACCACGGGACTGGTGAACGGTCTCTCCCCAGTGTTACTGATTAAATAAGTTTCCATTTCTGTGCGTAATTGAATCTCTTCCTGCAGTTCCCACATTGCCCTGCTTTCTCTATCGTATCGGTGTCCTTTTTACAACCTAGGGTGAACGATCCTTTCAAATTGTGTCCACACAGATAAAAATTCCGTTTTCCAAGTCGTGAATGTGTTTTCATTCTTTCTCATTCACCCACAGGGTGTGAGTATGACTGGTCAGGACAACATTTATTCATCGCCACTTGTTCGTTGCTGTCTGGCTACACCACAAACCCGGGTGTGATCCCAGCCTCGGGTGTCTGCCTGTGGGCAGTCTGCACATTCTCTGTGTGTTTGCGTTTTTATTTCTCCCTCTGACCAAAAATGTGCCAGTTGGAGGGATAAACAATGGGAAATGCAGGCTTATGGGATAGGGAATACCGTGGGGTCTGGTGGGATGCGCTTCGGATGTACCGTGTGGACTGGAAAGGCTGACTTGCCTGCTTCCCCACATGACGGTGATTCCTGAATTAAGGGTAAGCTCATGTTTTTCTGCTTCTGGAGTCCCTCGTAGGCAGGACTGGGTGAACATGGTAGAATCCCCTGCATAAGGGTCATGAATGAATGGCATTGCAGGAACTTAAATTTATTATCTCTGTTCCTGAGGTCAGGCTTGCATTCCACGTTTTTTTCGTCGAACTTAAACATCACCGTTTCCGTGTCCCAGTCTCCAAGGATGACCAGTTTAAAATATCAGCCCAACACCACCTTCTCCAGGTTGAAGTCTTGACTGTGTCGAAGAAACTGATACTGAGCTGATGCAAGCAAATGTAGCTGCCACCTCCAGTGTCGGAAACACAGATCCAAATAGTAAAATCATCTTTTAAACCCACCATTGCAAAGTTAAGGGCTCAACAGGCTCCAGTTGTGCCACTCAGCTGTCTTAGCAAGATGCACCGGAAATCTCTATGATAGTACAAACGGGGACAACCATTCCCTTGAACAGGACCACACACAACCTAGGAATTTTTTGCCTCTCCATACCGTCATAAAAGGCCTGCACGCTCAAGTGTTGCATCACTGGAGCCAGAGAGTAACTCCGTGACTCATTCCCATCCCAATTCCCTTTGGATCTGGGCTGCTGTGCCGCAGTTTCTCTGAATCCGAGGCTGGGAACTGGGATTGTGTGTGATTATCTGCAACACTGATTACAACTTTAGGAAGCTGGTGAAGTCGCCGATGTTATGCTAAAATGCTATTTGAGCATACTTTTCAACAATATCCTGTACTGTCCCCTGAGTCTTTGATATTTTGTCAAAAGCTATCAATCTCAGTTTTCAACATTCTCATTCAAGGGATCTCCACAGCCTCTGAAGACATCGAACTGAAAGATTCAGCTCATTCTCAGCTCCCACATATCTCTCACTGTTCGTTGAGTGCTGATATTGTACATTTGCTGCTCTTCCGAACATTTCCTCTGCTAATTTCCTTATTGCTGCTTGCAAGCATCCTGTTCTGTGGTTACTGTGATCGTGGTTTTCGGTATTTTGCATTGTCACCACAGCAACCTCGATTTGAAACCAAATCACGACACTAAGTGTTCCCTCCGTTGTCTTATTTTGTGTTAAATGCTAAGAAATTAATTGTTTTAACTTCAAATTCCGCTCTCTCACATCTCTGCGTTTCATATATCAGGATTCAAACACAGCCGTTGTCGCAGATTTATCTCCTTCCCACGATCATTAAACCTCCTTTCCGTCCCTCCCCCCATTTCTCTGAGGCAATGCCCAATCTATCACTCTCTTTCACATTCATACTGTTCTGTCTGTGCTGCTGCTGCGGTCACTGTTATTGGGTGAACGTGCCCCAATCCCACCATCGGGACCTTCAAACAAATCGGTCCATTTGGATCCCGCGGTTGTGAAATCAATCCCCATGTAGCAGCTTTTACTGACATAGGCCAGAGACAATTGGAGCGTCTGGCTCATGGAAAAGACCCAGGGCAGTTTTGGTGAAAAGACATTTTATCGGAAAACATCAGCTTTGTGGCTTTCTGCTTAGGTCTTGTGATAATTTCATAGGACTGATAATCCAGAGACCGAGGTAATAGTCTCAGTACTCGAGCTTGAATCCCACCGTACCATAATCGTCAAATTTGGATTCAATAAATATCTGCAATGAAGAATCTAATGACTACTATATATCCATTGACAATTGTTGAAAAAAAAAATCTGTTTCACTGATGTCATTTCGGAATGGAATTTGCTATCCTTACTTGGTCTGGGCTGCATGTGACTTCAGACTCATAGCAATATGGTTGAGTCTCAACTGCCTTCTGGGCAATTAGGAATGGGTAATAAATTCTGCTTAGCCAGAATCGCCCTCATACTAATACAGAAATTTTAAAACATCTGCTCATAAGGCTCACGGAAGAGTGTTGTTGTGCAGTTTTGCAAGTCACATTATAGCAGGGATGTGATCACACTGAGAAAATTGCAGGAGATATTTACCGGGATATTGTTTGGGCTAAGGAGTTTCAGTTAGGAAGGAAGACAGGACAGAGTGGAGTGTTTGTCGCAATGCAAAGGAGATGTAGACAAGACATGACTGAGTTAGGGTATGGACAGGGTTGACTGAACGAGTTTCCCATTGATGGAGGGATCGATCACACAGGGGCCAGAGATTTAAGGAAAAAGGCTGAGTAGTTTGAGAAGATGTGCGGAAAAGCTTTATCAGCCAGCGCGGGGGAGTGGGGGGGGTGGTGGAGGAGGGGGTTGGAATTTGGAAAACGTTGTCTGTATTGTTCAGTAAGGCAGAAACCCTAATGACCTGAATAAATATTCAGATGTGAATGTGTGATGCCAAAACATATAAGGTTGTGGGATAAACATATTGAAATGGGTTTCATTTCATTAAGCAGTTCTTTTTGACGAGTGTGGCCACAATTAGCTGAAGGGCCTTCTTTGACACTCTTGTCATTGGTAGTATAATGGTTTGTGTCCCCGCCTGTCACAGGGCTCAGTTCTCCGCTGGGGACAGTGGAAATATTTTAAAACTGTCACTCCATTTCCAAGTGCGGGTATCGAACCTGTCCTTCTTTTCTCGATGGGGCATGTCACAGGTAGGACACTGCTGCCTGATTCATGGTGGGGAAGGGCTACAGCTCTCAGGGAGGCAGAGTGACAGTGAACGTGCAAACATGTGACTTTTGCAAGCTGCATCTTGTTGCTGTGATGGAATGAAAACCATTTGACAGACTTGTTCCGGATTGAAGTGTTTACCGGAAGCACGAAGGTGAGGAATAAACAGGATAAAAGCATTCAAATATAAGTGCAGAAACACTTCCTGCAGCACGAATGAAATTGTAGAGTAGAGGGTAGTGTTTCGATACATTGAATTTGGGTTGATTTGCATTGATGAGGCTGAGTTACCAGGGTATAAAGCTAATAAAAATGATCCACAATTTGCTCACTATGATGGAACATTGACTCAGTAATTCGCACTGCTGTTCGCTCGGAGGGTTAGATTGATTGGCAAAATTAAATTTCCCTCTCGTGTCCAGGGATTGAATGAAGCATGTTAAGAGTGAATTAACCATGGGTTACGCGGGGACAAGGTCAAAAGTCACAGAACGCCAGGTTATAGTCCAACAGATTTATTTGAAATCGTAAGGGAGACGGCTGCCCGTTCTTCAGGTGAAATACACGGGAATAGGAAAGAGAGCTAGGTCTGGGTGAGATGCTCTTCAGGGTATCGACACCGGCTCGATTGACTTAAATGTCCTTTCTGCACTGTGGGATTCTGTGATTCTATCGTAGTGGGTAATGACGGTAAATAATGGGGTGTAACACCATGAGAGACGATGCTGACGGGGTGTACTGAGGATATCATTTTATTCACTTGTTGCCTTGGAAAATTTACAACAGTTATCCCTGTAGAAAGGAAGACTTAATGGGGCTTATGAAATATTTGGACAGAGTAGATAGGTGGAAAATCCCCTCTTTCAAGTAAGTCAACATCTCGACGTAAGGCATTCAAAGCCTTTGATAAAACCTTTGAAGGACAAAGAAATTATGAGAGCAGAATCGCTCCCACTCTGATAATCTGTTTTTCAAAATATTTGGAAAGGCACATTTGGTGAAACACAAGGAATAAATTTCACAAGGAGAGAGAGACAGCGTACGGCTCGATAAAGGTGTTGGGGCGGGATGTAGTTGGTCAGAAGTTGCGGGGAAAAAATGCCTAAGTTGGTTGACATTAAATATAAAGACATTTGGTGAACGCGTGCAGCTGAATAAGATTCGGTTCCAAAAATTCTGGATTTCGAAAGATTTGGCAGAATATTCCACCTAAACCATTGTAAATGGAACTGGTTGGATTTTCTTATTGTGAAGGGAAAATATTACATAATGAACAAGAAGTGATCAGTTGCTTGGAGATATACCTCCAGCTTTAATCAAATGCGTTAAGGATGTGAGGTCAAACACCATGATGTTTGGTCTATTTAATACTCGGTGAAATCTGCCAAAGCAACGAGCAATAAAACTGCTGGTTTTTCTTTTGCACTTGAACCCGCTGTTTTTCTATGCAGTATTTTCCTTAAGCTGAAATAAAGTCGGAGCAAATTTGAATACACCATTTATCATTCCAATGAGATAAGTCTAATTCATTTCCGATTATTACAATGAACATTGTAAAGTTGCAGCAAAAATAAAATGAAATGAACAAAACAGTGTTTCTTGGGATTTAATCCAATTCAGGTTCAGCCATATGAGAAAGGCCATTGAGCCACAACATCGCCTTTATTTCCCTCTCCATGGCTGCTTCTTCACGTGAGAGAGAAAGTGACTGAAGAAATTACGAGTCAAATGTAGGTGTGAAGATGACGGCAAATTCTTGTTCTATGTTTCACTCTGACACAGTTCTGACTCAGAATTTATCAATAACAGCTATTCATTCTGCGAACATGGGTACTTATTGATATTTGTTGTTATTATAATTCTGGTGAAAGCAGAAAAACCATGGTGTGGATTCGATTCCACTCTGGAAATTTTCATGACTTTCACCACATGTCACCTGATGAGGTTACAAGTCACACCTCTACAAATCGTGCTGAGGAGACTGAGCGATTATGGTGGTGGGTTGTTATACCACTGTGCTCCACATTCACGGGTTAGAGTCACACTCTGGTTGCGAACTTCACAAACCTCTCCAGCAGTTTTTCTTTGCACCTCTGGTATACACTGGTTCGAGGATCTTGTTCTTGTTGTTCACTGCATAGGTGATTCACGAATAATCGACACCACATTAAAGTCGCAATGATGAGTGAGAGCAGTCATTCCATTCAATTTTCGATTAAATTGGTGTAATGAGATTGAACACATTTTTCTTTCTGCCCCACATTCCGTCTTGTCTTTCTATGAATTTTCGTCGAAAGAAAGAGAAACAAATAACAAGAGACCCGAGCGCAAGTTTATCCAGTGGGGTCGTTCATGAGTATTTTAAACTAACACTTCACACAATGATCTGATCAGTTATTCAAACAGTCACTCGGCATTGGAACCGCAGAAAACCTCTCCAATGAGATGAACTTTTCATTCTTTCACAAATTTCTGCTGTGTGTGAATCATACAATGATCCATCATCCAGCGTGATCACTGACTTGCCAACTGTATAAGGTCTACCAACTTTCTTCAGCAATCACCGCTTCAGTACACAACCACGTGTGCTGGACCCAGTGTCATTTGTTGCCCCCAGGTCATAGCACATTTCTTCCTCCTGAGTTTATGAGTGTTGTTCCTGATCTGTCTGATCTGTTTATTAAATCTTTTCTATCAGTTCATCCCATTCCCTCACAATTCTGAATTTATGAATAAAATAAGGCGTTAGACCAAATGTTAAGCAAGTGGAAGTTTGCCATTCAGCCCATGGAGTCTGCCCCACCATTCAAAGAAATCATGGTTGATCTGATAATCTTTAATTACTTTCTGCTCACTTACCTCGACAAAGTTTTATCATCTTTCTGATTAACTATCTGGCACAGTTTGAAAATGCCCACCAACACAGTCTCAACAGCGATTTCTGAAAAATGCCACATATTTTTTGGTCCCTGTGAAATTACTCCTCATTTCTGAATTAAATGGGCAATATCTAATTCTGAGATTATGTCCTCTGGTGCTCTCCTCACAGCTTAGGGAAAACCACATGCCCGTTTCTCCTCAGTCAAGATTCCACGAATATTGAACGTTTATAATTCTCCCCTCCACCTCCTTTGTTTCGAGGAGAAAAAGCCCAGCCTAACCAATCAGTTCACGAGCTCCATTTGATACAGAGTTGGCAACATACTTGTAAATCTATGCTGTCCCCTGCAGCGTCCTTACATTTATTAAGAAAACTGAAGAAATTTCGGCGAGGAAACGGGTTGAAATTTCAGGCGCAGACGGAATTGGAACTTGAAATCAGAAAGTGATTGGAATCGGATTGATGTATAGAAGGACCAAATACAGCAATGATTACTCTGACTAATGTGAATCTTAATATATTCGATTGGCCTTTAAAGGTTTCATTGTAGCTGAATTCCTCCGTTTAATCGTCCTGGGAGCAAGTATTTAGGAGAAATGGAACCTGATCGCCAATATAAAGAAGTTGACTCCAAAATAATGTCCGTCGGTCGACTTTGTTTGATTATTTATTCAACTCTTCTCACCGTGAAGGCTACATCATCTGCAACGCACAAATTAGATGTGTAACAGAACCCTCTCCATTTGCCGAGGTCGGTGTCGCTTCAATACCATTGAAGGAACTGGACACACTCCACGACAATACAGTCACATAAGTGTACATTGTTCAACACTGGAATATTTATTCCCTGAACTGCTAATGCGCAATTTCAGCAGAGAGCATCTCCTAGAAGATTCTCTGAAGTAGGTCATCCAGGTTTTGTTGACACAACCGTCAACGCTCAAAAACTGTACCGACTTTCAGGACAAGGTTGAAGATGCACTGAAACGTCACCATTTACAAATTACCCTCCAAGGCACATACCAGCATGACTTGGAAAGGAATCAGTGGTAAATTCATTGAGTGATGAAGCGGTCTTGATGGGCAAAGACTTATACTTCAGCCATCCACCTTTTATTTTACAATATTTAAAAATGTTGATTATTGCATGGACCAGACTTGTGCCCATTCCTTAAGTTGTTCCCTAAACTGGCGGTTGATAAAGATCGAATATCATCCTGAGCCTGTGGTCACCAATAGAAAATATCCACAAAGCCTCGCAAACATCTGATCTCCCTGTCCAACAACCTTCAGGGATCTCTGAGTGTTTACTCCAAGATCTCTTTTTTCCTGTATACCACTCAGAATCCTCACTGCTATTGTTTCAACTCCCCAACTCCCCAAGTGTCTGTTCCTGGGCTGTGAATTTTCTCTGTGTTCTTTGTTCTTCTTTGTTAATACTCTGCCAACTTCATGTTACACTGCTGCATCTCAGAGAATGACATTGTCAATTCAAATTATCACAGAGGGAATGAGAACATAATATGTGGCTGTATCGGAATGTAAGTGATGTACGCTGGATTGGAGTGTTTACTGGGAGCAAGCGGCTGATGTGGAGATGATGTGATCAAAAACAGGCCTTACTGTCAAAGTAACAAAACAGCGCATTGTTAAGGAAAATTTCAGAGAATGCTTTCAATTAATTGACCTCTTGCTCAAGGCTCCAGCACGCTTCAGCTGAGCTACTCTGCAGTGCGGTTAATGCTGCTGTTGTATTTTAATAATCTAATAAACGGAGACAAATATGATCTTCCTCCCCACCTTTGACTCCCAGCTTTGGCATTTCTTGCACCTCTGTGCCGTCAAAGAAGAAACACGTGTCCGCGTTCAAATCAGTCAATCGATTTCGATACAATGGTTGTGACATCAATTCACATGTAGCAGCTTTTACCACATAGACCAGAGATTATTGGAACATCAGGCTCTGGAAAAAGACACAGGGCAGCACTGAGGAAAAGAAACTTTATTCGAAAATACCTCTTTCTGTGGACTTCTACGTCATTTATTTCACTTGCTCATTTAGCTCTATCTTGTCTATTGTGTGCAGTTCTGCAATTCGCATGATAGCACAGATATGATAGCACTGCAAATGATGCAGCAGAGATTTACCAGAATATTGTCTGGTAGAAGAGTTTCAGTTATGAAGAGAAATTGTATGAACTGGAGGCGTTTTTCTTAGAGCAGAAGAAATTGAGAGGAAACATGATTTGAGATGTACAAAATAATAAAGAATATGGACGGCGTCGATTGCAATAAACGTTTCTCTATGATGGTGAGATCGATCACGGGGGAGGGGTAGGGTGGCATAGATATAAAAATAGAAGAGGAAAGATTTGAGTGAATGTGCAGACAAATATTTTGAAACAGCCGTTGAATAAAATCTGGAACTCAGTGCATGCAAAGGTTGCAGAGGCAGAAATCCTCATAACTTTCAGAAGTTTTCTGATGTGAATTTGTGATGCCAAGACATACAAGGCTATAGGCCAAGTAATTTTTAAAAAGAGTTCGGATAGTTAAGCGAATGTTAATTTCCAGTATTAACAAATAGGCTTCTTTTTGCACAGAATTCCTGGGTAGTACCACCGCCTATCACTGCGTGAGGTCTGGTTCAATTCGCTTCCAGGACGTGCGCTGGTATATTGGGAGGCTTCAGTGAGTGAAACTGTACCATTCAGCGTCAGAAACCCCGCTTCATTCAAGTCTTGTGTGACTTACTGTGTGGAATGTGCACACTCCTGCTCTCTCTCTCCCATGTGAGTTTCCTCTGGCTGCTCCGATTCCTTCCACATTGCAAAGGTGTGAAATTCAGGTCAATGCCAAACAAAATCTGAATGGAGTGTAAGTGCTGTAAATAAGAGACAAAAGTCAGAATTGCAGCTCGGGGAACACAGAATGACCATTTCGGGACAACAGACCCTTCCTCAGAACTGTTTTGAATTCTCAATGTTAACTCTAATTTCTCTCCACTGATGCTGCCTGACTCGCTAAGCTTTTGGAGTAATTTCTATTTTTGTAGGGGGATCACAAATGCGGGTTTAGAAAGATAGAGTGGGGGAGTGTGAATCTCTCCCACGGCACAATGCAGATTCAACTGGCCAAATGATTTCTGTCTGCACTGTGTCAACTTTCATAAACTCTGAATCTGTATGCTTTTCTCCTTTTTTTCAGTCCTTGGTTTTCACATCTCTCCTGTCATGTGAATTGCAGAGCAGTACAATCGACGTTTCGGGCATAAGCCACCATCAAACCGTTCCCACCTGACCCCTCGAAGATGAACGCTTCATGTTCTGCCTTGGGACCCTGCAACCACACGGGATAAATGTAGATTTCAGCGGCTTCCTCATTTCCCCTCCCCCCACATTATCACAGTCTGAAGCATTCAAACTCAGAACCACCATCCGGACCCATTCATCTCCCCGCCCTCTGACTGACCACCTTCTCCCCGCCTCCATCCACCATTCGCTTTTCCAGCTATCTTCCACCCAACCCCAACCCCCTACCATTTACCTCTCAGTCCCCACCCACAAGACTCATTTCTGATGAAAGACTTATGCCAGAAAACTTCGATTCTCCCGCTCCTCGGATACTGCCTGACTTGTTATAGTTTTCCAGCACGACACTATCGCCATGGCGAATACAGACGAGCTCAGCTCAGGCGCCTTCTCTGAGAGCGGGGAGGGCTGAGTGAGGAAGTGATTAAGCTGCACATTAAAGGGATAGATATGTGTGATAGGAATAAACTTCTTATGGGAAGAGATAACAACCAGGGATCTCCGTCCAACCCCAGTAAGAGGATGTTCAGAGGAGAGATAGGAAGAACGTTTTCACTCTGAGAGTGTTGTTTATTTGGAATTCACTGTTTGAACGTGTGGTAAAGCTATGCGTCGGGAGTATTTAGCCGAATACTTGAGAAGTTAGAGCACACATGGATAAGGACCAGGTACTAGAAAGTGGGGTGAAGATAAATAGAAGTCTGATGAAAAATCCAAACACTGGACAGAAAATACAGAGCATGAAAACATGGAAAGGGTAAAGACATGGAAACTACTGACGATCTGTTACAAGGGGTCTGCGGAATGCTACACGCGTCAAAAGGTCACTGGGGCAGGATGGGGCCAATGTGGCAGGATGGGATCAGAATAGTGGAATGCTGATACACCAATAAGCAGAGTCAGACTGGGCTGAAAGGTTACTATGGCAGGCTGAGATAATAACAATTAATAACGTCAGACTCGCCTACTAAACATCATCATGGCAGGCTGGGACAAGTCATGACAATAAATACTTAGGACATGACTTTAAATAATAAATTGATAGTAGAGTCAGCCTGCTTGAGACGCTTGTAGCAGGACATGACATTAAATATCTAATCAGTAGTTTGTCGAGTCAGTTTGGGACAGGAAAACATTGTGGGAGATAGGGTAGGTAAATATCTAATCATGACAGGTTAGTCTGGGATGGAAGATCATTGCAGCACAGGTAGCAGTAGAATACCTAATAGTGACAGCAGAATAATATTAAGTAGAATTATGAAAAACCATAGTGGCAGAAGTAGAACGATAATGGGAACTAACACTATTGGTTTATTGTATAGTTGAAATGAGGTAATTCTGACTAACACCGTTGGCCATTTTGATAAGCTAAAAAAACATGATTCAAGAAAAGGGAAGAAGTGATGGAGTTTAATTCAGAAACATGCGAGGTGCTGCACTTTGAGAAAGCAAATCTTAGCAGGACTTATACACTTTTGGTAAGGTCCGAGGAAGTGTTGCTGAACAGAGACCTTGGAGAGCAGGTTCATAGCTCCTTGAAAGTGGAGTCGCAGGTAGATAAGATAGTGAAGAAGGCGTATGCTTTCCTTTTTTGGTCAGAGTGTTGAGTACAGGAGTTGGGAGGTCATGTTGCGGCTGTACAGGACATTGGTTAGGACACTGTTGGAATATTGCGTGCAATTCTGTTCTCCTTCCTACCGGAAAGACGTTGTGAAACTTGGAAGGGTTCAGAAAGATTTACAAGAATGTTTCCAGGGTTAGAGGATTTGAGCTAAAGGAAGAGGCTGAACAAGCTGGGGCTCTTTTCCCTGGAGCGTCGAAGGCTGAGGGGTGACCTTATAGAGGTTTACAAAATTATGAGGAGCATGGACATTATAAATAGACAAAGTCTTTTTCCTGGGTCGGGGATTCCAGAACTAGAGGGCATAGGTTTGGTTTGAGAGTGGAAAGATAAAACAGAGACCTAACGGGCAACTTTTTTCACACAGTGGGTGGTACGTGTATGGAATGAGTTGCCAGATGATGTTGTGGAGGCTGGTACAATTTCAACGTTTAAGAGGCATGTGGATAGGAAGGGTTTAGAGGAATATGGGCCAGTTGCTGGCAGGTGTGATTAGATTGGTTTGGGATATCTGGTCGGCATTGACAAGTTGGACAGTAGGTTCTGTTTCCATGCTGCATATCTCAATGACTCTATGACTCTATGCCATGGACCCTGAGGTTCGGGGGGATTCAAGAATTTGTTTTCTGAGTGTCACGGTTTTTGTTTGCAAATAAAAGATCTTCTCCTTGAAAAACTCTCCGTCATCTCTTGGTGTTTGTTGACATTTTCTCCACGACAACCACAATTTTGGGTGCAGTAAAATTGTGGCGCCTGCAGCTCTGTGGTGCAGTGAAAAGTGTGTTAGATTTCTACAAATTTGTTAACTTTGCTATTCAAGGTTTGTGGGTTTGAACCACAACAGAATTGGAGTTTCGTTCAGTGAAGCATCAGGTTGCAGAAGTCACGTGTTTGTACTTTCACTGACACTGTCTCGCCAAGAGCTGCAGTCCTTCCCCACACTGATTCAGACAGCACTGTCCTTCCTGTGACTTGTCCCATGGAGAATGGAAGGACAGGCATTAATAACCCGCACTTTAGATATTAGCGACAATTTTAAAACATTTGCACTGCCCCATCGAGGAATTGATCTCCTATCTCCCGCATAACATGCGGCGACACGAACCACTATACTACCGAGGACAACAGTTTCAAAGGAGACCCCTCAGCCCGTTGTGACTCCATTTGTCAAAAAACAACTGCTTAACGAATCGAATCGTTTAGCCCATAGCCTTACAGTTATTGGCAGAACATATTCACATCTGAATATTTCTTCAGGTTCTAAGGGTTCCTGCCTCTCTGACCCTTACAG
Source organism: Chiloscyllium punctatum (assembly GCF_047496795.1). NCBI lineage: Eukaryota > Metazoa > Chordata > Chondrichthyes > Orectolobiformes > Hemiscylliidae > Chiloscyllium > Chiloscyllium punctatum. Next base: position 32,152,921 of record NC_092769.1, on the reverse strand, counting down.
ACACAGTGTTGCAAATTCCAACACCCGCCGGCCTATAACGCTTTTCCACACATCCACTTAAACCTTTCTGTCTTTCTCATTAAATTTCTGCCCCCCCCGTGATCGATCTATCCGTCGATGAGAAACGTTACTTTCAGTCTACCTCATCCACACCCCTCATTATTTTGTACATCTGAACCATGCCTTCTCACAAATGCCTCTGCACCGTGACAAACAACCCCAGTCTGTCCTGTCTCTCTTCATGACCAAATCTCTTCAGCCTAGACACTATCCGAGTGAATCTCTCCTGCACCTTTCTCAGTGTGATCACATCCCTGGACTTATGTGAATTGCAGATAATTGTCGAGGTGGAGTCAAATTGAAACTTTTTTTACATTCTGTGCCAGCATGCGGTGTGGCTAGCAGCATTTATTGCCTAGCGGTCTGGAGTCACATGGAGGCCAGACCAGTTCTGGACGGCCGATTCCATCCCTCAAGGGATGGAACAGATGGGCTCTTCAGACAACGGATTTAGCGAATTCTTAATTGGAGGCATTTCTTGCATTTATAGTCTAACACCGTCGTGGTGTGGTGAGAATCGAACCCGTCTCACAAGAATGTGACCTGGCCTTTTGTGTTAACAATCCAGCGATAATACCAGTAGGCTATTGCAGAAAGCCGTCATGGCTGATCTTTTCCAATGGAGTCGCTTCTCCCCAATTATTCTCTGTGCTCATTGATTGAACCTCACGCTCCAATAACCTCTGGTCCATGTCAGTAAAAGCTGCTAAAAGAGAATTGATCTCACAGCCACGATATCCAAACGGAACGAATGATTTGAAGGTGCCAATGAAGAGATTGGGGCATGGTCGCCCAGCAACAGTAAGTGCAATGGCACAGACTGATGGTATCAACGTGAAAGTGTATGTTAGATTGTGCAATGCCTCAGTCAAATGGGACGAGGGACGGAAAAGAGAGTGAGGGCGAGTGGGAGGGAGGGACATCTTCGAGAACTTGTGGGTTCAAATGCTGATACATGAAACGCTGAAATATCAGAGAACGAAATTCGATGGAAAACAAATCATCACCTCGGAGAACATTATCATGTAAAAACGAGTTATTTCTTACCGTGTTTCATCAAAAGATAAACGTTGAGAGAACTGACCGCTATGATGTGGATTCGATACGAAGTCGCAGCAATCCCAACGCAGAAAACGAAATGCTAAATGGTTGCAGTACTCCACAGACCACACTTGCCAACTGAAGCCAGAATGGTAGCAGAGGAAATGTCAGGGTGAATGTACAATATCAGGACTTAGCGACAGGGCATGTGGGAACTCAGAATGGGCTGAATCTTTAACTTTAACGTCCCCAGAGACTGTGGAGATTCCATGAATAAGAGTACTGGAGAATGGGATTAATGAAACTCTCCAAACTCATGGGACAGTGCAGGATATTGTTGAAACGTATACTTCAAGAGCATTATAGTTGAACATCGGCTACTCCATCACTTTGCCCACACAAGGCAGTACCAACTGCTGCATGCAATCACACTTAATTCCAGTCCCAGACCCGGAATCAGGGAAACTGTGTGAAGCAGCCAAGAAAATCCAATTGGAAGTTGCGATGGAATGACGGGAGAGAGGCGCATGTATTTCTGAGATTGGGAATGCTTCTGGTCCAAAGCGGGGCGGAAAGGAATACTTGCCCCCATTTATTCTATTATAGCCATAAGCAGTATATGTTGTTGATACAGCCAACTGGCGTATCTAAAGCGTGATGGACCTTTAAATTTGAGGTGGCAATGTTCGAAATTTCATTTTCCTATTTGGATCAATGTTCTTGACATTGGCAGTAACAGCTGTTTATGTTTGCATCAGCTCAGGATCAGCTTCTTGTTCCCAGTAAATGCTGGAACCTGGAGAATGTGGTATTGTGGTTATATAATAAACGAGTCAACTTTGGGGACTCAGACACGGAACTGGTAATGTTAAATTTCGACGAATAAAACCTGGAATGGAAGCCTGACCACAGGAACAGAGAACATGACTTTAATTTCCTGCAATCCCATTCATACATGACCCTTATGCAGGGGATGCTACCATCTTGACCCAATCCTGCCTACTTGTGACTCCAGGTGCAGAACAACATGGCTGACCCTGAGTCCAAGAATGCCGACACTGTGCGTAGGCTCGCCATTCGTACCAATCCCAGTCGACACCATCCCTCCGAAGCACATCCTATCCACCCACACTCCATACCTATTCCATTCCCCTTCATTTCCCATGGCTGATCCCAGTAACCTTCACACCTTCAGACTGTGGGAGGAAACTCATACAAGCAAAGAGAGAATGTGCAAATTGCAAACAGTCACACGAGACTGGGATCGAATCCATGTCTCTCGTGCAGCGAGGCAGCAGCGAATCAGGATGAACAACAAACGCTGTCCTGACCAGCGACATCCACACCCTGTGGGTATATCAGGAAGAATAAAAACATATCCACAACATGGACAACGGGACTTACGTCTGCGTGGACATGATTTGAACCAATCGGTCACCCTGGATAGATACAAATTCACCGATATCACAGAGAAACCAGCGCAATGCGGAATTCAAATACCTGCTGTACTGGAAACTCATTTACTCAGTCAAACTGGGGACAGACTGTTCAACAGTCCCGTGTGTGGGAAGGGCTCAATGGCCAATAAAAACTCCAGCGTAGCCAGCAAGATTACATATACCAAACGGAGGTCAATTAAACTGTCAATTCTGCTGTTAATCCCAACCAGCTGCCGGTTTCATCGCGTCAAACTCATGCAGCATGAAAACAGGCCTTTCACTCCTTCCAACTCATACTGTACATAATGCCAAACTAAACGAGTCGCATCTGACGGTTCCTGTAATTGCTAAGGGTTAATAATGCCCTTGTAATATTATTACTGCATTGTTAATATGAGTGTCCAGATATAATTCTGTGGACACATGTTCAAATCCTGACATGGCAGATGCTGGAATGTTATTTCAATAAGTACCTAGAGTTGATGAGTCTAATAATGATGTTGAATCAGTTGTTGTAGATCTGATTCACTAATGCCTGATAGGGAAGGAAACTGCCATACTTATCTGGTCTGGCTGGTATGTGACTCCTGATCCATAATATCGTGGTTGATTCTCAACTGCCCTCTGGACAATAAATAATGTACGAGGTATGAATGAATAGCTTTTTTCTAATCCCACGGAAACTTTCCAATTCATTTATCGATCCAAATATCCTGTAAATATTGTAAATGTATTTTCATCCACTACTGCCTCAGGAAGTGAATTGCACATCCTCTGTTAAAAAAGCCTCTCATGTCTTATTTTAAATCTCTCTCTTTTCACCTAAGAAATTTGCCCTCTCGTCTTGAAGTGCCCCTCCTTGGAGAAAAGACAGTTACAGTTAACTCTAGCCGAACTCTCAATAATTTATAAATTTCTATCAGGTCGCCTTTCAAACTCCAGTGCTCGAGTGAAACTATTCTCAGCCTATCCAGCCTTTCGTTATAACTCAAACCTTCCCCACTAGCCATACGCTGGTATACCTGTTCTTAACCTACTCCAGCTGAATAATTTCCTTGCTATTACTGGGCGACAAGAACTGGATGCAGCAGTCCAGAAGAGGGCTCACACAATGTCCTATTCAATTCAACATAACATACCAACTCCTACGCTCAAAGGACTGTGCAACGCAGGCAGGATGACAATTTTTTTAACCATTCTGTCTATATGTGAAGCAAACTAAAAAGAAATATTTAAATGTATCCCTGGCCTTCGTTTTCCACAACACTATGCAACGCCCGATCACTAATTGTATAAGCCTTACTCTTATTTGATGTAGCAAAATGCAATATCTTCCATTTATCCAGATTGAACTCCATGTGGATTTTTTCAGCCCAAAGACGCATTGGATTAAGATCCTTCTGGAAACTTCGATCACTTTCTTTACAGTCTCCAATTCTGGTGTCCTCTACAAGATTATGAACCATGGCTTCTATGAGTTCCATTGTTTTCTCATATAGGTCAATGATTTATATTTATTTGTCGTGGCCATCATTTAGCAGCTTACAAATCAGGTAACAGTTAGTTATGTCGTTAACCATGAGGAAGAAAGCTATAGACTGCAGGGAGATTGTAAACAATTGGCAAGAAAATGTGCTGAAAGGAATTCAATCCAGTGAAGAGGGTGATAATGAATTTGGGGAGGATCAATGATAAAAGTGTGAATACTGAGTGGTTTAAAGTAATAAAAGAGAAATTAGAGTAAACATTCATGAATCTTTGTAGTTGATTGGACAAGGGATCAAGTGGTCTCGAGGGGTTGGAGATACTTTCTGTTCTTGACCGCAGATGGGAATGTAAGAGCAGGGAAATGAAGCTGGAACTTTAGCAACGGCCTATTCAAGATCAACAGACAGGGTAATCAGTTGGACGGAAGTGCGTACTGCAGGTTCTGGAAATCAGAATCAAGATTAGGGGGGTGCTGAAGAAGCACAGCAGGTCAGGCAGCATCCGAGTTGCAGAAAAAAATAACGTTTCGGGCAAAAGCTCTTCATTAGGAATAAAGCTCCACCCTCGAGTGTGGAGAGATAAACGGGAGGACTGGGTGTGGGAAGAATTTAACTGAGAGTGCAAGAGGTGAATGGAGATGGAGTTAAAGGTTATAGGTCGAAGAAGAGGGTGGAGCGGATAGGTAGGAAGGAAGTTAGACAGGTGAGACAGGTCAATAGGATGGTGCCAAGCTAGAAAATTGGAACTCGGATCACGTGGGAGTGGGGAGATAAAGAAACTGGTGAAGACCACGTTGATGCCCTGGGGTTGAAGGGTCCTGAGGTGGAAAATGAGGCGTCCGGTGGTGATGGAATGGCGGTGGAGGAGACCCAGGAACTGCAATTCCTCGGGAGAGTCGGGGGGGGGGGCGAGTTGTTGATGTTTTTGGTCATGGGGCATTGGGGTTGATTTTTGCGGGTCTCTTGGAAATGTTCTCAAAAGCGCTCTGCGAGAAGGTGTCTGTTGGCCCCAACGGAAAGGAGACCGCTTCGGGAGCAACAGATGCAATAAATGACTCGATTGGAAGTGCACATGCACATTTGATGGATGTGGAAGGCTCATTGGAGCCTCGGAAGGATGTGAGAGGGAAGATGTGGATGCAGGTTTTGCAATTCCTGTGGTGGCAGGTGAAGGTGCCGCGAGGGGAGAGTGGGTCATTGGAGGGCGAGGACTTGACGAGGTAGTCGTGGAGGAAACAGTCTTTGTGAAAAGTGGATCGGGTGGGGAGGGAAATATATCCCACGAGGTCAGTGTTGCTGACAATTTTTGCAAACCCACTTATTCCCACAGCTATCTGGATTATACCTCCTCCCACCCAAATTCTTGTGCAAATGTTGCCTTGTATTCCCAATTCCTCCACCTCAATCGCATCTGCTCCCAAAGGTCCAGTTCCACCGTAGAACACACCAGATGGCCTCCTTCTTAAAGACCGCAACTTCCCCTCCTATGTGGTTGAAAATGCCCTCCAACGCACCTCATCTATGTATTGTACCTCCGCCCACGAACCACACACCTTCAACCACAACAAGGACAAAACCCCCTTGGTCCTCATCTTCTATCCCTCCAACCTCCACAAAAATCACATCATCCTCCGACAGTTTCGCCACCTCTAAACGGATCCCACCACCAGGGATATGTTCCCCTCCCCACCCCTATCCACTTTCTGCCAAGACCGTTTGCTCCGTGACTACCTAGTCAAGTCCGCACCCTTCAATGAGCCACCCTTCCCTCCTAACACCTTCCCCTGTCACTGCAGGAATTGAAAAACCTAGACCCACATCTACCTCCTCACCTCTGTAAAAGGCTCTAATGGAGGCTTCCACATCCAACAAAATTTCTCCTGCACTTCCACACATGTCATTTCTTGTACATTCCTCCTGATGCGATCTCCTCTAAATTGGAGAGAGTAGATGTGTTCTCATAGAGCACTTCACTGAATATCTCCAGGATACCCGCAAGAATCAACCCCAGTGCCCCATGGTCAAACATTTCAACTCCCCCTCCCACTCTCCCGAGGACATGTAGGTCATGGGCCTCCTGCATCGCCACTGCCTCACGACCCGATGCCTGGAGGAAGAAAGCCTCATAATCCACCTCGGGAATCTTCAAACCTATGGCATCAATTTGGACTTCTCCCGTTTCCTCATTTCCCCTCCCCCTACCTTACCCCAGTTCCCACCTTCCAGCTCAACACCGTCCTCCTGACCTGTCCCACCTGTGCATCTTCATTCCTACCTATCCACTCCACCTTCTTCTCTGACATTTCCTGTTCACCCCCCACCTGCATCCACTTACAGCACTCTTAGCTACCTTCTCCCCAGCCCCACCCCCTTCCCAATTATCTCTCCATCCCATTTGGTGCAGTCTCATTCCTGATGAAGGGCGTTTGCCTGAAACGTCCATTTTTCCTGCTCCTCAGATGCTGCCGGACCTGCTGTGCTTCTCCAACACCACTCTAATCTTGAGGGGAAACATTTCATTGACAAGGTTTTCGGATATTTTCTATTGTTGACCACAGGCTGTGGATGATAGCAGAACTTTAGCAACTACCAGGTTAGGGAGCAGCTAAAGGACTGAGCACAAGTCTGGACATCGCATAAATCAACATTGTTTTTAAATTGTAAGATAAAATATGGAAGGCTGAAGGATGCAACTTTGTCCATCAAGACCGTTTGACCAATGAGTTTATCACTGATTCCTTTCCAAGTCAGGGTGCTATGGGCCTTGGAGGATAACTTAAAAATGGTGGCGTTTCTTTGCATCTTCCTTATTATTTTTCGTTGTCCTTATAGTCAGTACAGCTGTTGAGTTTTGAAGGTTCTGTCATAAATGCCCAAATGACTTACTCCTGTGCATCTTGTAGTTGGTGCACTCTGCTGCAATTGTGCCTTAGCGGTGTGGGGAATGAATATTGCAGGTATTGAAGAGGGTACACTCAAGTGATGCATTGTCGTGGACGGTGTCCAGTTCCTTAAGTGTTATTGAAGATACACCCATCTAGGCAAATGGAGAGAGTTATGCTCCACATCCCATTTGTTCCTTGCAAACGATGTAGGATTCACGGAACAATGAGTTGAGTTTATAATCAAAAAAATGTCTCAAGAACATGTTGTTGTCAAAGTGTTTATGTCGCCAGCTTCTATCCGTTTTTGCCCAAAGTAATAGCTGTGTGGACGATTACACAGGGTAATTTGTACAGTAAAGCGATTGAATGTCAGTGGGATATGATTAGAGTCTCATTTTTAGATTAGATTAGATTACTTTACAGTGTGGAAACAGGCCCTTCGTCCGAACAAGTCCACACCGACGCGCAACCCACCCACACCCCTACATTTACCCCTTGCCTAACACTATGGACAATTTAGCATGGCCAATTCACCTAACCTGCATATCTTTGGACTGTGGGAGGAAACCGGAGGAAACCCACGCAAATACGGGGAGAACGTGCAAACTCCGCACAGTCAGTCGCCTGAGGCGGGAAATGAACCCGGGTCACTGGCGCTGCGAGGCAGCAGTGCGAACCACTGTCTGAGTGACAGAAATTCTGTTCCCATTATTTCTTTGTCCTACATCAATGGTTTTGAAATCTTGACTTTCAGAAATTTATGAACTTGAAAGAGTGAATTTACCACATATTTCCTCTCTCCAAACCTCAAATACTCCGGAAAACTTCCATTTGGTTTTCCTTGGTTTAGTTTCAAATTTTCCAAAACACAAATAAATAAAATTCCATCCCCACTAAACGCCATCAGCATCGTCTCCAATGTTTTAGCAGCCCAGTAAACGCTGACAGTGTCCTCTGATAGAATCACAGATTCCCTATAATGCAGAAAGTACAATTCAGCCAATAGATTCTGTAGGGACACTCTGAACAGCATCTCAACCAGATTTAGCTCCTGTTTTTATCCCCGCAGGCCTCTGGCTTGTGATTTCAAATAAACCTGCTGGAATAAAACCTGGCATCATGTGACTGCTGAGCTTATCACTGCGTTCCCCATGGATAATTCACTTAACTTACTGAAGTCACTCCCTGGACACATCAGCGCAATTTAACATGGCCAATCTACCTAACCTACAGACTTAAGAGCATTGCGAAACACTGTAGTGTACCATCACATTGAACACTATCTGTATCATGTATAATGGCTTTACACACTGGTAACTTATCCTAGTGAAAGCCTACTGCGCCCACCAACCCGAATTCAATCCATCCAAACGCGGTTCTATTTATTTATTTTTTTTTCCTCTTTTTCTTTTTTTTTAGAAATGGTCCAATCTCTCCAGCAGGGAAGGAAACACTCAAGTGGCCAGTCACAACTCCAGGGTGTCAGTGGACACCCGCGTGCTCCTTCTCCAAGGACACCCGGGCAATAGAGCGATTACGGCCGTGATTCGGATTCGAACCGAGGTTGCTGCGGCCACAACACAGAGTACTAACCATTACGATCACGGCACGCCACAGACAAACGCTCTTAGCATGCACCCTAAGTACAGTATCATAAGAAATGTTAGGCAGAGCACCAAATGCACAATATGAGTGCTGAGTGAACAGTGGCAGATCTGTGGGAACTCAGAATGGGCTGACCGTTTAACATCGGTGCCCAAAGAGGCCGTGGTGATTCCGTCGTTAATGTGCTGAAGGCTGAGATAAATAGATTTCTCCAAAACATCAAAGACTCTGTGGACAGTGCAGCTTTTCTTACCTGCACATTCAATAATATCATTTATTGTATCTGTTGCTCCCGGTGCGGTCTCCTGTACATTGGGGAGACTGGATGCCTCCTCGCAGAGCGCTTTAGGGAACATCTCTGGGACAACCGCACCAATCAACGACACTGCACTGTGGCCCAAAATTTCAACTCTCCCTCCCACTCTGCCGAGGACATGGAGGTCCTGGGTCTCGTTCATCGCCGCTCCCTCACCACTAGACGCCTGGAGGAAGAACGCCTCATCTTCCACCTCGGAACACTTCAACCCCAGGGCATCAATGTGGACTTCAACAGTTTCCTCATTTCCCCTTCCCCCACCTCAGCCTAGTTCTAAACTTCCAACTCAGCACTGTCCCCATGACGTGTCCTGACTTGTCCTACCTGCTTATCTTCTTTTCCGCCTATCCACTCCGCCCTCCCCCCCCCCCCCGATCTATCACCTTCATTCCCTCCCCCACTCAACTATTGTACTCTATGCTACTTTCTCTCCAGCCCCCCACTCCTCTCACTTATCTCTCCACCCTTCAGGCTCTCTGCCTGTATTCCTGATGAAGAGCTTTTGCCTGAAACGTCGATTTTACTGCTCCTCGGATGCTGCCTGAACTGCTGTGCTCTTCCAGCAACAATAATCCAGAATCTGGTTTCCAGCATCTGCAGTCATTGTTTTTACCAAGCCTTTGTTGAAATGTATACTTAAATGGTAATGCAGTTTAACATTGGCTCCTTCACGAGTTTCCCCCCACAAGCCAGTGACCACTGCTGCCACATAGTCCCAGTTCCCAGCCCCAGAATCAGAGGAACTGAGTGACGCAGTCGCGAAGAACCAACTTGAAATCGGGATAGGAATGAGGTCGCACAGATACTCGATGGCTCCAGTGACACAACTGGTGAATGCACGGTATTTCTATGATGGTTTAGAGGCGCAAGCAATTCCGAGGTTGGGAGTGCTTCTGGTCAAAGGCGGGGCAGAAGGGAAAATTTGTTCCCGTTTATAATAACAGCAATCTACAGTGCATCTTGCTGAGACAGCTGAGTGCCACAACTGGAGCGTGGGCAGCTGGTTTGAAGTTTAATTTTGCTTCACTATCACCCAGTTCCCTGGAATGAATTGCTTTCACCATTTTTATTTCCAGTTGTTTAATATCTCCCTGCAGTCTGCGGCTTTCTTTCTCATGGTTAATTGCATGACTAACTGTTGTTTGACCTGCACACTGCTAAATCACGGCCACGACAAGTAAATATGAATCATTGATCTATATGAGAAAACAGTGGACCTCACTGCAGGCGTGCTGCGTAGGTTTGCAGGCGACGTCAGAATTGTAGACAGTGAGGAAGATTATCTATGTTTCAAAAGGATCTTCATCCAATGAGTTGTTGGACTGAAAAATGTAACATGGAGTTCAATCTGGATAAATGGAAGGTATTGCATTTTGGTACAGCAAAAGGAGTATGGCTATGCGTATGTTGGAGAACACGGAAACTCGGGATGCAGGTACATAATTCCTTGTCATTTGCATTACCTACAGACAAGTTGGTTTAAAGGCATTTAACAAACTTCCCTTCATTGCTCAGTCCTTTGTGTATAGGAGTCGGGACGTTATGTTGAAGCTTTGCAGGACATTGTTGAGGCCTCTTCTGGAATATTCTGTCCAGTTCTGGTCGCCCAGTTGTTGGAATGATATTATTCAGCTGGAGTAGGTTCAGAAAAGGTATACACGCTTGTTGCCTGTGGAAGGTTTGAGTTCTAATGAAAGGCTGGATAGGCTGAGACTATTTTCAGATTCGAGATCGGGGTGCTGGAAAACCACATCAGGTAACACAGAATCCGAGGAGCAGGAGAATCATTTTTTTTTCGCGCAAGTGTCGTTCATCAGGCTCTTTCCCGAAACGTCGATTCTAATGCTCGTCAGATGCTGCCTGACCTGCTGTGCTTTCCCAGCACAACACTCTCGACTCTGATCTCTCATCTGCAGTTCTCATTTTCTCTTAGTTGAGACTGTTTTCACTCGAGGTTAGGGGTTTGATGGCGATCTGATGGAAGTTTATGAATTATTGAGAGGCAAGTTTAGAGTTAACGATAGCGGCCTTTTCCCAGGAGGGGGATTTCAAGGCGAGAGGGCATATGTTTAAGATGAAAAGAGAGATTCTTTTTTACAAAAAAAGGCATATGAGGCATTTTTTTAGGGAAGGTGTTTTACGTGTGCAATTAACTTGATGAGGAAATGATGGATGAGGGTACGTTTGCAACATTTAATGGACTATTGATTCCAAACATGAATGGGAAAGTGGGATTTTTAAAATAAATTTATTCATGCCTAGTACGTCAGTTATTTCCCAGAGGACATTTAAGAGTCAACCACGATATTATCTATCTGGAGTCTCCTGTGGGACAGAACAGATGACTATGGCACGTTGCTGCCCGAACTCCATGAGTGAATAAGATGGGATTTTCTACACAACTGTTTCAGGTCATCACGAGACTCTTCAATTCCAGGTGCTTATTGAATTCAAACTCCACCACCTGTCATGCCAGGACCTGAACTCTTTGTTCCCGAAATATTACCTGGGTTTTTGGATTAACACCACAGTAATAACACTACAAGGGCATTATAACCACTCAGCGGGTACAGCAGGAGGCAGATGGGACTAGATTAGTTTGGCAGTGTGTTCAGCATGGATTGGTTGGACTAGAATGGGGAACCTTATCAAACGCCTTGCTAAAATTCTTATTCCCCACATTTACTGGTCGACTTTCATCGACGTGTTTTTTCACATCTTCAAAGAATTCAATCAGGTGTGTGAGGGATGACCTGCTCCTCACAAAGCCATGCTGACTCTCTCTAATCAAACTATGGTTTTCTATGTAATCGTAAATCTTGTCTCTGAGAACCGTCTCCAATACTTTGCCCACCACTGGTGTAAGACTGACTGTTCTATAATGCCCAGGGTTATCCCTATTCCCTTTCCTGAACAAGCGAATAACATTTGCCACCTTCCAATCATCTGGCACTATTCCAGTGGACAGTGAGGATGCAAAGATCATCGCCAATGCCACATCAATCTCTTCCGTCACAGACCCAGGGGATTTATTTATACTTATGTTTGTCCATCAATCAGTCTTTACCATCAAATTGTCTACACACTGTCCAAACAACTGATTGACTGCTTTCCACTTCAGTGTCATATACAGTGCTGCGTTCCTGAGCAAATCTGGTTCCTGTGAACCATGGAATAAAAAAAAATGGAATGCATCAATGCCGTCCTCATGAAGGGCCTATGCCCGAAATATCGACTCCACAGATTCTGCTTGAACTTCTGTGCTTTACCAGCGCCACGTTTTCGACTCTGATCTCTATCAACTGCAGTCCTCAGTTTCTCCAATACTGAGGGCTGTCCCCTCTGCACACTGACAGGGAATTAACCATCAGAAACTCATTGTATGTGGAGCTGACTGCTCTGGAAAGTTGCACTTGATGACTACACATTTTTTTAAAAAACAAATTACAATTCAACAAATATTCATTCACTCCAGGAGTTATCATTTTGATTCATGGTTTGGGCAGTCTGATAATAAACAGTGAATGTTTGAAGAACTCCGATGTACAAAGTATTTTAGGTGTTATATTCTAGCTTATGTTAATGCTGGGAGCATTATCAGACAGAATGATGTGATAAGGGAATGAGTTGACATGTGGAGGAGTGGCATCTTTGCCATCACAGAGAAGTGTTTGAGGGAGGTCAGGGCGAACAACTCAATATTCTGTTCTACCGGAACTATCGGCAGGACAAGACAGGGTGTCAAAGAGGAAGTGGTGTTGCAATATTTATGAAGGAGTCAGGTATTGTTGAAAGGATGGATGATATCTTGGAAATGTCTTCAAATGAGGCTTTTTGGGTTGAGGTTAGGATCAAAATGATGGGAACACATTGTTGGGGATATTTTATAGATCCTAGAAAAATGAAAGTACAGGAGGAGATATATAACCAATTCACTGAGGCGTGTAAGAACAATAATAGGATCATTGCATTCAGGCAGTTCAATTCCCAACATTGGGAATTGGGGCAGTGATAACTTTTTAAGAGGGAGAGAGATGGCCTGATTTTTTTTCCAGGAACTCCTTATATTAACATGTAGAAGATGCAACAAGGGCCGGTGAAAATCTGCGTCCTCATTCTGAGGAATGAAGTCAGTCAGGTGTTTCAGGCAGGATTGTGAGACCATTTTAGGACCAGTGACCATGACATCATATATTTTAAGTTTGTTGAGGAAAAGGTTAAAAAATTAAAGTTTTTTGGATTGGGGACGCAAATTTTATTCAAACAAGACAGCATCTGGCCAAAGTACCGTTTCTTCTGGTTAAAACTGTAGCAGAACAACTTGGGGCTGGGGCTTGGAGTCGGGGGGTGGGGAATGTCACATACTCAAAATGAAATTGATGACAATGTCAAGACACCAAAGATGAATATGAGAAAAAACAAGCCCAGAGAACTTTGTATGTCTACAATTATTCCGAAGAAGGAAAGAAAAACTTAATGGAGATATAAAGTGAGCAAGTCAATGAAGATGCTAAGGGAGCATAGAAAGTGTAGGGCTCACCTTAAGAAAGTAAGAAGAGCAAAAAGTGGCGTGGTAAAATATCAGCAGGCAAGTTTAACAAGACTCACAAGATATTCTCTCGGTTTATTAAGAGGAAGAGGTTGACAAGGGAAAGAATGGGTAGTATTAGGGACTGAGGAGGCAACCTTTGAACGGAGCCACATAATATGGTAGTCATGTATTTCATATCAGACTTCAGTGTCGAGAAGCAGTTACCTGATTCAGGGAGAGTGAACATGTGATCCTTGAGCAGTTTGACCGGGAGGCTGAGGAAGAATTGGAAGTTCATGTGGAGTCGAGTGTGGGCAAATCCCTAATCTGGATGAGCTGATATCTTAGGCTGGTGATGAGGGAAGAAATGACAGAATCTGAAACGTTCCTTATTTTATCGTTTCCTCTGACTGGAGGTGAGGTCTGAAAGGAACAAGACAATATCTAATGTAGGTTAAACTTTCACACAGTGTGCTCGAAATAAGACAAGGGATTGAGACCACCAAATCTCCCATCAGTGGGAGGGAAACAATTCATAGAAACCCTCCAGCATGGGAACTGGCCCATCAGCACTCCAAGTCCACACGGGCCCTTCAAAGAATACCCTACCCAAATCCGTTATGCAACATTTACCCTTAACCTACACATCCATGAACGCAGTGGGGCTATTTAGCATGGCCAATTCACCGAACCTGCACATATTTGGACTGTGGGGGGAAACCGGATACCCACACAGACACAGGCAGAATGTGCAAACTCCACAGAGTCAGTCGCCCTACACTGGAATCAAACTAGGATCTATGGAGCTGTGAGGCCGGAATGCTAACCGTTGAGCCACCATGCTGTAGAAAATTGTGAAGGCTGTTGAGATTGGATAATTAAATATCTTCAAGGTTGAGAGAGACTTTTTTTTAAACAAGGGTTACCGGGAAAAAGCAGGAAAGTTGAATGAAGGATTTTCAGTTTAAACACAACCAAATTGAAAGGAAAAGCAGATTCAGTGAATGGATGGGAATCTGTTGCGCCAATGTCTGATGGTAGTTTTTTTTTCCAATAGCCCTGTACTCACTGGAACATCACCATCTCTCCCTCTGGAGTGAGATCCAGTTTGGAATGCAATAGATGGATGCAAGTAAATCGCACGTGCAGTTCTAATAGACAGAGAGTTCCAGCAGAGAGCTACAACAACGTGGATGCGCTGTTTGGGTGAAAACTTTCATCGGCACAGTCACCACTACCAGAAGGAAACCCTCAGCAAGATACCCTCCAAGGCCAGGCAGTGACCTTCAGCTGAAGCACATGTCGTTATGGATTGGTAGAATGGCGTGCTTCAGGCCTACTGCCATACTAGTCTGAAAATGTCTGTTTCTAAAAGGTAAGCAGATTCAGGCCTGGTTAGTACTTGGACCGGTGACTGCCTGGGAATGTCAGGTGCAGGAGGCTTGATGCCCACACACTGCATCCCTGTAGTGTCGCCATCCAGCTAGAACCAGAACTATATGCAGAGGAGTATATAGAGGCGTGATGGTAAAATTGCAGAGTAAGCAGTAAGACTTAGGCTTGACAGGCTTCAGCGAACAACAGGTTAGCTCAGTTAACGTCTATTAACTTTCTTCTTTAGTCTGACAGTGGTTAAGATGGTAGGGCCATCGCCTGTTCCTCCTGCTGGACGTGTGAGCTCAGGAAGACTTCCATTATCCCTGATGACTACATGCGTGTTGGAAGTGCGCCCAGCTGCAGCTCCTGGAAGACCCTGTTATGGAGCTGGAGTTGGAACTGAATGCACTCAGGGTCATCTAAGATGCTGAGTGCATCAGAGATAAGAGTTTTCGTGAGGTAGTCACACCTAAGGTGTAGGCAGAGAGTTGCGGATGGCCATCAGGAAAGGCAAAGAGTGTAGGTTCGCCTGTGTCCATTCCCACCGAAAACAGCTATACCAATTTGGATTGTGTTGGGGGTATGACTGTTCCGGGAAAGCAACAGTAGTCAGGTTGGTGGCACTACAACTGTCTCTGGGGCACAGCGGGAAATGGTAAAGATAAAGAGGGCTTTCGTGGTGGAAGAGTCGATAGTTAGGGGTTGAGGGCGGGCAGAGATTCTGTGACCGAAAATGGGAACGCAGGAGAGTGTGTAACATCCCAGGTGTCGGGATCCAGGGTGTCACAGATGTGTGCAGAAATATTTCAAGGGGGAGGGGGAACAGCACGTTGGCGGAAATGACATAGGTAGAAATAGGGATGAGGTCCTGCGGTGTGATTATAGAGCGCGAGGAAAAATGTTAAACGCCAGGACTTGTTGGTGACAATCTCTGGATGATTTCCAGTGCCATGTGCTAGTGAGGGTAAGAACAGCAGTATATAGCAGATGAATGTGTAGCTAAAAAAATCTTGAGGCCGGAATTCAGATTTTTGGATTGTTAGGAT
This sequence comes from Chiloscyllium punctatum, assembly GCF_047496795.1. Lineage (NCBI taxonomy): Eukaryota > Metazoa > Chordata > Chondrichthyes > Orectolobiformes > Hemiscylliidae > Chiloscyllium > Chiloscyllium punctatum. The sequence continues at coordinate 32,137,134 of NC_092769.1, read as the reverse complement.
CTTTACTGAGGGAGAGATGACCTGTTCAAGATGGCTGGGTTGCATCTGAACTGGAGTGGGACCAATATCCTGGCAGGGAGGTTTGCTTGTGCTCCAATGGAGGGTTCAAACGAGATTGGCACAGGTTGGTATCCTCAAGAGCAGGGAGGCAAGTGTGAGGCTGAAAAGAGATACAGTAATCAGAAACAGTAAAGTGAAGAGGCAGGTCAGGCTGGAACATGACAGGGAGCAAGGAATGTCTGTTGGTTAAATTGTATCTATTTCACTACAAAAGGGTTGACAGGTAAGGCCAATAAACTCAGGGCGTGGATAGGTACGTGGGACTGGGATATTATAGCCATTACAGAAACATGGCTAACGGAGGAACTGGACTGGCAGCTTAACATGCAAGGATACAGGTGCTTTAGGTGGGACAGCGGTGGTGGAAGGAGGGGAGGGGGAGTTGCATTTTTGATTAAGGCAAGTATCACGGCAATAATCAGAGATAAAATAACTGAAGGATCATCCAGTCATGCTTTGTGGGTGGAGCTAAGAAATAAGAAGGGATCGCGATAATATTTGGGTTGTACTCTAGGCCCCTAAAAGGAATAAAAATGTTGGGAAAGTGAGGAGGCTTGCAGATGGAAACGGATTGTCATAATAGGCGATCTTAATTTTCCTAACATAGACTGGGACTGCCAGAGGGATAAGGGCTTTGATGTGGAGGAATTGGTTAAGTGGGCGGCACAGTGGTTAGCACTGCTGCCTCGCAGCGGCAGAGACCTGGGGTCAATTCCAGCCTCAGGCGACCCTCCGTTTGCACATTCTCCCTGTGTCTGCATGTGTTTCCTCCCACAATCCAAAAATGTAAATGTTAGGTGAATTGGCCATGTAGTGTTAGGTGTAGGGGAATGGGTCTGGGTGGGTTGCGCTCGGCGGGTCGGTGTGAACTTGTTGGGCTGAAGGGTCTGTTTCCACACTGTAAGTAATCTAAAAAAAAGTGCATCAGGAAAGTATCATCAAGCAGTATGGAGAGGGCACTAGGCGGAAAGGGCAAACCTTGACCTACTCTTGTGGAATAGGGCAGGACAGGAGACAGTGGGGGGTGCACTTTGGGACCAGTGACAACAGTTCTCTTAATTTTAAAATAGTTATGAAGAAGGACAAACCTGGCCCACAGATTCAAGTTCTAAATTGGAATAAGGTGAATTTTAATGGAATTAAACAGGAGCCTGCAAGGGTTGGTTGGACCAGTTTGTTTGCAGGTGAAGAGACCTCTGGCAAATGAGAGGACTTTAAAAATTAGACAGTGAGAGTTCAATGTCTAGATGTACCTGCGAGGGTGAAAGGACAGGAAGAGGGAAGCCTTGATGACAAGAGATATTGAGGTTTTGAGCAGAAAAGAAAGGCGGAGGAACGGCTCAGTTAACGGCAGCTGGGAACAAGGCAGGCCCTGGAGGTATACAGGGGATACAGGAGTTTACTGAAGAAGGAAATCAGTAGGGACAAAAGGGAGCATGAAACAGCTTTGGCTGAGATGACTAGGGTGAATCCAAAGGGGTATTTTTAAAAGTATATTGAAAAAAACAATAACGAGGGAGATAATTGAACCCCTCAAGGACCAAAGTGGACATGTATGCATAGAACCACAGGCAATGGGCGAGGTCTTCAACGGATATTTCTCCTCTGGGTTTACCATGACGAAAGGCATAAAATCTTGGGGAAGTTAGTGGTCATATCTGGGGAACAGTCCATATCACAGTAGAGGTGCTGTTGCACCTATTAGAATGTATGAAGGTGGATACTTCTCCTGGTCCATATCAGATATATCCAGGGACGCATCAGATATATCCCTCCACATTGAACAACATTTGGTGGAAGCGCTGAGACAGTGTCAAAGCTGCAGAATATATACTGGGTGGGCGATTTCAAAACCACCACTTAGAAGCAGCATTGCTGATAGAGATGGTCAGATCCAAAACGACATAGCTGTGAGACTGGGTCTGCACCGGGTGAGGAGGGAATGACTGAGAGATAGAAACAGACTGGACCTCATCATCGCCAACCTACAAGCTGCAGACACATTGATCGATGACTCTATTGTGAACGGTGACTACCGCACACAGTATTTCTGGAGACAAAGTCACACTTTACATTATGAATATCCTCTGTATCATCATGCTAAACAGGAAATCTTTAGTAACTGAGTACTGGGCTGTGCTCCGTGAATCATAAAAATCATAAAGTCCTTACAATGTGGAAACATGCACTTCGGTCAACAAGTCCACACCAAACCTACAAAGAGTATCCTATTCAGATACACCCCAACATTACCAACAGCAGTAGAATTTTATTCCAGCACAATTTTCACTGTCACTGTTGCCATATGCTCCACTTTGCCCTGTCCATCATGCCAGGGGATAACCCTTGTTCAATTGAGAATGCAGGAGGGCCTCCCATGAGCAGCACCAGCTACACCTCAAAATGAGGTGAGCTAACCAAATTGGGCCACTTACTCACCAGATAGCAAAAGATACAAATGAGAGACTGATCGAACCAACAAATCAGAGCTAATCTCTGCAATCCTGTCAAATGCAGTCAGGGTGAATAGCCGTGGTCAATCGACCAACTCAAAGGAGGAGGAGGATCCACAAATACGAACTTCCTCAATGATGGAAGAGCCCAGCACAACAATAGAAATGCTAAGGTTGAAACATTCACAGCAATGTTGAAACAGAAGTATCGAAGGGATGATCTATTTCAGTCTCCTCCAGATGGCAGTCTTAAGCGAATCCAAAACATTTCATATGGTATCTGCAAGTGGCTGGCGAGATTGGAGATTGCAACAGCTGTGGGCCCGTATAACATTCCATTCAAGCTGTTCCTGCTGGGATACAGCACTGGCAGCTACCTGACAATGTGGGAAACTATCCTGTGTCCTGTACATACACAGACAAAGCACCACACAATTAATGACGGCCCCATTGCTCTAATCCCCATCATTAATAAAGTGATGGAAGATGTCATCTACAGTGGTATGAAGTAACACGTCCTCAGCACCAACCTGCTCACTGATGCTCAATTTGTGCTCATTGAAGCCTTGTTTTAAAAATGGACAACAAGAAAATACACAGCGGAAGTCTAGAGCGGAGGCCAGAGTGACTGCATTTAACACAATTATAATTGGATTTGAGGGGGTCAGTGTGATGGTGATGGAGTGTGTGTGAGGAGGTCAGGGTGACGGTGATGGAGTGAGTGTGAGGGGGTTAGTGTGACGGTGATGGAGTATGTGTGAAGGGGTCAGTGTGATGGTGATGGAGTGAGTGTGAAGGGGTCAGTGTGATGGTGATGGAGTGAGAATGAGGTGTTCAGGGTTACATTGATGGACTGCGTGTGAGGGGTTCGGGGTGACAGTGATGGTGTGTGTGTGAGGAGGTCAGGGTGAAGGTGACGGAGTGAGTGTGAGGAGGTCAGGGTGACGGTGATGGAGTGAGTGTGAGGAGGTCAGGGTGAAGGTGATGGAGTGAGTGTGAGCAGGTCAGGGTGAGGGTGATGGAGTGAGTGTGAGGAGGTCAGGGTGACGGTGATGGAGTGAGTGTGAGGGGGTCAGTGTGATGGTGATGGAGTGAGAATGAGGTGTTCAGGGTTATATTGATGGACTGAGTGTGAGGGGGTCGTGGTGACGGAGATGGAGTGAGTGTGAGGGGGTCAGGGTGACAGTGATTGAGTGAGTGTGAGGGGGTCATGGTGATGGTGATGGAGTGAGTGCGAGGAGGTCAAGTTGATGGTGATGGAGTGAGTGTGAGGAGGTCAGGGTGAGGGTGATGGAGTGAGTGTGAGGAGGTCAGGGTGACGGTGATGGAGTGAGTGTGAGGGGGTCAGTGTGATGGTGATGGAGTGAGAATGAGGTGTTCAGGGTTACACTGATGGACTGAGTGTGAGGGGGTCGGGGTGACGGTGATGGAGTGAGTGTGAGGGGGTCAGGGTGACAGTGATTGAGTGAGTGTGAGGGGGTCATGGTGATGGTGATTGAGTGAGTGTGAGGAGGTCAGGGTGATGGTGATGGAGTGAGTGTGAGGGGGTCAGGGTGAGGGTGATGGAGTGAGTGTGAGGGGGTCAGGGTGAGGGTGATGGAGTGAGTGCGAGGAGGTCAGGGTGACGGTGATGGAGTGAGTGTGAGGGGGTCAGGGTGACAGTGATTGAGTGAGTGTGAGGGGGTCATGGTGATGGTGATGGAGTGAGTGCGAGGAGGTCAGGGTGATGGTGATGGAGTGAGTGCGAGGAGGTCAGGGTGACGGTGATGGAGTGAGTGTGAGGGGGTCAGGGTGACGGTGATGGAGTGAGTGTGAGGGGGTCAGGGTGATGGTGATGGACTGAGTGCGAGGGGGTCAGGGTGAGGGTGATGGAGTGAGTGTGAGAGGGGGTCAGGGTGAGGGTGACTGAATGAGTGTGAGTGGGTCATGGTGATGGTGATGGAGTGAGTGCACGGGGGTCAGGGTGACGGTGATGGAGTGAGTGTGAGGGGGTCAGGGTGAGGGTGACTGAATGAGTGTGAGGGGGTCATGGTGATGGTGATGGAGTGAGTGTGAGGGGGTCAGTGTGACGGTGATGGAGTATGTGTGAGGGGGTCAGTGTGATGGTGATGGAGTGAGAATGACGTGTTCAGGGTTACATTGATGGACTGAGTGTGAGGGGTTCGGGGTGACAGTGATGGTGTGTGTGTGAGCAGGTCAGGGTGACGGTGATTGATTGAGTGTGAGGGGGTCATGGTGATGGTGATGGAGTGAGTGTGAGGGGGTCAGGGTGACGGTGATGGAGTGAGCGTGAGGGGGTCAGTGTGATGGCGATGGAGTGAGAATGAGGTGTTCAGGGTTACATTGATGGACTGATTGTGAGGGGTTCGGGGTGCCAGTGATGGTGTATGTGTGAGCAGGTCAGGGTGAAGGTGATGGAGTGAGTGTGAGGAGGTCAGGGTTAGGCTGATGGAGTGAGTGTGAGGGGGTCATGGCGATGGTGATGGACTGAGTGTGAGGGGGTCAGGGTGAAGGTGATGGAGTGAGTGTGAGGGGGTCAGGGTGAGGGTGATGGAGTGAGTGTGAGGAGGTCAGGGTGAGGGTGATGGAGTGAGTGTGAGGAGGTCAGGGTGACGGTGATGGAGTGAGTGTGAGGGGGTCAGTGTGATGGTGAAGGAGTGAGAATGAGGTGTTCAGGGTTACATTGATGGACTGAGTGTGAGGGGGTGGGGGTGACGGTGATGGAGTCAGAGTGAGGGGGTCAGGGTGACAGTGATTGAGTGAGTGTGAGGGGGTCATGGTGATGGTGATGGAGTGAGTGCGAGGAGGTCAGGGTGATGGTGATGGAGTGAGTGTGAGGAGGTCAGGGTGAGGGTGATGGAGTGAGTGTTAGGAGGTCAGGGTGACGGTGATGGAGTGAGTGTGAGGGGGTCAGTGTGATGGTGATGGAGTGAGAATGAGGTGTTCAGGGTTACATTGATGGACTGAGTGTGAGGGGGTCGGGGTGACGGTGATGGAGTGAGTGTGAGGGGGTCAGGGTGACAGTGATTGAGTGAGTGTGAGGGGGTCATGGTGATGGTGATGGAGTGAGTGCGAGGAGGTCAGGGTGACGGTGATGGAGTGAGTGTGAGGGGGTCAGGGTGACGGTGATGGAGTGAGTGTGAGGGGGTCAGGGTGATGGTGATGGAGTGAGTGCGAGGGGGTCAGGGTGAGGATGATGGAGTGAGTGTGAGAGGGGGTCAGGGTGAGGGTGACTGAATGAGTGTGAGGGGGTCATGGTGATGGTGATGGAGTGAGTGCACAGGGGTCAGGGTGACGGTGATGGAGTGAGTGTGAAGGGGTCAGGGTGAGGGTGACTGAATGAGTGTGAGGGGGTCATGGTGATGGTGATGGAGTGAGTGTGAGGGGGTCAGTGTGACGGTGATGGAGTGAGTGTGAGGGGGTCAGTGTGATGGCGATGGAGTGAGAATGAGGTGTTCAGGGTTACATTGATGGACTGAGTGTGAGGGGTTCGGGGTGACAGTGATGGTGTATGTGTGAGCAGGTCAGGGTGAATGTGATGGAGTGAGTGTGAGGAGGTCAGGGTTAGGGTGATGGAGTGAGTGTGAGGGGGTCATGGTGATGGTGATGGAGTGAGTGTGAGGGGGTCAGTGTGATGGCGATGGAGTGAGAATGAGGGGGTCAGGGTGAGGGTGATGGAGTGAGTGTGAGAGGGTCATGGTGATGGTGATGGACTGAGTGTGAGGGGGTCGGGGTGATGGTGATGGAGTGAGTGTGAGGGGGTCAGGGTGACGGTGATGGAGTGAGTGTGAGGGGGTCAGGGTGAGGGTGATGGAGTGAGTGTGAGGGGGTCAGGGTGATGGTGATGGAGTGAGTGCGAGGAGGTCAGGGTGACGGTGATGGAGTGAGTGCGAGGGGTTCAGGGTGATGGTGATGGAGTGAGTGTGAGGGGGTCAGGGTGACGGTGATGGAGTGAGTGTGAGGGGGTCAGGGTGACAGTGATTGAGTGAGTGCGAGGGTGTCATGGTGACGGTGATTGAGTGAGTGCGAGGAGGTCAGGGTGATGGTGATGGAGTGAGTGTGAGGGGGTTAGGGTGACGTTGATGGAGTGAGTGTGAGGGGGTCAGGGTGAGGGTGACTGAATAAGTGCGAGGGGGTCATGGTGATGGTGATGGAGTGAGTGCGAGGTGGTCATGGTGATGGTGATGGAGTGAGTGTGAGGGGGTCAGGGTGACGGTGATGGAGTGAGTGTGAGGGGGTCAGGGTGATGGTGATGGAGTTAGTGTGAGGGGGTCAGGGTGATGGTGATGGAGTGAGTGTGAGGGGGTCAGGGTGAGGGTGATGGAGTGAGTGTGAGGCGGTCAGGGTGAGGGTGACTGAATGAGTGTGAGGGGATGAGTGTGACGGTGATGGAGTGAGTGTAGGGGGTGAGTGTGACATGGATGGAGTGAGTGTGAGGAGGTCAGGGTGACTGTAATGGTGTGAGTGTGAGGGGATCAGTGTGACAGTGATGGAATCAGTGTATGTAATGGGGAGAGTGAGAGCATGTGCTTGTCCAGGCAAAAACATAGACAGATCCAGCAAATCTCTTTCCCCACACACACTCACTCTGTGGTTTCAGAGCTTCCCTTCTCTGCAGCCTCTGCTCCATTTGTTGTTCACGTTACAGACCTAGAAGCTGTAACTACAGTCCCCATGCTCCATCCAGAGTTGGGTCAGCAAATCCCCTGGTCTCCCTGAATGTCTGAGGCAGCTCACAGCACAACCTCCAGCAAACCATCCCCAGCCCCTCCACTAACTTTTCAATAGCAGGAGGCAGTCAGAAACCCCTCAGCTACAAGTTAGATGCCTGTTCCTTTACAATTATACTCCAGGATTTTCCTCGTGTTACTGACCGCACATCAACTGAGAGAGACAGGCACATACCAATTTTTAAACATAAGAGTCAAATCTGTTGGAACACCTGTCCATGGAGAACCACATGGGACACATCGGGAAGTGAACAACAGCCTGACATCCACCATTTCACTGTTTCTGAGATTCACAATGCCAGCACTCGATGCACGAGGGATTCAAAACCAAAGGCCAGGGAAAGATACGGAAAAAAAAAATTGGTAACTTGCTGAAAATATGGATAAGGAGATGGGGGGATCGGAATAACGGGATAAGGGAGACAATGTTAAGAATGCAAACATTGAATGGAGACATTGCCAGATCGGCTAGAATGGTCCATTGCCTCAAATTCTGAACTGAGGTAAGGTAATGGCTAAGATGGAGAGTTGTGCAGGCCGTGCTAGTGGATTATGACATAAACTGGACTGTCTGCACAGCAGGGGGAGCATTGCAACCTTTGCCAGGATATTGCAACCCTCGACCACCACCCTCTGTCTCCGACCTTTGAGCCAGTTTTTTAACCAAATGGCTTTCATATGAACCAACCTTGTTAAACAGATGACCATGTACAATGTTATTCAACGCCTTACTGAATTCCATATCGACAATGTACACCACTCTATCTCAATTAATCTTCTTAGTCGCTTCTTCCAAGAAATCTCAGTCAAGTCAGTGAGACACAATATTGCTTGCACAAAGTCATGTTGACTATCCCTCATCAGTCGTTACCTTTCAAAATGCTTGAAAATCATATGCCTCATAATCCCCTCCAACAACTTACCTACCACTAACGTCAGGCTCACTGGCTTTTCCGTATTACCCTTAATAAATCCTTTAAGCAGTGGCACCACGTTAGCCAACGTCCAGTATTCCGGCACTTTATCTGTGGCTATTGATGATAGCAAGGGGCCCAGCAATCATTTCCCTAGCATCCCACAGAGTTCAAGCGTGCATCCAATAAAATCCAGGACATTTTCCATCCTTTGCATGTTTTAAGACCTCCAGCAGCTAGATTATATTAGAGTGTGGAAACAGGCCGTTTGGCCCAACAAGTCCACACCACCCGCCAAAGCGCAACGCATCCATACCCCAACATTTACCCCTTACCTAACGCTACAGGCAATTTAACATCTTTGGACTGTGGGAGGAAACCGGAGCACACCCACGCAGACACGGGGAGAACCTGCAAACTTCACACAGAGAGTCACCTGAGACAGGAACTGAACCCAGATCTCTGGCGCTGCGAGGCAACAGTGCTAACCACTGTGCCACCGTGCCACCGTGCCGCTCCTCTGTAATACAGCCACTTTCCAAGATGTCAATACTTATTTCCCAAGTTCTCCAGCCTCCATATCCTCCTGCACAGTAGACACTGATAAAAAATATTCGTTCAGTACCTCCCCCATTTCCTGTGGTTCTGCAAATGGGGAGCCTTGCTGATCTTTAAGGGTGTCCTGTTCTCTCCACAGTTACTCTTTTGTCCCTGACGTATTTGTAGAATTCTTTTGGATTCTCCTTAACCCTATATGCCAAAGCTATCACATGTCCCCTTTTTATGCTCCCAATTTCCCTCTTAACTATACTCTTGTTGCCTTCAGACTCTTCAAGTGATTCACGTTAAATCAAGAATTAAGAGGCTAATGATGATCATTCCGATTATCAGAAAAATCCATCCGGCTCACTGACACCCTTTAAGGAAACAAACTGCCATCCATTGCTGGTCTGGCCGACAAGTGACTCCAGACCCAGAGCAATGTGGTTGACTATTGACTGCCTTCTGGGCAATTAGGGATGGGTAATAGATGCTTGTCTTGTCAGGGACACCCTCATCCCGTGAATGAATTAAGGAAAAAAAAAACCCTCAATTCCTGCTGTATATACCTGATACACGCTTCCCTTTTATCCATGACCAGAACCTCAACTTCTCCAAACCTACAGAATTCCTTATACGTACCAGCCTTACCCTTCACCCTAACAGGGACATAATGTCTCTGTCCTCCTGATGTGTCATTTTTGAAGGCTTCCCGCTTCTCCCCTTCTCTGCGAATATCTGTCCCAATCGACTTTGGAAAATTATTGATTAATATCATCAAAATTGGCTTTTCAACAATTTAGAACTTTAAGTTTTCGACATGGTTCATGCTTTTACATCTCTATTTTGAAACTATGGCATAATAATGACTTGCCATAATGTGCTCCCCCACTGATACCTCAACTACCCCCTCCCCACTGCCTTAATTCCCAAGGGTAAAGTGACGTTTAGCTCCTTCTCTGCGATGGAGAGCATTGGTCAAACAGCAGCAGCGTTGTAAATGGGATTGGGGTCAGCAGAGTCTTTGACTCATTGGGTTGAAACTAACAATAATTTGCTTCAGTGACATTTTCATTGAGTGAGACAGAGGGATTGTCTGTACGAGGCTGAGCTAGTTTCCTGTTGCTATCTTATGGAACTCACCTCATTAACTACCCACCCCACCCCATGGTGTCCCTCTCATTCAATACCAGCCCGATTCTCCCACCCATCATGGCTGGACGTACTCACCATCGCACAGATGCCCCTGGATATTCCATGATCCCTGACACTAGTACCATCTTTAAAAGACCAATGGGCACACGGTTGAGATTTCTCTGTTCGGAGATGACCTGCACAGTTTATCCTGAGCATGGCAGCTGAGGGGCAATTAAACCACGGTTTGTCGACAGGGGCACGGAGGTCCTGGTGAATGGGCAAGTACAGAGGAGGACTATTCTCTTCCCAGAGGGGCCACACCACCAGACCCACCGAGCATGGTCTGAGCTCACCACCCAGCTCAGTGCAGTATCTGCTGTCTGAGGAAATGTCCAGCAATACAGGACAAGCTTCAATAACCTTCCCCACTCTGTCAGGGTAAAGGTCACCATATTCTCCCTGCTCCCTCACACTCACTGTATATCTGTTATAGCACCGACCCCAGAACAAGGCTCATGCTCCACCACTCTCACTGCTGCAAGCAGCACCTTCCTTCTCGCTCTCTTTCCCCCCCCCCCACTATATCTTTCTCTTTAAGAACACTGTTTGGATACAACACTATGGACTGACTCCCACTGGACACATCACCATCTCCACCCTCCCCCCCACACCCATGCCAGCACGAAAAGCAGGGACCCCCACTCACACCTTCACTCCCTCCCTCCATTTCTCGCATTCCAAGAGAAACAGCCTGGAATAGGACAGAAAGGGACAAGCCGGGTGGTGGAATGCCCGATATCCATCTCTCCCCACCACCACCCGTACCTGTGTGTCTGTATTTGACTCTGAGTATCTGTATGTAAGTGCAGGTCTGACCGTCTCTGTGGTGCTGAAAATGAACCAATCTCTCCCTCAGCTGGCCTCCCCACCCGACTGCAGTGACAGCGGCAGAGAGTGACAACCCTCGAGGATTCAGTCTGGGAAGGAGAGTCAGTGAGAGAGCTCATAGCATGATCCAAACTGACAGCACCATGAATACAGACACACACACAAACACAAGCAGGCTCGCACACACAATGCTGGTAGATGGAAGGTTGCAAATATACTTGGGCCTGTCAGAATGGAAATGCTCATCTCTGAGTGATCCATTTTGTCAGGAGATGACATGAATTGATTTCTCATTCTGTGACTTGCACTGTTTAAAACTTATGGGAGAAAGTATTGAAAAGTCCTGAAAAAGGCCCAGTAGTGTTGCTAGTGCCGCAGGAATAACATTGCTCAGTGTCGGACAAAACAGCTCTATGCTTCCAAAGATATTATTGGAAAAATCAAACGACCATGCAATTTGAGAGTTTCACAGTAAAGGATTTGTTATCTTCTGAGTGAGTTAAAAACTCTGCCATTGATGCAGTGGTGTGGAGAGGCCAGCAGAGGGTAGTATTGTATGTATCTAATCACTAAACTCAGAGGCGAGCACTGCTGCCTCATAGCACCAGGAACCCGGGCTCGATTCCACCCTCGGGCGACTGTCTGTGTGGAGTTTCACATTCTCTCCGTGTCTGCATGGGTTTCCGCCGGATTCTCCTGTTTCCACCCACAGACCAAAGTTGTGGATGTTAGGTGAATAGGCCATGCTAAATTGTCCATAGTGCCCAGGGATGTTTCGGTTAGGGCCATTAGTGGTGAGTAAACATAGGATTGTAATTAAACGTGTCTGCGTGGGTTACTCTTCGAAGGGTCAGTGTGGATGTTTTGGGTCGAAGGGTCTGTTTCCACACTTTAGGAATTCTATGAATTCTGCAAACAACAGGGACAGACAGAGACAGTGGAGGAGGGAGACTTTGATTCCAATTTCATTATATTTACTTCAAAAACAACTTTGCACAGAGATGCAGACAGAGGTACACACAAACTGAGATACTGACACTAACATACATAACGTATGCACACAGAGGTACGCACACAGATATGGACGTTTAACCACAAACACACGAACATACCCCCACATACAGGCACACACTGTCTTTAATACAGAGATATATACGTTTTATTAATAAGTTATCAATGGTCAGTTGGAGAAGGCAGGGGAATGGGGTTGAGAAATATTTTTGCCGCGATCAAATGTCGTGGCAGACAAAAATGGGCTGAATTGCCTAATTCTGCTCCAGGGTTCATTGCTCATATGATCATGTGGTGCCTGGAATCGTCTTTCCACAACGTCAGTGGAGGCTCATTTGGTAAGTATGTGATTTAGGAGAGTTAATGAGAAAGTGGACAGGCTTGAGGAGCTGAGTGATCAATATCTGTTTCTAATTGTTGTCTTGTTTTATATCAAAAGCGTGGTGTTTGTTTGAAGGGGCCATATTTTGAGAATAAGGAGATTCCCATTTCAGACTGAGACAGGGATGTTCCTTTCTGTTTAGGGTTGTGTAATCTGTGGTGTTCTCATGCCGAAGTAGCAAGGTTCAGTTCCATAGATCTTTGATGTACAAGAGAATCCATGTTTATTGGGTACAGACAGGAAAGGGATGTTTAGTAACAATCACATCAACAATGCACATTCTGAATGGTGCAGCAGGTGCAAGGGGCTGAACGGCCAGCTGCTGCCCCAACCGATATGTTGTTTTCTCAACCACTCAATAATGTTACAGAGGTAAAGAAAGATCCCATTTAGCCAGTCAGCATCGTTATAATGAGACAGACGGAGACCATTCTGTCCTCTAAGCATTCACACAGGAATAGATTGAGGTTATTGAGCCAGCTAAGTACATTACACAGTGTAGGATGAGGCCATCCTACCTTTCTAGCTTGCTGGCCAGCAACAGGGGAAACCTGGTAAACTATCAGGGAACAAACATTCAGGATAAATGTTTATATTCAGGTTGCAAAGTTGTAACTTGGTGGAATGCCTCAGGAATCAGTGTGACATTATCAACAATTTACAATCTATACCAATGACTTGGATGAGGTGACTGATTGGATTGGAGTTCATTTAGCTGATTTGCCAAGACAGTCATTTAACAGGATATGGAGCCTCTGCAATGGGATACCGACAGGGGAAGTTAGTGAGCAAATTTGGCAGAAAACAGTATAACAAGGGCTAAGGGAAGTCAGTGCTCTATAAAACAGATAAAATAACAGTAACCTACTTAAATGGAGAGAACATCTCATTGGTCCGGAGGGATGTGTGTGTCTCGGTACATGAGCCATATAAACCTAGTCAGCAGATTCAGCAAGGGATGAGGGAAGTGTATTGAATGATGCTGTTTCATGCAAAAGCTTTCGGGTATAATCACCGGGATGTTTTACTGTATCTGTACATGACAATGCTGAGACTACATCGAATGTATTGTATGTAGTAATGAACCTTGAAATTGAAAGAGAAAAAATATGCAATTGTTTTGGAAGCTTTTCACAGATGGTTCACTTTACTCCTTGTTAGAATGAAGGCCTGATAGAACCATACTGTCATACAGCACGGAAACAGACCCTTCATTCCAGCTCATTTGCACCGACCAGATATTCCAATCTGATGTAAAACCATTTACCAACATTAGACCCATAACTCTCTAAACCCTTCTTATTCATATACCTATCCACCCCTCCACTGTTGTAATTGTACCAGCCTCCACCACTTTCACTGCCAGCTCGCTCCATTCACGCACTACCCTCTATGTGATAAAGATGCCACTCAGGTATCTTTTAAATTTTCCCCTCTCACTTTAAGTCTTTGCCCTCTGGTTTGGACTCCTCCAGCCTCAGAAAATAACCTTGGTTGATCCCGCATCGATGGGCCTCATGGCCTCTACAAGGTCAGAGTACTTCAGACCTGAGAATGAAAGCTGATTATATTGAACCATATAAGACCCTAAGGAGAGTGTATTGGACCGTAGCTGAGGGATGGGAGAATAAAACTATGGATTTAATTTAAGAAAACAACATACTCATTTTAACACAGGTACTATGAAGACATGAATTTATTGTACAAAAATCATGTAGGCACATATAAATATACCTTCAAATTATAAATTACAGATTATTCCTAAATGAAGCAGGTAACAGGGATGGAGTCATTCAATCAGGAGAATATTCGACCAGACCTTTCCGAGTCCAGGTTGGTGTTTGGGTCACATTATTGCATGTTTCGGATCAGGGAGGGAGCAAATGCAAACTGTCGTAGAAACAACAGCCATTGCTCAGTCTCTACTTGGACTTCTCTACAGCAACATATGAGAGCTGAAAACCAATCAGCCATCTTTAGCACTCTTTGAGGGTTCCTGTTGAGGATTCCTTGGAATCTCTCCACTGCCTGCAGCAAAGGGAATTCAGCCAAATCCAACTGTTCTATGAGGAAACCCCAGTGCTAGCAGCTTCTGTGAGGCAGAATCACTTCATAGGCAGAATAACAATTGAAACTCTCTCAATTTTGCTTTTATTCTGAAATTAACTGTTATTTGGACAGAGGTCTTTCGAATTAATATTCTACAGAGTTCCATTTTTTTCTGTTTGCCTTCAGAAGTGTGTGCTTGCATGCGTGTGCGTGTGTCTTCGTATACATGTTTCTGTGTCTCAGTTTTGTTGAAAAATAAATGTTGATGTACATATTGTCGATGTTCAAACTGTACTGCATTTATGTATCCATCGTAATTCGAGTAACTTTGCTTTGGTTTTAGATTAGTTATTTTTACAAATTTAAGAAACCCATCTGACTTGTTCCTAACACTGAACCTGACACAGTCTGAGATGGATATCATTTATCATATCACACACGTAGTTACACTGATAATTTGTCATAATGTCTGGAGGAGTGTGACGAGAAAAAAAAGCAATGACTCTCTAACCTCGGTAGGAACAGGGATAAGGAGAAATTCTCAAAAGGCCATTTGAGTGGGAATTTCTCCTACCCACAGGTTTGTGGTAGCTGTGTGTTTGCATTTATTTAAAGGTGTGTTAGTTAAATATTTGACGGGAAAGTGAATCAAGGATAATGAACTGCAGATAGGAACGTGGGGCTGAGACCACAATCTGATCAGCCACAACCTTAGTGCCTGGTAGAGCAGGGGCCCACTCCTGTTCCTCAGTCCTACTTCGCCCCATTCCATTCAGCCCCTCAATCGGCCATTCACGAGCAGTTGGAGACCACTTATTCCTACTACCTGGTGCACAGAAACCGAGGTGATCATTTATCCCTTGAATACAGTCAAAATGATTTAGTGTGGATTGAAAAACGTTCTTGGGAAAAAGAGTTGCTGTTACTGTGAAACTGTCCCCTCCTGTCTCTTTACAGAAGTTCCTCTGTCTCCATTTAATTGTCATGTTGTTGACCCAGATTCATAGTGAATAATGACCACATACTGTACCCAGAAATTGCTCACAAAATCCTCTGGTCTCTTTGACTACAACATTCCTTCACAGGACTTCCAGGAAAATAAAAACGATGAACCTTCCAATAACAGAATGCAAGAACATGAGAAGCAGGAGTCGGTCATTCTGCTCCTACGGTCTGCCTTTCCCTTCAATTGGATCATGGCTGGTCTGCTCTAAGCCCCAACTCCTGGAGTGTCAGCAGTTTCAACCATCCATCCATCCCTTCTTCCAACTACCTCAATGATCTATCTCCCCTTCCTCTGTGGAAGAGTGAAGTCCCGACGATAACTCCCCTCTGTGAGAAGGAAACACACCGCAACTATGCACCATGACCTATTGACATCAACAAAATATATAAAAACCAGGTGACTGGCCCTGACAACAAGGCAGTGTTTAACTGAGGATGGTATCAAGTAACCTGAAGAAAATTGAACATAATGCAAATGAAGGGTAACCTCCCCACAGGTTGGAGTGATTCAGCACAAAGAAGATGTTTGTGGTTCTTCGACATGTCCCACCTCAGTCTCGGGACATCTCTGTGGGAGATCCACAGCACAACCATCCTCATTTGCGCCTCGGTGTCTTCCCCCCATCAGAATCTCAGAAGTGGAGATGGTGACTGAAAATCATGTAATGTTTAGAATAATGTGCCCCCCCTCACCTCCTGAAGCAGCCTGTGTCCATGTGCAGGAAGACCTGGACAACATTGAAATGTCGGTAACATTCATGTAACAGTCCTGCTGGATATTGTGCATTACCAGAGTAAAGAGAGGTGCTCCGTCATCACCTCAAGCTCACTTCACTGGAATGTGAGGAGGTCATTCCGCCCATCAATGTTATTGGATAAGAATAGGGATAGCCCATTCATTCCATCCTGACTATTACACAGGAAGGTAAGGAGTCCAGTCAAACACATTGAGCTGCTAAACAGGAACCACGGTTTGCCCAGTCAGGTTCTTGAGCGTCTCCCATGACATCATGAGGTGGCCATTCAGCCACTCAAGCCCATTGTACAGAAATAAGACGATGTTATTTATGACCAAACAAGACAAACCAATGAAACAGACACTGCAGGGATAGACTGCTCCATGTCGTTCCTCCTGGCTCCATTGCTAATGGTCCACAATGTATACATTAATATGGTTTGTTGATGGTGAGGAGAGAGGACATCTCCGAGAAGCCAGACCGGTATTCCCTATGGAAGCTGTTGGGAGCGGCTAACATTTTCAGGAGTTAGGCATTGCAGCTGCTGACAGATTAGTGAACAATGTGACTTTCAGTGCAGGGTCATACACCAACTGCACATTGAGGCAATGAGAGTTCATTCAGAGCCTAAAGCTCTCTCCCAACCAATACAGGAGCTTCACAGAAGTACATAAATTATCAAGAAGCACATATCTTGGGGAAAATGTATTTCTTATGCCATCAATGTCTATCTCTGAACATAATGTGTGTTCGTCCATAATCTTCAAGTTTCAATGCAGTCAACTCTTATTCTCTCACCATGCTACAAATTAAGCATCCATTTCCTTTACACTCTCTTCATGTTACCATCATCCGAGAGATTATTCTGATAAAACAGCTTTGCACTGCTTCTGTGACAAGGAGACCATTGATTTATAAAGGTCAGAAAAACTTTCCACAATAGCCGAAATACTGCCTCAACAACACTCCACAACTCCCACATATGATTCATTTTGTAATGAAGGCTGACATTTCATTTCTTGTCCTGGTGAATGGATGCCCGAAATGAATTCGGTCCGTGACGTGTGACCAAGGACATTCGGGCCCTTTTTGCCTAAAGCACTTCCCAACATCTCACCTTCTAACAAATACAACATGAAAAGGAAAGTATATGTTAACAAAAAAGAATAAAGGAAATTTACAGCCCAGGAACAGGCCCTTCGGCCTCCAAGTCTGAGCGGATCCAAATGTTCTGTCTAAACCTGTCGGTCAATTTCTAAGCATCTGTATCCCTCTGCTCTCCATCTATTTCATCTGTCCATACGCATCTTAAATGAATCTACCATGCCTGCCTCTACCACCTCAGCTGGCAACGCATTCCAAACTGCCACCACCCTCTGTGTGAAGTACTTGCCACATGTATCCCCCTTAATCTTTCCACCACTCACAATGAAAGTGTGACCTCTTGTTATTGAATCCTTCACCCTGGGAAAAAGCTTGTCTCTATCCACCCTGCCTAAACCCTTCACGATTTTGTAAACCTCAATCAGGTCCCCCCTCAATCTCCTTTTTATTAATGAAAATAAACTTAGCCTACTCAACCTTTCTTCATAGCTAGCACCTTCCATCCTCATAAACCTTCTCAAACCCTCCAAAAGGCGTCTATATCCTTTTGACAATGTGGCGACCAGAATTGTACACAGTATTCTAAATGTGGCCGCACCAATGCTTTGTACAATTTTAACATGACTTGCCAGCTCTTATAATCAATACCCCGTCCAATGAAGGCAAGCATACTATATGCCTTCTTCACCACTCTATCCACCTGTGCAGCAACCTTCAGAGTACAATGGAACTGCACTCCCAGATGTCTATGCTTATCAACATTTCTCAAGGCTCTTCCGTTCATTGTATAATTCGCTCTAGAATTAGTCTTGCCTACATGCATTACCTCACATTTGTCTGGATTGAAAGCCATCTGCCACTTTCCGCCCAAATCTCCAGTCCCTCTATATCCTCCTGAATTCTCTGACAGTCCCTTATGCTTTCTGCTACTCCAACAATCTTCGTGTCATCTGCAAACTTGCTGATCATACCAACAGTGTCCTCTTCCAGATCATTTATTTATATGACAAACAACAGTTGCCCCAACACTGACCCCTGTGGATCAGCACTGGTCACCTTTCACCATTTCGTGAAACTCCTGTCTGTGTCCTGTTTCTCAACCAGTTCTTTATCCACCTAGCTAGAATATCCTGCACACCATATGACTTCAATTTCTCCATTAGTCTACAATGGGGAATCATATCAAACGCTTTACTAAAGTCCATGTATGTGACATGTACAGCCCTTCTTTCATCTAGCAAATTGCTCACTTCCTCAAAAAACTCAATTAAGTTGGTAAGGCACGATCTCCCCTGCACAAAGCCATTTTGCCTATCACTGTAAACCCATTATTTTCTAAATATAAGTAGATCCTATCCCTCAGTACCTTCCTCAGCAACTTTCACACCACTGACATCATACACACTCATCTTTGATTACCCAGAATATTCCTTCTACCCTTCTTGTACAGGGGACAACATAAGCGACCCTCCAATCCTCCGGCACCTCACCTGTATTTAAGGATTCCACAAAGATATCTGTCAGGGCCCCAGCTATTTCCCCTCTCGCCTCCCTTAGCAACGTGGGATAGATCCATAAGACCATAAGACCATAAGACATAGGAGTGGAAGTAAGGCCATTCGGCCCATCGAGTCCACCCCGCCATTCAATCATGGCTGATGCGCATTTCAGCTCCACTTCCCAGCGTTCTCCCCGTAGCCCTTAATTCCTCTGGACAACAAGAATCTATCAATCTCGGCCTTGAAGACATTTAGCGTCCCGGCTTCCACTGCACTCCGTGGCAATGAATCCCATCCGGTACCTGGGGATTTGTCCACCTTAATAACCACTAGCCTACCCAGCACATCTTCGCTACTTATGTCAGCGTGATCAAGACTAATCAAATTTCTATCTCTAATCTCGACATACTTCATGTTCCTCTCCTCAGTGAACACTGATGCAAAGTAATCATTCAGAATCTCACCCATTCTCTCTGGTTCGACACACAGCCTTCCTTTGTTATCCTTTAGTGGACCAATCCTTTATGTAGTCACTCTCTTGCTTCTTGTATAAGAATAAAATGCTTAGTGCTTCTCCTTAATTCTGCTCGCTAAAGATATTTCATGACCCCTTTTAGCCCGCTTGATTCCTTGTTTAAGACTTGTCCTACTTTTCCGATATTCTTCCAGGGCCCGTTCTGTTCTTAGCTCCCTTAGCCTTATGTATGCTTCCCTTTTCCTCTTTGCTAGTCGTAGAATTTCTCCTGTCACCCACGGTTCACGAATCTTGCCCTTCCTATCCTTTGCCTTCAAAGGGACATGCCTATCCTGCACTATCTTTAACCTACCTTTCAAAGCCTCCCACGTCTCAAATGTGGACTTCCCTTCAAATAGCTGTGTCCATTCCACATTTCCTAGCTTCTGCCGAATTTTGATACAATTAGCCTTGGCTCAGTTTAGTACTCTTCCCTTAGGACCACTCTCTTCTTTATCCATGAGTATTCTAAAACTTACAGAATTGTGGTCACTGTTCCCAAAGAAATCCCCTACCGCAACTTCTACCACATGTCCTGGCATGTACCACAGTACTAGGCACAATATGGCCTCTTCCCTCGTCAGACTATTGACATACTGCAGTAGAAAACTCTCCTGGACATTTCTTGCAAATTCCACCCCATCCAGACCTCTGACGCGAAGTATATCCCAGTCAATGTTGGGAAAAATAAAATCTCCTATCACCACTACCCAATTTCCTCTACATATTTCCATAATCTGTTTACCTATTTGTTCTTCTACCACATGCTCACTGTTGGGAGCCCTGTAATACAGCCCCAACAGTGTAACTGCACCCTTCTATTTCTCTGCTCCACCCATAATGCCTCACTATCCAAGACCTCTATAGTGTGCTCCTTTAGCACAGCTGTGATATCGTCCTTGACCAGCAACGCAACTCCACCCCTTCCTTTTACTTCCCTCCCTGTCCGGTCTGAAGCGTCTATATCCTGGAACGTTTAATTGCCAATTTTCATGCCCTTCCTTCAACCAAGCCTCTGTGATTGCAATGACATGATACTCCTCGGCACCAATCCAAGCCCTAAGTTCATCTGCCTTTCAAACTATACTCCTTGCATTCAAGGAGATGCATTTTAGGCTACCAGTTTTTTTGTTCTCATCTACTCTCTGCCTACTCTGCCCTTTATGAATGCAATCTTCATAATTCTTACAGTCTCCACATCACTGCCTACTTGTTTTCTATTCTGGTTCCCAATCTCCTGCCACATTAGTTTAAATACTCCCAAATGCAGAAACAAAAAAACCCACTAAGGACATTGGTTCCAGTCTGGTTCAGATGTACACCGTCCATTTTGTAATAGTCTCACCTGCCTCAGAACCGGCCCCAATGTCTAACAAATTGAGCCCCTCCCTTCTACACCATCTCTCAAGCCATGTGTTCAACCTGTCTTGTTCTTTTTTATCTCAACGCTGGCTAGCACGTGGCACTAGTAGTACTCCCGAGATCACTACCTTTGAGGTGCTCCTCTTTAACTTCCCTCCTACCTCCCTGAATTCTTCTTTGAGGACCTCATCTCATTTTCTACTTATATCGTTGGTGTCCATAAGCACCAAGACATTTGGTTGTTCACCTTCCCCTTTTAGAACGCTCTACAGTTGATCGGTGGCATACCTGACCTGTGCACCTGTGAGGCAACATACCATCCAGAAGTCCCATTCCACCCACAGAACCGCCTATCTACTCCCTTCACAAGAGAATTCCCTGTGACAATGGTCCTACGAGTCATTTTACCGCCCTTCTGAATAGCAGTGCCTGCCACGATGCCATGAACCATGCACCTGCTGCCCTCACCTGGTAAGTAATCTCCCCCAACAGCATGCAAAACGGTATACCTGTATTGGAGGGGGATGACCGCAGGGGACACCTGCACTGTCTTCTTACTCTTTTTCTGTCTTTTGGTCACCCATTCACTGTCTCCCTCAGCAATTCTAAACTGTGTTGTGACCAACTCACTAAACGTGCTATCCATGGCATCCTCAGCATTACAGATGCTCCACAGTGAGTCCATCCCCAGCTCCAGAGTCGTCATGTGATCAAACAAGAGCTGCAGCTGGACACACTTCTTGCAAGTGTAAGAGTCAGGAGCGTCAGCCACGTTCCTAAGCTCCCACATCAAGCAAGAGGCACAGGCCACGGGTCTGAGTCAACCATTGTTGTTTTGCTGAAAGGTTGACATAGTACAGTGGAAGTTTATAGTATCAATTTGCCTTACAGACATCTTCCATTTAATGATTTTCACATATCCATGGTGTGTGTGTGTGTGTGTGTGTTTGTGTGTGTGAGAGACAGAGAGAGGGGAGCGGGGGGGGGGGGGCTGACAAGAATCCTATTGTTATTTTGGTATACTCTGATTATATTCATAGGTTCAGCCTTTTTTACATGAATGTTCATTACGTCGGTGTTTGGAACTGAGAATTATCCGGAGTTCAGAATGGTTAGGATCATATAACTTGAGCAGCTAATTAAAACAAATCTGTTTCTGCTCAAATTTTCCAAGTATTCAATCACAGTCCATGACGCACGAAGGAATTAATATAAAGCTGACATGACAAAAGGAAGGTTAAAAAATAACTTCAGAGGACATTGGAGTGCTATAGAGAAATATCGGTTAAGTGAGTAGTCAAAGGCCTGACAAATAGAGATTTACGGTGATAAAAGATAAATTGTCCATTTTCACTGGGAGAAAAACGTTTTTTTAAAATAGAGGGAGATTCCATAGCTGTGAGATGCAGTGGGATCAGAGTGTAACATTCCCTGAATCACAAAGTGCTAGCAATACGTAACTAGGAAAGCGAATAAATGTTTTCCTTTTATCGTGGGGCAATTTAAACACAAAAGTAGAGAGCACTGTTGAGCTTGTATCTTGAATGCTCTAGTTCTTATCGGTCACCCTGTTTATGGAAGGAAGTAAATACATTGGAGGCAATTCGGAGAATGCTTACCAGAATAATACTTACAGAATGACTTGTCAGACAAAGGGAATTCGGATAGGCTAGTCTTTTGTCAGTTTGTGGTTAGGAGAGGAAGAGTCAAATTAATTGAAACAAGATGTTTCCTCTTACAGAAGAGACGAGAATGAAGGATTGCTGTCTAAATGTCAGTGGTTGCCCATTTGAAACACATCGAGATGATTTGTTTTCTCTCAAAATGTGGAAACTCTGACACTTTATTAAAACAGAGCTATGGAATATTTTAAAGGCATAAATAAATAGTTTATTGTTGAGAGAGGGATGGTGAAAGGTTTTCAGGATAGGCAGGAATGTGGATTTAACATTACAATTAATGAGACATACTCATGTTGAATATCTAACTCATCCCTGTTTGTATGGGATGTGGCAGGTTGATTAAACTGACAAATTGGAATTTCAATGTAAAGATCCAACAAAGTTTATAATGCTGAAATCCTCCATCTTCAGAGCTTTTTCAATGGTTGAATTTTTCAAGTGTTTGTTTAAAATCGCTTAATTTGTGCTGTAACACTAATTGCCGATGTGGAAACTGTGAAGAGATTCCAATAATGAATGCAGTGATCACAAAGAAAGTTTTAGTCCAATGCGTGACTGAATTAAGATTCATCTAGAACACAACAATGTGAAAGAAAATTAGTGTCACTTCCCGGAAGTTCTATGGAGGGGCTTCTGTCTGAGAACATGCCACAACAATGCAACAATAACAGTAAATTGCTGGTGGACTGACAGTTACAGTAAGATAACGTAGAGACTCCTCATGAAAACAGCACCCAACAATGCAGAGAATACCATTCCCGACCATAGCAATCACATACTGCCTCTCCATTATCGACATTATCCTTCGGGTCGGAGAGTTTATTTTTACAAACAGACAGTTTTAGGAGAGGACATCAAGGAAGCTTGAATTCAAAATTACTTGCAAATTTGAGTTACTTATCCCTCCTCATTTTAGTCTCTTAAAATGAATATATTCAAGAAATACGTATCCCATCACACTCTCACCCTTATCACCGGCTATAATGTCCATCAAACCTATGAAAGGGGTTGAAGAATAAAATCAGTATTGATTGCAGTATCCGTCTGGATTGTAAGAAGTTGAACAAAAGCAGCTGAACTCAAGCTGCAGGACTGTATCCAGAGTCTTCAGCCATTCAAGCAGCTGGCACTCAATAGTAGCTGGAGGCAAATGCTAACTTCAGGATTTAATTTATCTTGTCTGAACAGTTACAGGCATGGTAAGGTTGACAATCCAAACTGCAAGGGATATGTAAAATATAATTCTCCAAGATTGTTTGCAATAACTGGAAAATATGTTTGATCTTTTGTGTAATTCGTACTTCATTTGATATTATATTTTCCAAGGCAAATGCTGGAGAAGAAGCAGTTCCTGTGAAGTTATGTAGATATTTTCTTCAGCATCCAGGAACCATGTAGCAGGCCCTAGTTACCACAGTCAGCTTTAACCCCCAAAAGATGTATTACATCCAGAAGTGGAAGATAGTGTTCTTTCTTACAGGAGACTTTTGCAGTCATCATTTTATGAATTCTGGTGAAGCCCTGCTGGTTGAACTGAGAGCTGGAGTCAATCGTGATGGTTGGCAGTGCCAAGGGTGGCATGGTACTGACAGTAGGTAGTACAGAAGATGCTTCCTGTTCACAAACCATTATTGAAATGGCATGATCCCAGGAGCTAACAGCAATAACAGAATGAAGACAGAGCAGTGACCTGTCCTTTGCTGCCAGTAGTGGTGGATATTGCTGAGCCTGTACTCAAGAGATTTGCAGGCTACGGCCCACTGCGGGAGTTGAGGAGCTCTCCTATTCACTACTCAGACAGACACGAGTGGCTCTCAATTGATGACTTCATTTGCCCCCCACGCACAGGATAATATAATGGGGCAGAAGGGAATTGGGCTTTGCTCCTGAACTCCCCTCCGCTTGGCCTAACTCATGAGAATCTTGGCAAATGCCAGTTGACATGGAAAATGCAGCCCTGCCTGTGGAGACAGTACCAAAGGTCTTCATTGGAGATATTGGAAAATTGGTTGCCAAGTCTCCATTTGGGCCTGGAGCTCTTCAGCTGAGATATTTTGAGACGCTGCAACAAATATAAAGTTTTGAAGAAATGAATTGGTTGCATCGTATCTCCCTTTTTTGCTTCCACACTCCAGCCTCATTAGCTTGTCTTGCCAACAATTAATGAGGGTTTTGAGCTCATAAATCTTGAACCAGTTTTATAAAACTAGCTGTCAATCGCTTGAAATATTAACTTAATTCTTCAGGTTTATTATGATGATTTTATTGTGGACGTAGATGTATGCTTAAAATGACTGAATAGCACTTTTCTGACTATTTGCAGATCACCTGACAGTCCAAAGTACAAGGTCGATGAAAAACTGTACGCTCCAAAATCTATCATGAAAAAAGTAAGTTTGAAAACAATATGTGATTAATGTTTTGCTTCATTCAGAGGGCACAAAATAGGAAGTAAATCACTTTCTGTGGACTTTTCAGGAAACATCACACAGCAGCGTAGGGAACACCACTGCAGGCAAGAGCATTTGCATAACTGTCTCTCTGTTATCTGCATTAGAATGAGGGATTCAGAATTTTGTTTCAAAAATATTGTATCAGGAGAGAACATCGAAGACACTTCATTGTAAGTTTGCTTACATTTTATTATTGAAGTTTCTAAACTCTTAATATGAATACATTCAAGAACTTGCTATCCCATTTTTGTCTCTAATCATTATCACCAGCAACAAAGGTTTTGAAGAACAAATTCATCATTTATTGCTAAACATCACACAACACCAGGTTATAGTCCAACAGGTTTATTTGGAAGCACACTAGCTTTCGCAGTGTCGCTCCTTCATCAGGTGATAGTGGAGGGCTCAATCCTAACACACAGAATTTATAGCAAACATTTACAGTGTGATGTAACTGAATCATGAACATTTATTGCAGTCACCCATCTGGAGTGTGGCCAGTTTCACTCAAATGGCTGAATGCAAGCTGCAGTCCTGAATCCCGAATCTTCAGTCTTCCAAACAGCTGGCACACAATTGTGGGATGGAGGCAAATGCTCATTTAAATCACTTTATGTATCTTTTATCATCAATTGCAGGCATAGTAAGTGTAACAATCCAAACTGCAATGGAAATGAAACCTATAGTTGTCAGGAACAACTGAAGAAATTGAAGTGTCAGTTTGATCCAAAGTGCAATTTAACTCCTGAATAATATTGTATTTGGAATAAAGGCTATTGCTGCAGAACCAGCAATCCTTGTGAAGTTATGTAGGTATTTCCTTCAGCGTACATGCAAGAACAATTTCAAATACGCTGTTCCGGGCCACAGTTAGCACATTGTGGAAACTGCTGGGCTCTGCCTCCCAAGTGTGTATTTTACAGAGAAGTTAGATTGTGGTGTTTTTTTGTGTTGTGAATTGTGGTGGAGTCCTGCTGCTTGGACTGAGAGCTGGAGCCAGCGCTGCTGTAGTGAATGGCACCACCAAGGGCAGCATGCTGCTGATGTGGCCTGACCAAGAAGATATTGCTGGGTCACTATCACAAGAATGAAATGGTCCAATCCAAAGAGCTGATGGTGAAATCGGAACGATAACAGAGTGGCAAACCTTTCTGTGCCACCAATAATGTTTGCAATTGCTGAGCCAATACCCATTGATGAGAAAAAGTCAATTCTGTATTAGAACCAGTATCCAAAGCTCTTCATTGGAGAAATTGGACAGTTAGTTGCCCTTCTCTAATTGCCCCTAAGCTCTTTATTTGAGACTTTCCTGGACTGTGCAACTGTGAAGAAATAGGTTTGTAACGTCATTCATTTCCATGTTCCAGCCTGCCTGTCAATGGCTTGAAATCCTGACACTCCTATTCAAGCGTTTTTATTCTGAATGTAAATGTTTGCTAAAATTGACTTAATAGCACGTTATGACCATTTGCAGCTCTGAAAACATCAACTGCTGAAAGTGCAAGGGAGCTGGTGATTCTGGTTCTCCAGAAGCTAAGAAGCTCATTGAAAAATAAGCTGAATACAATGTGTGACTGTCTACTAATAGCTAGCAGGTCTGGCTGCATGTGTGGAGTGAAAGCAGAGTTAATGTTTTTAGTTGAATGATTCATGTTCAGAACTTCAGACCTCTCTGAAGAAGGGTCACTTGACTCAAGGTGAACTC
The DNA here is from genome assembly GCF_047496795.1 of Chiloscyllium punctatum. Lineage (NCBI taxonomy): Eukaryota > Metazoa > Chordata > Chondrichthyes > Orectolobiformes > Hemiscylliidae > Chiloscyllium > Chiloscyllium punctatum. The sequence continues at coordinate 32,110,909 of NC_092769.1, read as the reverse complement.
TGCTTTCTCTCCACAGATGCTGCAAAATATGTTGAGTTTTCAGATTGTCAAATTCCATAGTTTGTTTTATTACATTAAAGAAATTATTGACTGGCATATAATCTTTGCTCTATTGTTAATTTGTAAAAAGACATTTTAGGTGGAAGTTTGCAGTGAATGCTGCAGACCTAATGCTGGGACTGAAACCTAGAGTTTTGGCGTATGCTAAGGATGGTATATTGCCAGCAGTGACCAATGAAGAGATTCTTCATTGATGAAGGGCCTTTGCCCGAAATGGTGATTTTCCTGCTCCTCAGATGCTGCCTGACCTGCTGTGCTTTTCCAGCTCCATTCTAATCTAAAATGACGAGATTCCTGCCAGGGTTACTCATCAGTTGACAGTGCAGCTTAATTTCAAGAGTTGCTCCTCCAGTAAGAGGGACACATTTCTGAGCCCTACTGTTCATACTGATCATTGCTGAGACTGCAAAGGTGGGCACAGTCAGGGATATGAGGGAGGCAGGACTGAGAGATCATGTAGAGTCAAGATGTCAAAGAGAACTGGCCTATGTCAGCATGGCTTAGCAATGAGAAGGTGCCAGACTCCCTACTGCCATCTTCCAAATTCGACCACCTCCCAGTTAAAAGCTAGTGAATAATTGAGTGAATAATGTATTAATACAAAGTCTTTCAATAATCATTTCCAGCCCTTCAATGTTCAGGCCTTCAGTTGTTCACTTCAAAGCACTGGACTGTACAATGAGGCTAAACATATTGAAAACACATTGACTACCTAACTCTCTGCTTCCACATACTATTACATTGGCCACCTCCCCTCACCCCATCTCTTCTAAAAGAACAGACTAAGGTATTCTGCAAACCTCTGTGGAAGTTGAAAAAAAGTCAGCATATATTGCAGTCATATCTTTTGAAAGTGGCCTTTTTTAACAGAATATAATAGAACATAGAACAATACAGCACAGAACAGGCCCTTTGGCCCACGATGTTGTGCTGAACATTTGCCATAGCTTAAGTACCTATCCATGTACCTATCCAATGGCCGCTTAAAGGTCACCAATGATTTTGACTCTGCCACTCCCACAGGCAGCGCACTCCATGCCCCCAACACTCTCTGAGTAAAGAAACTACCCCTGACATCTCCCCTATACCTTCCACCATTCACCTTAAATTTATGTCCCCACGTAACACTCTTTTGCATTGGGGAAAAAGTCTCTGACTGTCTACACTATCTATTCTAATGTAAACAGGAATTTCTGGAGAGCATTAATTTTTGTAAGATTTCTGGAGGAACTTCCTCTTGACAAGATCTCTCTGTGCTATAGCAAAACCCACCATTCCAGACCACAGCCCCTCCCAATATTTGCATTAATCCTGGTGATTAGAGTGATTCCTCTCTTTTTCAAAAATATGCTGTATCAGCTCAATAGAGCCTTTTGATCTTCACGGTTTATTTTCAAATGTTTGCAAGTCATTGATAAGTGTAAATCCTTTGCTTAATTTGTGCTTCACGATGACTTGTGGCTGGGGACATTTTGTCAGACCAGATTATCAGGAAGATGGGAATCAAAGTTTGCCAGAAATGAGGAAGCAAGTTTGATTTGATCTGATTTTGATGTGGTTTAATTATGCTTCATTTGGAATACAAGAATGTGAAAAGGGAATGTTGGAGAACCATTAATTCCTTCAAAATGTTTTGTGCAATGCAACGAATGCCAGTTCAGACAACAGCAGCGACATTAAAGAGGCTGCTAGACTGCCTCCCAAGGAATTTAAGGTTAGTGACAGAGTTGTCTTAAACAGTAGTACCACCACCCTAAATGCTGAGAGGGGAAATTGCTTGCTGATCAATATTGAGGTTCTGTTTCTGGACATCGGAGCTATAGTGAAAACACTGAAGAATTGTGTTCCTTTCCTTCACTCCACCTCATCGCTTCTTTTTGTTTCTCTTTCCTGCTCATCCTCACTCCCCCACCCCCGATTCCACACTAACTCCAAAATCATCGCCATGGTCTCCAGAGTTCGGTGACATTTGATGAAATGTGGCTGCATATTTGAAGAAATATGGCTATGGATTGGGACCAGCTCCTGGTCTCCTCACCTTGGTCTATCTCCCATACAATGTCGCCATTGAATGCTTCGCACTTTTTATAATTTAAGTTGGCCAGAGGCCATGTGTATCCACGGAGTCAGGCACTTTCCCTAGTAATAGTCATTTGTTTGAATCAAGCTTATAAAGTGCTTTCATGGTGAATTCAATACAGGCAGCATCACATCCACTCCATTTCACTGACATCATCAACTAATAGAAGACTAAATGCTGAGGGCATTACAGTGCTCTGGCTCAGAGATCTGTAATTACTCCCGGGTTTATTATGGTCAGGTCTTTCAGTAAACTCCAAACGGATGAAGGAGCAGGAAAGGAAAAGGGATAAAATTCTCTTTTCAACAAAACAGCCAATACTGACTAATATGACATGAACATTCAGTGAATTTGAATAATGAGAAATTACTATATTCGGATTCTGAATCAAACATTGAGCTACAAATTGTGCTTGTAAGGGTTAAATTAGCCATAGTGTATAAAGGGCTTGAGTTACTTTTTCAGAGATAAAGAAGTTAAACTTGAATCCTTGCATTTGGGATGTTGTCCCTCTGTTCAAGTGCAGACAAGTCTTTATTTGACCTCTTTACTCCCCACCCACCAACTCCTACCCTCACAACCAAAACTTCCGATGTTAATAAGAAGTGCCAAACATTAATTTTGTGATCATGCACGTATTTAAAATGATTTAACTGGTAATTTATAACCAGTTGCAGCTGTGAAAATGTTGACACCTCACATTGTGAATTAGGTGGAAACCTATGTTTGTCAGAAACTAAAGGGAACAAATTGGCAAGTAAATACTAAACATGTGGGAAAAGCAGGACTGTTTATAACTATTTGTCATAATTTCCTTATTTTGCATGCGACGGTCCTATTTCTAATGTTCAGAATCCTAATGATATCTTCAATCTGCACTGCCAACTTCATAATTTGTGTGCATACACACAATATGCATAAACTGCATTAAATATTATACCGGGATCATTTAAGAAAGCATTGATCATTGTATCAAAAGATTTTAGCTTGTTTATATAATGAACAAAGAACAATCCAGAATAATTCTGAGTTGGCGGAGGGCTGAGTGCAATGGGGCAAGAGGGCATTTGTGCAAGGACATTTGAGCACAAATCTGGGCAACGTTCAGCTTCAGCTGTACAGTACAGCTTAACATTTCCACAAGCAGGAAATGGTGGCAAAAACAGTACTCTAATTCCCTGCATGATGTTGCAAAGGATATGGATTATTGTTAACTCCAGTGAGGACCATGCTAAATATAGACTGTTCAGAGGGGAAATAAAGAGTAAGGGAGACTGGCAGCTAACTTCAAAAGGGAATCCAAAAGTCATCATTAGTCACAAACAGTGAAAGGGTAGCAACGGAATGAGTGGGGCCAATTATCATTCATCTCCTGTTTAAACGTCATAGGGGCAGGGGCCTGGCTGAGGTATTATGAAGAGGAAGTTGATGTCCAGTTCATGGTGAAACAAAATGTAGTTGAGACTTGGATGAGATGAAGTTTGACAGAATTTTAGAAAGGCTAAAATAAAACAAAATTGTAGATGCTGGAAATCTGAAACAAAAATGAAACTGCTGGAGAATCTCAGCAGGTCTGGCAGCATCTGTGGCGGGAAAGCAGAGTTTTAGTTTTCGAGTCCTGTGACCCATTGCGTATATCCAGCTCTTTCTTTTTCAATGAGAAAGGCTGATCATCATTGAGTGTTGTAACTGATAACAGCGAAATTGGAGATACCTGAGGATACAGAGGAAAGGAACATTGAAGCTGCAGTGGGAATATCCACAACAACCGAATCCTGTTCAAATAGAGGCATGGAATCAGAGACAGGAGAATCACAACATTTAAAATACTTTTGTTCAAAATTGTCTGGATAAATCCAGCAACCAGATTCATCTTAGTGGTCGGAAAGTTTCTAATGAAGTGTAATCACAGCTCCAGCAACAATACTTGGAGATCATATGGACTAAATTTATATGCTGACTAAAAATCTAATATGTAACCTGTTTACCTAAATCAACTGATGAAGGCTCATAATTCTGAATCTTCAGTTTTCTTGGATATTTAATCCAGTTTAGAAACATAGAAAATAGGGCAGGAGCAGGCCATGCAATCCTTCGAGCCTGCCCTGTCATTCATCATGATCATGGCTGATTGGAGTATGACCTTGTTTCATTAAATTATTTGATCAAGGCTTGAAATGCAGCATTGTGAGACTTCTGCTTTTTTAATGTCTGGCAATAAATTATAGACCCAGACACCATTTTAGTTTGCTTTTAATTTTGTGGTTATTGATCAATTGCAATTTAACAGACAGAGCATTCAAAAAAATTATAGACTCAATTCTACAGAAAAAAAAGTGACGAAAAAGTAAGTTTGATTTGTCACGTGGCTAAATTGTATTTTTAATGTGGAATCTAACACCATGAGAGAAATTGCTGTAGAGTCAGAATATCCTGCAAAATAATGTAGAGACTTTCTCATGAAGACATGCCCCGAAAACCAGTCTACATTGTTTGTCCTTGAATTTTTCCAAAAAACATTCAAGGATTATGATCAATATGTATGGTTGTCTCAGATACATTACTGGCAAATGTTGTAACGCCAATACCAAACTCAAGGTCTCTTTCTCAACTTTAAATGTTCCTAGGAGAAATTGAGGACGGCAGAGTCTGGAGATCAGAGATAAAAAATGTGTTGCTGCAAAAGCACAGCAGGTCAGGCAGCATCCAAGGAGCAGGGAATCGACGTTTCGGGCATAAGCAATAGTCAGTAATTTCTATCAGTGTCCACCGTTACAGCTACAAAATATCCTCTAATATCTCTCCTCAATGGGTCATTCTTTCCCTTTGAATGTGGGCAGTGAGCACTCAGCTCTATCTTTTTTTGGCAGCAAATCGCTACCTTGTTTCCAGCCTGCTCTCAACAAGAGGTTAACTTGCACTGTCAAAGTGTGGCAATACTGAGAACAATCCTCCCCATACATGACCCATGCTATGATCACAAGAGAGGGGCTTATGTCCAAAACGTCGACTCTCCTGCTCCTTGGATGTTGCCTGACCTGTCAAATATTCCTGTTGATGAATGTTTAGCTTCCTGAGAAACAACTAATAAGTCTTTTTATCTTCTTGATGCTTTCTGTAGGAGTATAGCACCAACACGTCTATCACTTGCATCGATAACTACATTGAATAGCTTTGGGTTATTAGTTGTCGCTAATATTGGGGCAGTAGTTAACACAACTTTCAGGCTGACAAATGCCTTCTGACAGTTTTCCATCCATTGAAACTTCCTGCATTTCTACGCAATTCAATGAGTGAAGCAGCCACACTGCTAAGACTCCCTACAACTTTCTGATAAAACCCACTTGTAGTACTACCAAATGCAGAACAACCTCTGTTATATGAACGTCAATTATCCAAATTTCAGATTATCCGAACAAGATCTCAAGGTCCTTTGTTTGCAATCTGATCAGTTATCTGAGCAATGCATTATCTGAACAATTAGTTATCCGAACAATTAGTTATCCCCACCCGTCTAATGTCGATAATCAAGATTGTTTTGTAGTCGTACTGCTCTTTTGGTCGATGAGGACACCTGTCCATGTTCAATAACATGGTCCAGGAGAGTGATTTATGTTTTCTTGAGTTCGCTGTCAGCCAGGTTTATCACCAAGCCTGCCTCTCAAAGTTGAGTGAATAATTTTGAGAAATTCTGCAAATTTTCCATCCGTGTGTGACAAAAAACCAGGTCATCAATGTGTACCACGCAATTGGGGAACGAAGAAATTGCATCATTGGTTAGTCTTTAAAATGTAGCTGGCACATTCTTCATACCACATGACATGGCTGTAAACTGTACAGTGCATTTTGGTGTCACGAAAGCCGAAATTGTTTTCACATTTTTGAATAGAAGTAGCTGAAGGGGTCCTTTGAGTAAGTCGTAGAGAGAAATATAAATTGCTCCTCCCATCTTCTCAATATGGTCTTCCAAACTTGATTTAGGACATTTATCAGATTTAGTAACTGCATGGATTATGCATAGGTCCACACATAATCATTGGATATGATCTGGCTTTGGTCCCACTGATGTAGGTGAACTCTTTTCACTACGTCAGATTTTGATTATATTGTCTTTCTGCAAGTGTTCAGTCTCTTTCTGAACCTGTGCCAACCTTCAAAGGTTAAATCTGGAGGGTGTTATTTGATTGGAACAGCATTTCCTCAATCAATATTATGTGTAGTGAGATTAGTAATTCCCAGGTTATTCCCACATATCTCCCCATGTGATTATACTATTTATATTGGGTCATTTCGATTTTCATCCGAAAGGAAACTCAGCCGTTTATCCCAGTTTCCCAGAACTTCTTCATTGTTCAATTTAATTTGAGGAGACCAATTCACAATCATCTGAAATTATTTCGTCACTCTGTGTTGTAGCCAGTACCACATTCTCTTTTGTTTTCTTATCAAAATAGCTTTTGAACAAACCACATCTCTTCAAGCCACAGAATGGTCACAGAAGTAAGTGGAGCAGTAAGCCATTCAGCCCCTTAAGCAGGCACTGCTGTTCAAAATGACGATGGCTGATTATTCAACTCAGTACCCTGTTCCATCATTCTTTCTGTAAGCTTTGATCCCTTTAGCCTGAAGAAAAACTATCACGTTTTGGACTCAATCAATTTCTATGACAGTGAATTCCAAAGAGTCACCACTGTCAGGGTGAAGAAAGTTTTCCTCATCTCAGTCCAAAATGCCCGAGCCAGTATCCTTAGACCGTGAGCCCTGGTTCTGGACTCCCCAGCCATAGAGAACATCCTTCCTGATTATCGAATTCTGGACATAAACACTGACTTGTACTACATCTTGTGATCTTAGCATGGATCAATATGGGGAGGGTTGTTATCAGTATTGCCACACTTTGACAGTGCAAGTTAACCTCTTGCTGATAGCAGGCTGGAAGCAAGGTAGCCATTTGTTGCTAAGGAAGAGATAGGACTGAGTGCTCACTGCCCATATTCAAAAGGGAAGAATGACCTATTCAGGAGAGATATTAGAGGACTTTTTCTGGTTGTAATGGTGGACAGTGATAGAAATTACTGACTCCCGTAGAACACACAGGGAATCAGCAAAGGTGACCCAAAGTGCTGATTCCTAATTACACATGTTGCACTTTCCAAATGACAACAGCCCATTGGTTGAAGAAGTTTTCCTTTATTTAAAATTAAAATGCCCATCGATGTATGATACACTTCTGGAGTAGGTGGGACAGGAAGATAAGCCTACTCAGTCTAACCTAGGAACTTAAGCTACTGATCGAGGGTAGGGAGACTACCATTCGACGATAAGAGGCCTGTTTGGCATCCCAGACAGAATCGATGCAATTGCCCTTAATTGCTTCATTAATCCCTGGGGATGTAAGTAATAAGCCACTTGTCAGAGTGTTGTGTTTTGCTCAGGTGTCACTGAGTAGTGTGCTGATCTTTAAGTCGGAACGTTCAGGGTTCAAGATCTACCCTCGGGGTTAAAATAGACTAATTGATACTGCCACATCAGTGCTGTCCTGAGATAATCCTACACATCAGATGTATATGAGGCATTAAACCAAAGCCACTCTGCCCGCTAAAGGGACCCTTATTATTTTGAACGAACGTGAGGAGATTATACTTGGTGTCCCGGCCAATATTTATTGCTCAATCCCGATGAGCAGATGATCCAGTCATCATCTCCTTCCTGGTTTTCTCATGGCACACAAATTAAATATCACTTTTCTGACATGTGACTACATGATCAAAAGTACTTCGGTTGTTGTATAGAATATCTCTGATTGAAAATTGATTTGTCAGAACCTGGATGTATTGTTACTCAACTTTGCTGTTCATTTTTTATTCTCTTCACTCTATGCTGTAAGAAAAAAACTCCTTTCCAACTTCCACCAAAGGAGAATGAGACAAAGCTCAGTGCTATAATATTTCACTTTGTACTAACATCTGGATGAAACTAATATACCTTTCAATGCAAATATAAAACGAATTGAACCCGTTTTAAACGTTTAAAACAAATTATATATTTCACCAAAGGAGTGTATTGAAATATTTCAATAGTTCTCATTGTGTCAAGTACCAGCAAACAGTGGAGTCTGTTCCAATCTAACTTATCTTGTCTAAAGAATAGGCTGAGGAAAAGAACAGCGCATTATGGGCTCCTTCAATTTGAGAATGAGGAAAGGAGTACAGTGTGGATCAGTGATTAACAGCGGGAACAGTATTCTCCAGGTTAGAATAGATGTGCAGTGGAATATACTAAAATGATAGAATGAGAGAAGCTGAAGTGGGATATTGTCGGCTGAATGTTTTATAAGCCTGTTCAAATCGGGTCAGTCAGGATCTTATTGAATGGTGGAGCAGGCTCGAAGGGCCAAGTGACCTATCCTCGTTCATTGTTCATACCTCGAAACAATAATGTTAGTTACTCGAGCGGAGGTATTAAACACACATTTTAAACTGTTACATGGACACATGCTGATATTTCCATCTATGACTCCCTGGGTTTGATAACATGTAGTTGACAGTGGCCCCAGGGGTTCTGCACTTGTTTCAGAGGTCTGGAAATAGATGTACAGGATACTCTGAGATTGCATTAAGATGTTATATAAAAGCACAACTTTTCTACTTGTCTTCCTGCGAGGGTAGAGAGGGTTTTGCTCTTCATCAAACCTGTGCTGCATTTGACTTCAATCTGCTTTTCTTTTTTGCATTATTGTGTGGAGTTTATTCTCTTAAGTCAATAGCCTGGGTTTTGCCCAAAGTTTAAGAGGTTTTTACTCACATTGGTGAGTTTCTGTATCCCATGAGGTCGATTCATTGCAATCAGTAATGGAAAATATAGCAGATCAAATATAATGTTGTTAACTGTTATTAGGTCATTTAACAGGGATAACTATGTGCTGTTCTATGCCCCTCAGGATTTAAAAGCCTTTTCAGTGGGGCCACTGCTGATTTACCCCAGGCGCTACACTGGTGAACTCACTGAGACTGAAACCTTTATAATCTGGGACAATGATGAAATACAAACTGACTGGAACTGCAACTTATCAGAAAAACTAGGGAACAGGGAGAGACTGGGGCCGAAGCTCAGAACACAGAGGCACTGTAAACCCAAGCACCCATTGACACAGCTTCTCGAGATGGGTTATGATGTGGTTCTGCACTATTCGGGTCTGATCTCTGATCAGAACCAATGCTTCTCTGTCAAACCTATGTGGTTTGTGGAAACAAATAATGTCTGCTAGGACGCAACTACAAAGCTCTCCTGCAATAATGTCACACAGAATCAAGTGAAATTTGGTGTATCCCCTTTTGGGGCTTCCTGCATCCTTTCAAGTGGCAGCTGAATTTGTTGGTCAGGTATCAGTTACCATCGAATTGGATGAAATCTTGTTAGTGGTTCATTTATTTACATTTCCCTATCTCTGAGGTTTGCCCCATTTCTTTATTAAAGAGCCAATGTGTGTGAGATCTCTTTAGTGCTGTCTATAGGAGAGCCGTGTTCCTGCCACTGTGCAACTTCATATTGATATCTGCCTTTAAAAACAATCTGAATCTATGGTCACATACTGGTGTCGGAACTGAGTAAGGCTCATAATAGAATGACCAACTCGACAACTGCTACAAACCAATGTGGGCTAGATTTTCCAACTGTCATTATCACAAGGGTGCTTTTGGTGCCACATTCACTATTCAGAATAACAATTGGTTTTTCTGCTTGTGCAGAATTTCTCTCTATGACTTTAAATAATAGTGTACTGTGTGTGGTTTGTTTCTATTTATTTCTGTTCCTCAATGACTTTGAAATTCTTACTGAAAAAGTATCAAAGGCAAAGTAAAGCCATTCTTCTCTCTCCAGAAGTACATTGTTGCTGGTTTTCCTCTGAGGCCAGTGCAGAACTCCACCAGTTCATTGTAGGCCTGATACATTATAGTTAAATTTCACCTCTGCCAGCTGGTACAACATGGAAATTTGAGTATTGATGAAAATAAAGATTTTTTAAATTTAAATCTTTAGTATTGTACTTATCAGGACACAATCAAGAATACCAATGGGAAGGGAGAAGACATTTAATCTGTCTGGGTAATGAGTGCTGATTGGTAAAGACATGGAGAATGGACCAGGTGATGATTGGCAGTTAACTGCCATTGCTTGTTGTGATTCGACTAAATTGGTGATGGCCATTCTCTGATTCATTTGTCAGGGCAATACCTTGACCACTCAGGCAACCTGCCAATTGAAAACTCAACAAAGTTTAGCTGTTAACTGTCCATCACCATCTGACAAGCCCATTTCCATTGGTGACATCTCCATCAATCGTTGTGTACTTTCCAAAGCTGCAGATCTCTTTTCCTGTTCAGTGTAAACTGTTGTTTCCCTTTACATCAAAATCCTTGCTACTATGATGATGCATGCAAGACAAAAAAAAAGTATGTCCTATTTTACAGCAATACCCAATTTCTGTATTTGCAAACAACTGTTTGAAAATGGGAACTTTTTGCAAATGGAGGATCCAACATCCGGCTGATATGATTAAAATGGAGGAGAAAGTGAGGACTGCAGATGCTGGAAATGTGTTGCTGGAAAAGCGCAGCAGGTTAGGCAGCATCCAAGGAACAGGAGAATCGACGTTTCAGGCATAAGCCAAAACGTCGATTCCCATGATTAAAATGGAATCTAGTTTTCGAAGTTGAATTAATTTAACCCCCTGACAAGCCCACTTTGTACATGCAGATCCACTTTGAATATTGTATCAGTCTGGCTGTTGAAAGGCAGCTTTGGAAAGTTGTTTATTTATGTTAACTTCAATTTAATGAATTGCTGAACCGGTGGAAAATACATTCTATTGCATTTACGAAACTAAGATATCTTGTGAAATCAGGAGATGTGCACAATGCAAATGAACATCCCATTTACTGCTGGCCTGGACAAGACTGGTAAATTTAAACTGGCGCTTATAGAGAAAAGACAGAGAACTTAACTGGCTCATTATCATCTAATGTATTGAGTTTAAACTTATGTCTGTCTGTAAATTCTTCAAGGCCTTGATCCATGCTGTCTCTTGTACTTTTTATATACACACTCTGTTCTTTTGGTTCTCTGATTGCTTTATATCTTTTTGTCCACGAGTATGGTCAAGTCCCCTTAATTAGCTGTACTTTACTGATAAACTTCCTCAGATGCCCTCTTTACTCATTCTCTCTTTGAAAGCTTACTTAAAAGGCAGTTTCATGTTTCTGCTCATTGGTCCAAACTCTACTGATACATGTCAACAACCTTCTCCTGTTTGGCTTTCGGTGCATCCTTTTCCAGTTTGGAAGGTCGAACTCAAATGCTGAATATAGGGTTAAAGACAGGATTCTTGGCAGTGTGGATGAACAGAGGGATCTGGGTGTGCAAGTACATAGATCCCTCAAAGTTGCCACCCAAATGGATAGGGTTGTTAAGAAAGCATATGATGTTTAGGCTTTCATTTACAGGGAAATCGAGTTTGAGAGCCACGAGGTTTTGCTACAGCTCTACATGTCCCTGGTGAGACCACGATTGGAATATTGTGTCCAGTTCTGGTCACCCTGCTATAAGAATTATTTACAGGCTTTGGAGAGGGTGCAAAGAAGGCTTACCAGAATGCTGTTTGGACTGGAGGGCTTGCCTTATGAAGAAAGGTTGAATAAGCTTAGACTTTTCTCTCGGGAGAGAAGGAGGAAGCGAGGAGACCTGATTGAGGTGTCCAAAATAATGAGAGGAATAGATAAAATCAAAGCTAGAGAATTTTCTGCAGGGCAGGATTGACAGGTACGAGGGGGTCATAGTTTTAAGATATTAGGAGAAAGGTATTGAGGAGACGTTAGAGTAGGTTCTTGACACAGAGAGGTGTGAATGCATGGAATACATTGCCAGCGGTGGTGGCGGAAGCAGAGTCATTAGGGACATTTAAGTGACTGCTGGACATGCACATGGTTAGCAGGGAGTTGAGGGATGTGTAGGTTGTTATTATATTTTACATTAGGATTATAACTCGGCACACTGTCGTGGGTCTGAGGGCCTGTTCTGCGCTGTACTTTTCTATGTTCTCCGTTAAAGCATATCATAAATGTGAGTAATAATGTCCACTTTTGGTAGATTTAATTGGAATGTATCTGCCAAACCTTTAGCAAAACTGAATCAGCAAACAGCTTCAAACTGTGCGCACATCCATCACATAACATTGCTGCTCCTCATTAACTCTTCAAATACACTGCTCCATTCCAAATAGCGGACCACCCGTTCCCATTCAGAGAAATTTGTATCTGATGGATGGAAGCGGTTGTTTCTGTACTTCTGCCATTTTTATTGAACTCATCTCAAGCTACACTTTAAAATTTGACAGTCAGGCCAAGACTGTTTGTGTTAAGCTTTATCAATTTGGACAAGTTTTCCAGCTCTTCATGTTCTTGAATATTGGAATGGGACTGGGGTCTATCAGGCCTCAAGGGACAGGCAGCAAGGTCATTAGGTGGATAATACGGTGGAAGATGACAAGGGAAGGAAGGAGTTTCAGTGCCTCTCATATTTCCATCTCCGTAGTATTTTATTGATCCCAAATTAGGGAAAAGATGACCACTCAGGTGGTCAATGTAGAGACTGTTCCCGCCAGTGCTGGCAGTTTATTAGCAGTAGGTGGGTCCTCTATTGGGTGGGAGACCTCCTCCTGCATCCTAGAGACACGCCTGCAGGATGTCCCTCCTAATGAAGTACCTCATGGCTCACAACAGGGTATCCCATCTGCATACTGGAACAGTCTCCTGTCCAGGTGAGCGATCATTACGGGAACTGGAAATCAGAGTATGTGAGTGAAAGAAGCCGTGAGGGCTAGAGTGTTCACAACATTCCCAGGACCAGGTTGGCAGGTCCTACTGAAGCCATTAATAAGTCATTAAGATCCCCCAATTGGTGCATGAACAATGGGTTACTCCTACTCCTAGTAAGAGTATTGTGATTAATGCTTTTTAGTGCTATTACGCAAATAGTGAAGTGTGGCCATGTGATAAAATCATTTACATTCACTGCTGAATACTCGAGACTTTTTTGTGAGAAACTTTATAATTTTTCTAGTTGTTCTGAACACACTTTTTATTTCATACAATGGTGATTTTCTACATAGGATTACAGAGGAAAAACAGACCATTTGGCACAATCAGTCCATGCCAGTGCTTATGTTCCATTCAAGGTGTTTCACATCTTTCCTCATCGAAATCACGCATTGTAATTCTCTATTCCCAACCTTTCCAAGTGCTCGCCTAGTTTCCTTGAAATACATCTAAACTATTGATTTCAACTATTCCGTCTGGTCACATATTCCCCGTTCTCATCATTATTTCAGTGAAGAGGTTTCTTCTGAATTCCCTTTTGGATTTCTTGAGGTACCGCCTTATATTGACAGCCTCTAGTTATGTTCTATCCCAAAGTGAAATGTTTTCTCTGTACCTTCTCCTTCAAAACCTCTCATAATTTTAGAACTGTCAGCCTTCTTTTCAAGAGAGAAGAATTCTTCCTTGACATGCACAGCCAGAAACTTGTGTAGCATTTTTATAAATCTTCTTTTCACTCTTTCTCATACATTCTATAAAATGTCAACTGGAACTGCAGGCAATACTCTTAATTATAGTCAACCAAATTATTAGATTACTTACAGTATGGAAACAAGCCCTTCAGCCCAACAAGTCCACACCGCCCCACCGAAGCACAACCCACCCATACGTCTAACCTTAACCGACACGACGGGCAATTTAGCATGGCCAATCCACCCTAACCTGCACATCTTTGGACTGTGGAAGAAAACCGGAGCATACCCACGCAGACACGGGGAGAATGTGCAAAATCCACACAGTCAGTCGCCTGAGGCAGGAATTGAACCCAGGTTTCTGGCGCTGTGAGGCAGCAGTGGAAACCACTGTGCCACCAAGCCACCCACATTTAAGAGGGACCCTACTTTCAAATCTATCCCTTTCGAGATAAAGCTTAGAGCTTTGTTTGCATTTTTATGGCCTTTAGAACCTGTGGTGAAATTGTTAGTGACTGATGTAATTGTCTGAAATCCCTTTGTTTGTCTCCCTCCCTTAGATGTGCATCTTTGAAAAATGACCTGCACATTATTCCTACCAAGATGTAACACCTTACATTTATCTGTGTGGATCTTCATTTGCTAATTATTTCCAATTTGGTATCATTGAATTGCTAACTTTTTTTGTCTTAATTAGATACAATATTTAATTTGCAGTTTTACTTTATATTGTTTTGAATTTTTAGAGACGTGCAGTAATCCACACGGTAACTATAACAACTAAATGTAGAATGACAGATAGATGAAAATTATTACAAACACAGGACTAATTAATAGACTCTATTAACTGCAAGGTCAAAACAGGGAATTATTTTTTACACGAATGATATGGTGAGATTATCCGTAGTGCAATAACTTTTTCTCCATTTTTTTGTTGCAGTTTATTTCCTCAGGTCTTTCTGTGCTACTGGTATGAAATTGAAAAGGCACCCATCCTCCATTTTAAGCTAAATGATAATTAAAACAAAACAGCATTTATATAAAATGTAACATGATTTATGAAGCCATCCCTCTAGGCTTATACATATTCACAGCCATGTAGAGTTATATAGGGAGAGGCAGAATAGGCTGGGGCTGATTTCTCTGGAGCATTGGAGACTGAGGCGTGACTTTATAAATGTTTATAAAATCATCAGAGGCATGGATATTGTGAATAGACAAGGTTTTTTTCCCTGAGGCGGGTGGAGTCTCACCTAAACCTATACTCGTGAGTATAGGTTTAGAGTGAGAGGGGGAAAAGTTGAAAGTACCTAAGGAGTAACATGTGCATGCAGAGGATGGTGTGTATAGAATGAACTGCCAGAGGAAGCGGTGGAGGCTGGTGCAATTTCAACATATAAAAGACACCTGAGTGTGTATACGAATAGGAAGGGTTTAGAGGGAAATGGGCCAAGTACTGGCAAATGGGACTAGATTCGTTTAGAATATCTGGTCAGCATGGGCAAGTGAGACTGAAAGACCTGTTTCCAAGTTGTAAATCTCTATGACTCTATGATCTACCCCTTTGCTCTTAATGTACTAGTCGAATCTCTTTGGATTATCTTTAACATTATCTCCCAAGGCTTTCTCATTTTCCTTTCTTGCCCTCCTCATTTCCCTCTTTAGAATGTCCCTGCACCTCTTGGACTCTTCGAGTTCACTTGATCTCATTTATCTATATCTAATATATGATTCATTCTTAATCTGACCCAGAGCCTCAATATCTTTATTCCTCCAGTGTTCCCTCCTCTTACCAGCCTTATCTTCACACTAACAGGAACATCACGCCTCTGAACTCACGTTATCTCACTTCTGAAAGCTTCATTCTTGCCGGCCGTCCCTTGAGCTGCAAGCAGTCTACTCCAATCAACCCTTCAAAGTTTTTGTCTCATACTATCAAAATTTGCCCTCGTCCAATTAAGAACTTTAACTTATATATAATGCCAATCCTTTCCATAGATATTTTACAACTAATCGAATTATGACCCCGGCCACAAAAAGCTCCCCTACTAAGCATTCAGTCACTTGCCCTGCCTTGTATCTCAAGAGTAGGTCAGGTTTGCTCCTTCTGAGGTAGTTACATCTGCATATTAATGAAGAACATTGACTTTAGCACTTACCAAATTCCATACCATCCAAGCTCTTAAGACCATGGCTGTCCCACTGTATGTTTAGAAGTTTAAAATTTGCGATTGTTACAAACCTATTATTTTTACATATAAATAAGATCTTTCAACATATTTGTTACTCAATTTCACTCTGACTACTGGGGGGACTATTACAATTGCATCAAAGTAATCACGCCCTTCTTATTTATGAGTTCCATCCACATAGCTTCACTGGACCATCCCTCAGAAATCCCTTGTGTTAGAACAGCACTTATATTTCACCACAAGAAAAATTGACTCCAATCTCCTTCTAGCTCTTCCTATTTCTGCCGTACCTTTGATGGTGGGAGGGGCTTTGAACATAAATTATTCAGTTTACTGGTGATGGTTCGTAGCTGAAAATAAAGATACCATGGGTGATTTGGGTGATGGGAAATAAAAGGTTACATTGTGTGGAAGGAAAATTCTGGATATAAACAAGATTTTTACAAACCGATCTCCATTCTGTCTGCCCAGGTCTTGCCTACACCGCTGTACCTCCAGAGGACTTTTATTTTGATGAGTTCAAGTTAATCTCAGCCGCTGTTTTGTACTTGTCAACTATTTGTTAACGGGGGTTTGCCGTTTCAGAATGTAGGTTACCTTATTGTGTACGTTCTCAGAGTTCAGTGTTTGGGGTCCTTGTTGGTTCACCCTGTGCTTTGGTATATAATGCAAAATTACAGAAAAATATTAATAGCAATTTAAGGTAAAATGTTAGGATATTGGAAGAACAGCTAAGAGCATCAAGTTTGACAGAGGGTTGTGGGACAGGACATGGAAAGCTGCAGGGTTTCCAAAACTTCTCATCTCTGCCTTCCCTGATCGAAATCAACCTGTGATTTATCATTTTTGAGGATTGTTATTCATTAATATCGGTGTGTCAGATAGATCTCAGTCTCAGGGAGGTGTGGCGTGCTTCTTTGTTTTGTGATGAACTCAGAGGAACATACAATAGTAAAGGAGTAAACCCAAAGGGGTGAAGGAGCAGAGGATCCCCCGTGTGTATGTGCACAAATCAGGGAATGTACCATGACACGTGGACAGAAGAGCAAATAAACCCAACTTCATCAATAACGCTGTAGAGAACAAGCACAAAGCAATTATATTAAACTCAAATAAAACAGTCTCTTGTCTCACCTGGAATGTTGCATCTTGTTTCCGATGCCACGTTTTTGAAAAGATGCGAAGTTATGAGATTGGGTGCGTGACTGATTCACAACACTATTCCCGGAATGATACACCTCACCAACCCTGAGACGTTGGGACTGTTCTCCTCTGCTGATAGTTTCCAGACTCTGTGAACAGTTGCTCTGATTGGTTCTCAATTCCGTCTTGCGTCACATAGATCCCAATGGCTGAATATTTCAAGTACTCATGAGCTCTGCCTGATCAACATCGACCTCTGATTTATTATTTATGAGGGTTGCTGTTCAGTAATATCCCTGTCTCAGATAGATCTCAGTCTCATTCCCTGGGATTTGACAGATGCGGTGTGTCAAATAGACCCCAGGAATTGTGATACATGAGATTTAGGTGTGAGAAAAACTCCAGTCCTGAGAATCTGCCCTTGGATTGTGCACGTGTTGTGTCTGAATACCTGACTGAACGTTGACATTTTTGGCTGATGAATGTTTCGTTGGGCGCTTTAGGTGGTGATTTCTGCATTACTAACCCAGGCTGTCCCCACATTGGGAGTACTTTTAGTTTAGACAGTGTAGAGTAAAGTTTCAAACTCCTTTGCCTGCCTTTTATAGGCTTCTGGTGGAGCAAAGCTCCTCATTTGTATCATTAGATGACCCAAAGTCGTGACCCTTTGTGCATAAGAGGAAATGTTCTCTTATCATTCTGCCTCTGGAGTGTTCCATCAGGCATATCGTGTGATAGATGTATTTACATTATTGGGCTGCATGGTAGCGCAGCATTAAACTAAATGACTGGATGAAACACAACCAAACAGAACAAGTGAAAGCATTTGGCTGGGAAAGGAGTAGGATGTGGGAAAATCTATTATTACTGACTGGTCTTGAAGAAAGAATTAAGTAAACTCAAGGTTAGTGCATATTCATTCGAGATTTATTAACCATTTCAGAAAGCATTTTTATCCAAAAAGTTGATGTAAAAGCTAACAGAAGTGAATATAATGGCTGGATGCCACATTCAGATGAGAACACATGCGCTGTGAGCTGGGAGTTTTCTGTACATCAGTAACAGTCACAAGAAAGGGAATACAAAGGCTCTTCAGAAAGGGTTACATCAGTAACAGTCACAAGAAAGGGAGTACTAAGGCTAATCAGAAAGGGTTACATCAGTAACAGTCACAAGAAAGGGAGTACTAAGGCTCATCAGAAAGGGTTACATCAGTAACAGTCACAAGAAAGGGAGTACAAAGGCCCATCAGAAAGGGTTACATCAGTAAAAGTCACAAGAAAGGGAGTACAAAGGCCCATCAGAAAGGGTTACATCAGTAACAGTCACAAGAAAGGGAGTACAAAGGCTCATCAGAAAGGGTAGGTAACCATTCTGAGTAAGGAACTAATAAAAGCAAAACAAATGGGGCTTCAAACAACTGGGAAGCTACAAATTCTTCCATCCACAACCATCTCAAAGATATCAAAGTAAAAAGGAAAATCCATCAATAATTGTCTCAGTAACACGCTGATAAACTGAAGTAATCTCACTGTTAGAGTCAGCAACAGGACAGATTGTAGATTGGGAATTCAGAGACCTTGATAAGCAGATCACGAAAATCAAGGGGGTCCACAATTCATTCACTTAACCTGGAAAAGAGGCAAAAAGCAATGACGCAGATATTTATGATCAGGGACTTTCAGACTTAATGTTTATTCAATGGCACACTTAGAGATTTTACAAAACATATTGGGCAGCTTGGCGTGAGAAAGATGTGATTATTCTCACCTTCACCAGAGTGACGGCAGCGCTGTAGAAAATACTCAGGAAGAACAAGGTGATGAACGTGGAAGCAGTTGTCCAGATGTTGCTGTTATCATCATCATAGTCTTCAATCCAAGTGCGATCTATTGAATCTATGAATATAAAGCCGAGAGAACGCATTTAGATTGTTTATTGATCCAGATCGATCTATCTGCATCCAAGTCATGTAATTAGAGGCCATTACATCTTCATAAAGCAGTCAGGTATTTCTCAAGTGTGACTCTTATCTGTATCTGTTAGTGCATCATTGACTCTCAGCAAGAAATTACAAATACTAACTGCACATGTACTTTCTTCATTGTCCATGTCAGAACGCTTTAAATTATTTTTCTTTTAATCTATTATTTAAGGATATTATTATTTGAGGAATGCTGATAACTAATGATTATTTTAATTGAATCATTATATTTAAAATATAGGCTGTGATAGCACTTTAGTTGAAAATTGTGGCCATCACTGAATAAAAGTTCAAATGTGGTTCTCATCTTTATGTATTGGTGACCAATTACTTGGCAAATCATGAATATAAGTGACATCACAGTCAGGACATTGCTTCATATTTTTGTTTGTCGGATCTGTACATTTAGGAATAAGTGTTTGTACATGTGTCCCTTAATTTATTTGATCTACTGCTTGGTGTGTTTGGTTTTCCTTTAATGTTTGTGTATGTGGTTATGAGAGTCTCTTTCTTCACTCTTGCCCATGTTGGAGTTTGTGCGTGAATAAACAAATTCCTGTTCCTTTACTGCTGGTGTGCTCATGTGTTTGTGTACCTAAATTTTGGTCTTTTCACATTGTGTAAGCATCATCACGCTAATATGCCACCTCGTTGCTGCCCCTATGCTTATCTTGTAATTTCTTTGTGAGTGTTCACTTTTCATTAGTGCTATCTAAAATGTGTGCTTATGCGTCTGTTTCAGATCCTACCTACATTAGGTTATTTTCATGTTTATGCTTAATAAATGTTAGCATGCAATGATATATTTTGATGGATGTTTATATTTATATGATGATGTTTGCTGTGTGACAATCTTTCCCAAACCATCTCCTGAGAAGCTTGTTTGTGTTATTGTTTGTGGATGCTTGCTGATGCTTGTGCCCATTATCCTTATTTAATAAACACCCCTCTATTTGTTGATCTATGCACTTGTGTGTCTGCATGTGAGACTCTGAATTTGTGTGTACGTGTGATATTGTATCCATGCTGATCAATGTGGTTTAAAAATAACTAATTAAGCTGCCTCTGTCATTGTATGTTTGTGATTCTGAAAATGGGAAAATTATGATATTAATATTTATCTCTGTGCACTTACGTGCCTGTGTGAGTTGACAAGTGGGAGGACATTTTTCAGAATTTGAATCTGTGTTCATGCGTGTATGTCTGTACGCATTGTGCTGTATGAATGTAAATGTATTTGTGTGTTACCGTGTGTCTTTGTTTCTCATGGTTATGTGTGAGTACCCCTGTTCATTTGTGCAAATGATTTTCATTCAGTGTATGTGAGTTTTTGTATGAGCTTAGAGAGTGTTCAAGTGCCACTTGCATCTGTGGCTCTGTGTGAGTATGCATGTGTGACATCTTATCTATATGCACATTTGAGTGTGCACATAAATATGTGTCTTTAGGTGAGAGCTCGTATATGTGTCATTACGAGTGTATTTGTGATCATCTCTCTGTATCTGTTCTTATACCAGACTGCAATTTTTATTGCTCTAATTTATTGTTCGAATTTTAATGGATTGCCCATAATTAGATCTGACCTTGGTGTTGTAGGAAACATTTCCCATCGTCATGGAGAGATAAATGTTTTATGAGCAACACTTCTGTTGCAGTGATAGAATTTCTGTCTCTGAGAGAAAAGTCTTGAGTTCAAATCCCCACTGCCCCAGAGATAACATTTCTGAATATGTTTATTAGAAAATGTCCACTTGTGTTCTGTATGTGAAACAAAATGATATCAGGTATTCGAATACCAGAATTGACCCCATGTGCTCCAGAAAACTGAGACAAACCTATGGAATACAAACCGGGACGATGCAAACACCAGTTTTGGATTATGGGAATCAATGTTCATCATTTGTTAACAGAGCCAAGCATGTCCAACATGCTTCAAAGGTATTATTTTGCATGGAAATGTTAAATCTTTGGACAGTAAGCAAGAAGCTGACTGTTCCTGTTAGTAACTGGGTTACATTACAGAGGACATCTTCCATGAAAACTCTTCACAGGGAGCAAGAGGACAGACCATTCATCGTTCCCCTCCCCTCTGCTTCACGACAACTTATCTGTTGATTCTCTTTGGTGTGAAAGTGAAGATACGTTCTGTCAACTCATGCACTGGTGCAAGATCCCTGGCAATTCCCCAGAAACAAAGGTTACATTCAAACTCTTCTGCACTATTTACGATTGGTATGTTCCAATCAAATTTAATTTTAAAGTGTCTTAAATTTACATTTCCAATTGGTGCAATGTGGCAGTTTAAAACTGACATGAATTTTGTAAGAGTGTCCAGTCGGGGGAATCAAGAACACCAAGTTCATAACTCGTGCTCTACCCTTGACATAAAATGGACATTGTCAGATTTTGTCACAGAGGGATTTAGGATGGATAAGGTATTTGGCGGAATCCTGCAATGAGTGAGCTTTACTCTGTCTCTGACCCAGGGTGTATCTGAGCAGAGAACATTAACTGCACAAGACACTCGTCCTAGACCTGTTGATAATCCACTTTAACTACACAGATGGAATGGAAGTCAGGGTGGGAAACAATTAATTCAGTATTTAACTCACAACTGGAGGGAAAAAAACACTTCTATTACTTCTGTTGAATTATTAAATTCAACTTTGAAATTTTTATTGACATGAATTAACAGTGTCCATCAGTGCAAGCGAAATGTTTACAAAACTTGGTTTACCGCTGGATTTATCGACTGTTCTGTTGATTATCTTCAGTGGAATCGCTTCATGTCCCACCACACAGGAGTAAGAAGCACCGCTGGCCCACTCCTCCGCTGTAATGGATAACAGGCTGTACATGAAGAAGGAGATGTTGTCACTCTCCGCCATCACCTCAGTGTTCTTGTAGTTACTGGGATTCACCGGCTTGTCATTGTTTGTCCACTTGACGAAGATCTCTCGGGGGGAGAAACCTCTCACTAAACAGGTGAGGGAGAGAAACCTCTGAGCGGAGATTTCTTCTGTTGGTGGCAGGAGGACCGACACTGATGGCTCCAGCGGATTAATCACTGCAGAATATGTGAGAAAAATATAAATCAACCAAAAAATCCTGAACCAATATCACAATTTCACTAAATATTAAACTATGCCATGTTTAATTTGGGATTTATTCACTTCCGTTTACTAAAGGAGCAGAATGGTACACATTCTGTTCAGTAAAAAAAGTCGAGTTTAATGTGAAAGTTGCCTCCATGTTTCCAGCCCACAACAAGGACATTCTGTCCAACTGTCATTGCTGATGGTGACGTCACAACCCAGGCTTCTTCCCACTTTATCTGACTGAATCAGAATACAATATCCTTTGGTCCATCTTTATCTTAATCAGCTACCCAGCTATCCTGCCTTCAGATGCACCATTAATACTCCCAATGGTGTTTGTTCATACCAATCAAACCCTGACATTGATGTAACTGCATCTGGATTACACATGGGATCCTTTGTGTTTTAATCTCACCGCTCACCTTTCTCCTTGTGGATGGAGTCTCTCCGCGGAGTCGGTAGATTCTGATGGTACACCACACATTCAAAAGTAACGCCACTCAGCCAGGCTTCAGTAGAAATGTCTAATTTGCTGATCACGCTGTCGGGATTCTGTCCAGGCTGGTCAGCAATCTCTGTTTTCAGAGGCTTCTTTTCTTGTTTCCAGGTCACGTTGACTCCAGAAGGAAAATTGGACACAACGCAGGTTAACGTCACCGTCGCCTCCAGTAAGACTTGTTCCACTGGCGGTGGGAGGATTTTAACGGTGTTAGGGTGGCACTCGGTATCTTCTATGAAAGAAAAATCAAAGTCAATGAAAAATGCCCCTTTATGATAAAAACAGCCAATCTTCAGATTACTTCTTCACAGGGTGAAGACACCACCTTCAAAATGGCAACTCCAACTATTGCTGAAACGATGCTTCATGTTGTTGATGTATTTTGATTTGTGAAAGCATTTGTGATTACGTATAACATACCCTGTGTAATTACTCCTAAAGAACACTGGCTTTGTAACAAGTGAAACCTGAAAAAAAATAAAATAATCGAAGATACCATCATGTAACCCATGGAATTACCTTTCTTTCAGAGTCTGTCTCTCACTTAACACCATCTATTGATACTTGTGACAAGAGTAATCTCAATATAATGAGTTCATTTCCATGTTCATAACCCTTTGTTGCAAATGCTGCTGGTCATTCTGACTGCCAAATCACATCCTACATTTTAGACAAATTATAATAAATAATAATTATTCTCTTTGCAGAGTTCTAAAGTGTTACAGGAGCGGTGAACAGCCATGGAAATTCTGTTCATTATATTTAACGTGATCAAAAATACTTTGCGTTATTGGTGTGATGTCATTCTCTAATTTATGTCATTGTTCCTCGTGAGCTGTGTTTGGAGTAGATCAGAAAACAAGACATTGAGTACAGCATTGGATATCGAGAAGGACACCCATCTCCTTAAGTCTTTCCCTCCATTCAGTTTGTTCGTAACTGGTCTGTACTTTCACTTTATTTACTAAGGTGCGTTTTTTAATTTCTTCATAGAGCAGGGGAGCAAAAAACAAACAAAAGCGTCTTAAATCAATCTACAAACGCGATGGAAATGTGCACTAATTTTATAGACATCCACTACTCACTGTGTAAACATCGCTACCCCAAACCAGGCTAAATCAGCCTGTCTCGAGTTCCTAGTTCATTCATCCCTATTGGACCGTTCTTACCAGAATTTATTCTCCTGCCTCATCCACTAATTACAGAGACCATCTTAAAGAAGCTCATTGAGATCACGTTTATCCCAGTTGATGTGATACCCACTTGGTCTGGAGTCTGATCCCATAAATGAAGTTAAAGAGCTCAGTACCAGATAAAAATCGATGTCGTAAAATGTCCAAGGCCAACAGGTCATTCCTGAGCAGGGGATGATGCACTGAACGCATTTTAATTTATTTTCAAGTAAGGGTCACTGCATATTTTAACCACGTCATTTTGAGACCACAACATCATAAGATAGAGGATCAGAATAAGGCTGTACGGCCAATCCAGAGTTTAGATCAGAATGATGCTGGAAAAGCACAGCAGGTCAGGCAGCATCCGACGAGCAGGAACATCGACGTTTCGGGCTACAGCCATTCTACTGTCATCTCTAAACAAGAGCCGATCTATCTCTGGCTTGAATACACACAATGGCCTGGCCTCCACAGCCCTCTGCAGCAACAAGTTCCACAGCCTCATCACCCTCTGGCTGAAGACATTTCTCCCCACATCTCAGTTCTAAACGGTGCCCCTTTGACCCTGAGACTGTGCCCTTGGGGTCCTAGTCTGGCCGACCAGTCAAAACATCTATTCCACGTTCACTCGACCTCAGTCTCTCAGTATTTTCTATGTTTCAATCAGATATCTCTCCAATATCCCCCCTCCACCCCCAAACCTATCCTTGAAGGGGCCCTCTGAACGCCTCTCCCAGCATGGTCAGGCAATAAACTATTTAACAAAGCTCACTGTCTATATATCTATCTTCAACAGAGAGGAAACATGCTTTTCTGACTTGCCAAAATGTTGAGTCATGAGCGATGCTAATGTCACACTCAAAGTGAAATGCGATATGTTGCATGTTGGGAAACGAGAAGCTGTACCGTACTGTTTACTACGCCTGATAAATGAGCGTGTTTGATTCACATCAGAGTTTAGAAGTATTTGTAGCTCTCTCAGTGTGTGTCTCTTACCTTGGAGTGCGGTGATGTTTTTACTTTGAATGTTCTCTCCATGATTGACCTGGCAGGTATAGACTGCGCTGTTGAACCATTCACCATAAGGGACCATCAGCCGACTCATCACCGAGAAGTTCCCGTTTGCCTCACACACAGGAGACGTGAAGAAGCCAGAATCCAAGGGTCGGCCATTTTTCAACCAACTCACGGAGGTTGACTTCGGATGGAAATCGATGATTGAACAGACGACGGTTGCAAACTTGCTGCTTGCGATTTCTTCACTGGAGCTCACGGTTAGGAGAAGAGTTGGTGGGAGAATACCTAGATCATTAGGAAACACATCGCATAAATTATCTGATGAATTTCAGAACAAATACAATCAGTTCTCATATATCAAGGTTTCTTGTGGTTAATGGATACAAGAATCATAATTGTGCAGAGTGCTGCAGAAGCTGGGATCCACACAGAAAGATCAGCAGGACAATGTGAAAAGCTAAAATTATAGGACACAGCAAGGGAGTCAAGGAGGCATAGAAACTATAGGCCGGTAACATCAAAAGGGAGATAGCAATGTTGGATGGTATTCGTTTTAATGACAGAGTCTGATGAACAAGGCAGACAAATTACTGGCATAAATGAGGAAATGATGCGGTTGCTATCACAGAGACATATTGAGAGCCAGGCAGGAGTGGCTATTCAACATTCCAGGATTTAGTGCCTTCAGGCGAGACAGGGAAAGATGGAAAAGGATGAGGGCTGGGGTGTACAGTGCAGAATGTTGCTTCTGTCGCAATTCTGACAAGAGTATTTTAGGCTTTAAAGAGAAATGAAACCATGGATACCTCCTCGAACAAAGGCAAATGGACAGTACTTCAAAACCAAAATACAGCAAACATAACTACTGGGAGAGCATGATAGACCTTACTATAGGTCCAAAAGAGAAAGTGAACATACATGGGCAAATTTCAGAGAAATGTAAATTAAATAGGGGAATGAGAAAAGAGGTTTTTAACTTCCTCAGCATAGGCTTGGATATTCATTTTGTCAAAAATTTAGAGGGAGCAGAATTCTGAAAATGCCCCCAGGAGAATATTTTAACAAAGTATGTGTTTAATACTGAGAATTTTAATCCAGACCTTGCAAGAGAGGGGTGAACCTGGACTTAACTTTAGGGAATGAAGTCGACCCAGTGGGTAAAACCTCAATGGTGGAGCACTTTGCAGACAGTGATCGTAAATCAGTTGGATTTCAGATTGTACTGCAAAGGAATAGAAATTGGCCCAAAGTTTTGAAAAAGGGAAGGACAATTTTAGTAAGATCAGGTAATGACTTGACCAGAGTGGACTGGAAGCTGACACTTATTGGTAAATCTGAGTCAGAGCAGTGTGACACATTTAAGAGAGAGATAAGAAAATCACAGGGAGGACATTTCCCAGGAAGCCACTGAGTGGGACCAAGAATGCAGTGGGCTCTGGACACCAAAGGGCATGGAGGGTGAGATAAAGAGAAACAAGGGAGGCTTCCGGTCTAAACTGAAATCTCAAAACAATAGGAATTAGTATGGAGTACAGAATGTGCAAGGGGGAGTTTGAAAGACAGAGGAATTAGAAGAGCAAAAGAGACCATGAGAAAATAATAGCAGTCAAAATAAAGGAAAATATTTTTAAAAGTTACACGCTCATTCAAAATAAAATAATTATTCGGGAAACAGTAATGCTCATTAAGTGTATTATTGGAGTGGAACCGAAGGATTAGATTGTGGTCAAAACGAACGTGTTCTGTCAGTGTTCACTAGTAAGAGGGACAATGTGGGGACAGAAAACATGGAGGGGTGTTGTGATGTAGTTTTCAGAAATTAGGACACATGACGTGATGTTCTGTGTTGTCTTGCTGAATGAAAAGTGGTTATATTTCCAGGGCAGATGAAAAGTATACCGAGCTGTTGAGTGATGCAAAGAATGAAATAGTTGGGTCGCTGACAATAATTTAGAATTCCTGTCTGGCCACAGCACTTGTGCCAAGTGAGTGTAGATCAGCCAAAGTTGCACTGTCATGCAGGACGAAGGAAGGTATAAATAATGAAAACACAGATCTGTCAAGCTCATCTCAGTGGTAGGGAAACTATTGAGAAGTGAAGTTAGTCTTCATTTGGAAGATAAATCAACAATTTTCATCACGGTTTTATTGAGAGGAAGTCATGTGTAAGAATTTGATCGTAGTTTTCAGAGAGATAACTCGATGTCCAGATGATAGAAATAATCAGAGCCAATGGGATCGGAGTTAATTTGACAGATTGGATCGAGAACTGGCTGAGTGGTGGGAGCAGGGGATAATAGTCATCGGGTGTCTGCGTGACTGGAAATCTATGTCTCCTGGTGCTCTGTAGGGATTGGTTTGATTTCCTTGTTATCTCTCTTACATACTAATGATTAAGACTCAAATTTAGGAGTATTAACCAGTGAATTCACAGATGAAATGAAAACTGTCATGCTGGTAAGTCATGAGCATAATGGCTTTCGATTGCAGGAGGATATAAAAGGGTTGGTTGTATGTGAAGTGAAGTTGCAAATGGAAATTATTCTGCATAAATGTAAGGTGATGTAATTCGGCAGAAGAATCTGTGAGGTATGACGTTTTGAATGTTGAAACCCTGGAAAGACCTGAGGATCTTTGGTGCATGTACCCACCGATCCCCTATAGTACTGTGTCGTCTGGATAAAGAGGCTAAGAAGGTGAGAGGATATTTGCTTTTCTGAGCCGAGACATTGACAATGAAGAGTAGGGAGATGATACTGGAACTTAATAGAACACTGGTTAGGCCATACTGAAGCGTTGTATGCATGTTATCGAAGGAATGTGATTACACTGAAGGCAGTATTGATGAGATTTGCCAGGATCTTGCCTGGGTTGGAGGGTTTTAGTTATGAAACTAGTTTAGATAGACAGGGGTTTTCCTTGGAGCAGAGGAGAATTAGGGAGAAGATTATCATAATGTCTAGATTTATTTTAGGCATAGACAGGGTAAACTGGATGAAACCTTTCCCCTTGATGGAGAGAGAAGGTAAGGCCAGGAGCTTCCAAGTGGATCTCAGGGGAAAACAAAATCAAACAGAGGGTGGTGTTTGCCTGGAGCTCAGCACCTC
This sequence comes from Chiloscyllium punctatum, assembly GCF_047496795.1. NCBI lineage: Eukaryota > Metazoa > Chordata > Chondrichthyes > Orectolobiformes > Hemiscylliidae > Chiloscyllium > Chiloscyllium punctatum. Next base: position 32,082,988 of record NC_092769.1, on the reverse strand, counting down.
TAAGTCATGTAGAGACTGAGCCCCTCATAGTAGGTATGAAGTATTGCGATGCATCCTTGCAAGGGCAAATCACACAAGGCAATGGATCAGGTGCTGGCACATGAGACTGGAATAGTTAGGTGGCTGTTATTGATAGCCATGAACTGAATGGATCAAAGGGCCTTGTTCCTGTGCTGTATAAGGTGATTCTGTGAAAACGGTTATAAATAATGCCTTCTTCATATTAATCCCAGATGCTCTGTTTATCTCAGTTCCCACAACACATACCTGGACATGGCATTTCTTTGCTCTTGTGTGACCCGCTGTGTTGAACCTCACAGTAGATTTTGCTGGGGCAATCTGCCGCTGAATCGGGCAGGGTTAACTGGCTGCTCAGGGTGTAGGTTCCCTTCTTGTTTCTCACTGATGGGTAAGTCTTAAATCCAGTCGTGATTAACTCCCCATCTTTCTTCCAGGTTACCTTGGTGACGTCAGGGGAATAGTACATCGCCAAACAACCAAAGGTCGCAGAACCGGTGTCGTGCTCCTGACAGGAGGAGACCAGGCCATAAAGCGTGGGGGGAGACTGTGTCTCTACAATAGAATGACCAATTGAGCAAGTTAGTTTCTGTTCATTTGACCTTATCAGTTACTCAAATGTATCCTCAGCTGTAAACGTTTGCCAGTATGCTCCCACTGAGTCTACAGCATAACTGGAGTTTATTTTTGTTTCCTACCAGTTGCTGATCATGATCATTGGTTCCTTCTTTAGAAACATGGCCTGGACCTTGACCATTGCCGTATAATTTAGGAAGAAGAACATCCTGATCCCACCCCAGTAACTTTGAAGATCTCACCAACTGACACTTTCACTTGATTGCTGTGAAGAGCAAAGAAGTTTCACAAAATACAAACCAAGGAAATGCAGATTCATCAAAATTCTACACTGTGTGCAAACAGGCCATTTGGCCCAACAGGTCCACACCCACCCTCTGAAAAGTAACCCATCCAGACCTATTCCCCTCCCCTATTATGCTACAGTTAACCCTGAATAATGCACCCAACCTCCCAATCACTGAACACAACATTTTCAATTCCCCCAGCTTGCACATCTTTGGACTGTGGGAGGAAATGCACACAGACATGGGGAGAAAGTGCCAACTCCACACAGACAGTCACCCGAGGCTGGAATGGAACCGGAGTCCCTAGCACTGTGAGGCAGCAGCGCTAACCACGGAACCAGCGTGCTGTCCCACTAGGTACTGTGCTGCTGGAAATACCCAACCGCTGGCAGTACCCCCGGAGAGAAATCAGAGTGAATCATAGAACATAGAACAGTGCAATACAGGCCCTTCGGCCCTCGATATTGTACCACCCTGTCATACTAATCTGAAGCCCATCCCACCTACACCATTCCATGTACGTCTGTATGCCTAGGTAAAAACAATGACTACAGATGATGGAAATCCGATTCTGGATTAGTGGTGCTGGAAGAGCACAGCAGTTCAGGCAGCATCCAAGACTGTCCAATGATGACTTAATCTTGGCGAATCTACTACCGTTGCAGGCAAAAGCATTCCATTCCCTTACTACTCAATGACAAAAGAAACTACCTCTGACATCTGTCTTTTCCCTATCTCCACTCACTTTAAAGTTGTGTCCCCTCGTGTTTGCTGTCCCCATACTTGGAAATCAGGTCTAGTGAGCCTTCCTCACTTATCAATGCAAGGCAGAATGTTCTCTCTGGGAGGAAGGTCACTGCAGCAGCAGCACAGGCAGGAGCTGAGCACTGGGACTGGGAGGAGGGCTGTCACGGCTGAACTCATGCCAATTGTCTGGAAGTTGAAACATCTAATTTACAATTATCTGAATTCTGGAGGCCTCTGAAAAATGGAGGACCATTAAGGTTCAGAGGCTTTGGAGTGTTACAGCTGAGTATTTACGTAAATATGATTTGAGAAATGAACTGGTAATGTTTAACTTTAATAACTATCAAATTGACACGCAGTTCACCACCAAACCTCATCTTTCAGACGAACCACTGCACTTACTCTGTCTAGACCTAAATTTCCACTCACATTGACAAACCCAACCCATTCATGCCCGGAACACACAACCCCTATCACACAAAACACATCCAAGGCAATCCATATTGGTAGTATAGCTGAGAAGAGAGATCTCGGTGCCCATGTACATAGATCCCTAAAAGTTGCCAGCCAGTTTGTTAAGAATTATTTAGAAGGCATACTTTCTGTTGGCTTTCATCAATAGAGGGACTGAGTTTCAGAACCACGAGGTTAGGCTGCAGCGGTACAAAACTCTGGTGTGGCCGCACTTGGGAGTATTGTGCACTGTTCTGGTCACCACATTATAGAGAGAATGTGGAAGCTTTGGAAGAGATCAGAGGAGGTTTACCAGGATGTTGTTTGGTATGACAGGAAGGTTTAATGAGGAAAGGATGAGGGTCTTGAGACTGTTTTTGTTTGAGAGAAGAAGGTTGAGAGGTGACTTAATTGAGACATAAAAGATAAACAGAGGGTGGACAGTGAAAGTCTTTTTCCTTGAATAGTGATGGCTCGCAGGAGAGGACATAGATGATAGATGTCAGAGGTTGTTTCTTGACTCAGAGAGGAGTTGGGGCATGGAGCGCACTGCCTGCAACAATAGTACACTCGCCAACTTTAAGGGCATTTAAAGGTCATTGGATAAATATATGGTTGAAAATGGAATAGTGTAGGACAGATAGGCTTCAGATTGGTTCCACAGGTCAGCGCAACATTGAGGGCTGAAGGGCCTGTACTGCACTGTAATGTTCTATATTCTATATTCCAGATGGACATATGATCTCAATTCCTTTCACTCATTTACACTCCTGCCGCCCTGCACCTGGCCCATGGTGAATCTGGCCCTGACTGGACCTGGCACCATCATTTTCACAACCTCTGACAAAAGCCCACTACCCAAGACATGACCTCAGCCCTTGATCACTGACCTTACATCTTACCCAAGTCAACCTGTGCACATTGCATCCTCGCTACTTTCGCATCTGTGCTTTACAACCTACTATTTTGCCAGACTCGGAGCTTTGCATTTTGACAACACGTCCACCTGTCACTTCATTACAGTGACCTTCCACCCTGAAACATCCTGGCACTATGCCCACCGCTACACTAACAAGCCTGGCATCCTGCCCACCTCTCCATAAACCTGTCTGGCAAAGACAGACCTCCTGCATTTCAGTTCAAACTACCCCTCACCTACCAAGCACAATTCGAACAAATTATCCTGTGACCATTACCACTTACCTTGATGCCACCTTGCCAGACAGAGTGCATGCAAGCTTACCCAGCAGCCAGCCAATACCTCACAGCCTACCAGCCCAAATTCTCCCACATGCCCAATCTAGCCCCTCACTTGCTCACCACCTTCCAACTTTGAGCCTACTCCAACATAAAGTCAGAGAGTCATAAAGTCGTACAGCACAGAAACAGTTCCTTTGGTCCAGCTCATCCATGCTGACCAGAGTTCCCAAATTAAACTAATTCCACTTGCCTGCCTTTGGCCCATATCCATCCAGACCTATCCTGTTCCTGTAGCTGTTCAAATGTCTTCTAAATGTTGGACCTATCTCTGCATTTACCACTTCCTCTGGCAGTTCATTCCAATGTTTTGGACAGTTACAACATGAAGCCTACCTCCTGCACTCAGTGCTCTGACCAATGAAGGTACATGTGCAAAACACCTTCAACACACTAGGTACTTGAGACAACGCTTTCAAGAATCTATGAGTCTGAACCCTCAGGTTCCTCAGTGTTCAACATCACTATCCAGTGCCCTACCATTAACTCTGTAAGACTCTATGAGTCTGGAACCTCAAGGCCCTGTGTTTAAACATCACTATCCAATGCCCTACCATTAACTCTGTAAGTTGTGACCTGATTTATCTTCTCAAAATGCAACACGTCGTATTCATTTAAATTAAACTCCTTCTGCCACTCCTCAGTCCATTGGCCCAGCTGATCAAGATCTCATTGTACGTTTAGATAACTTTCACTGCCAATTATACCACCAATGTTGGCATTACATGCAAACTTACAAACCATGTCCCATTCAAATTTTTCATGGCTTTCAACCAATATTGTAGCCTGTTTTCCTTTCTCCCACATATGTGTAGCATTTTTTTAAGGATTGAAGGAATCTATCTCCTTATTGAAATCATTTAATGTTTTGTCCTCAATCAATTTCTGTGGTGGAGAATTCCAAAGGTTCACCATTCTTTTGCTGAATAGTAAACAATCAGGTTCAATGTTATCGAGTGTTGGGAAGATTGGTGAGCAGCAAGATTAATGATGATCCCATGAATAGCCTTCTAGAGGGGCCAAGGTGCCTTCTTCAGCTTCCATTTTGCATGTTGTCATGTCCCTTCGGCAGCATGTTCCAAAATTGTGACCCTTGAGGATAAGGGCGCACATGTATGTAAATGCTTCTCCTGAAAGCTTTCCTCCAAATCTGACTTCAACTTGACTCTCAACTATTTCCCTGCCCGTTTCCTCTTCCTCAATCATAGACATGGGACTCACTTCCTACCAGCGCTGTGAATGTGCTAATACCACACCAACTTCAGCAATTCAAATAGACTGATGACAACTGGTTTCTCAAGGCAATATAAAAAGTCTGACACTTCCTCACCGGTCTAGAGATTCAAACAACCACTGGAAAAATTGTAAATTATTTGAGGCACTTGTGTGTCTACACAAGATGACATGGTTTCCGTTTGTGTGATTTGACTGTGTTTTCACTAAAGGAACAGAGCTATTTCTTAATCATATAATAGGAATCAAGCATCCCTCATTTTTAGCAAGGCAATCACACATTATATTTCTTTATTCCAGGGAAGTATAGTGTTAAATTAATGAAATATGATGATTGGGATGTTTCAATTGGAAATAGTCAGAGATTTAAAGTTTACTTTCATGAGCAATTAATTCCAGCCCCATTGTTTCACAGTACTCACAGGAATGTCTTTCAGAAATGGTGTCTCCCTTTGTTTACTGAATCAGTAAATCTGGGATAGTTTTTGCTTGTTAATCAAAGGTGTTAAAGAGTTTTAGCCAAAGGGAGACCTGCGGATTTAGCTCACAGATGCTCCATGATCTAAGTAAGTGATGGAACAGCTCGAGGGGCTGAGTGCCCTCCTCTTGCTCCTACGTTCCTATCATTGTGTCATTCATTAAGCTAGCACTGGCGGTGAACACTTTTTATTAAAATATTTCAACAAATTAATTGTTTCACACATGCTTTTAAAAAAATTCTGTTGATTATTTGGAACGAGATCATTGACATTCTCTATTTGAGTGATCAAAATAACTTCCACCCAATTACAGCAGCCACTGCACTCTGGAGTGGGTTGTTACTTCATAATAGTTTCTTGTGAAACTCCAGCTCGAGATCAGGGCGCTCAAATTCAATGATTCTCTGATATTTAATATCTCTGAACATTTGCAATTTGTTCAAATGCATCTTTTCTCTGAAGAACGTGTTTAATCGAACAGAACTTTTTTCAATGAAACAACAAACTTTAAATGCTAGAAAACCAAAAGAAAAGACAGAAATTTCTGAAGAAACTCAGCAGGTCTAGCAGCTCCTGTGGAGAGAAGGCAAGGTTAACCTTTCGCATCCAGAGACCCCCCTCTTCACCAAATTGTTTTCATGTTTTTGACACAAGAGCTCACACCTGTTGAGATAAACAGTGATGACGTTGGCTTGACTCCTGCTGGAGAAAGGATTCTTAGCAGAGGTACTGGATGGTCGGAGATAGCAATTGAAGACCAACTGAAAAGCTATCTCCATCTGCTGCAAGTGTTGGATTCAGCAGAACTCCCACCGGACTGGACAATCAAATTCAGCTACAGCACTGGTTTAAATATAAAGTAAAACAGCCTAAGCATAATCTAATCAAATATGCTTCGAAAATGATTCAATCTGGATTAGTTATAAATTATATTGTGAGAACAGCAAGTCAAAAGCTGGGATTTCTTTGAGCACTTACTCCATTAACACCATCTAGCGATGCCCAAACGCTTGTGAACAAATATTGATCTGGAAAAAGCTGCTAACTGCCAAAATTCTGTTTAATATCTAAGAGACACAAGTCAGGACAGCGATTGAATAGATTTCACTGGCCTCTGTGAGTGGAATTCCAACAAACATCCAAACATCTCAATCTTCTTTCTTGCGCTGAAGTAACCTGATAAGAGATGGTGTTACATACCTCTCTTACAGGTTGTAAGTGAACACAGGCCACCTGGCACAGAATCAGGGACACTACCACAACATCACAACAGACCTGAACACAATGAGCTCGACACTATCACAGAGAACACAGCCCACCTGTTTTGACAGTACATAAACCATGTTCGTTATTAACACCTTCCAACATTCAGGAATTTTTCCAGAATGTTTGTACAATGAAAGTAACATTTCAACATTTATCCAAGAATACTTTGATAGCAGCTCCGAATTGTTCAAATTCTATGGGAACTACAGAGGAATAAAACTAGGAATTGTATTGCCATCAATTCCCTTCCTCTTTCCCCTGTGAATGTTGCTGCACCAGATGGTCTACTTAGTCTGAAAAAGATTAAAATGTTTTAAAGTGTAATATGACCGTTGCCAGTGACATTAAAAGCTGATAATAGGTTTTCAAATAATAAGATGCAAAAAAATTCTGATTCTACATTGTGCCATGAAACATGTCCTGCATAACTGAGGCACAAAGAAAATATACAGCATATTTCCATCTGCCTCACTCAATCAAATATCTCTTGTTGCCAACAACCAATTTCAAAACTCTTGCTATCTGCCTTTTGTTCCTGAAACGTTCGTTCTGATTGGAACAACATGGTCAGGGCTCTCAATTCTGAGGCACCTAATCGAATATTGTATTTCTGGCCGATAAAAATGGTTTTGAAGCGCGAGATGAAATTGAACTGTCTGAGATTCAGGGATCCGAACTGGACAATTTACAAATGGTCAGGACCGTTGACAAGTTAGTCAGAGATAGCACTGAAACAAACTGTACAACAGACTTAATCCTAGAGGATACATTTCTCAGCACCTCACGTCAAATATATTTACTGTACTTGAACATTCATCAGAGGAACTAACCAGTGGATTAATGTGAACGAGAATGTGTTCACCTTGAACATAAATAACCACTGAGTTAATAAACTTAATAAGTCATTGTATTTAATAAAATGATTGAGGTGGGAAATATCGCCAATTAAAGCACAGATCTGGAGGCAATGGATTATTCTCTAAATTATTTTTACATATTCTTAAAACGTTCCTTGAACTGGGGAGATTTTGCATGCACTGCATAAAGTCAATACTGCATTCCAGTGTGGAAAGCATTTCTGTTGAAGGAATCAGGGCAAGGTCATTTTCTTGTTTACTGCTTTTAATGAACGAAAATGTTTAAAAAGGTATGAATTGAAAACATGCTTCTGTCTGGAGTTGCCCGCTTTAACAGATGTCTAAGTAAATGTGGGCACTGCTGCCTCACAGATCCAGGTACCCAGGCTCGGTTCCAGCCTTGGGTGACTGCCTATGTGGAGATTACACAATCTCCCCTGTGTCTGTGTGGATTTCCTCCCACAATCCAAAGATGTGCATGTCAAGTGAACTGGTCATGCTATATTGTCCATAGTGTTAGGTGCGTTAGTCAGGGGTAAATATAGGGTAGGGGAATGGGTCTGGGTGGGTTACTCTTCAGACGGTCGGTGTGGATTGTTGGGCCAAATGGCCCGATACATACTGCAGGAAATCTAATCTAAACGATTGTCACACTTAACAAATGTGAGCAGATTCCTTCGGATCGCTACATTGCAATAAATCGGTCAAGTATATTAATTTTAATAAATATTACTCTATTTTCAGTGTCTGAATAAACAATGTGCTCCGTTATCCTCTAGTTCATGTCTTCTGCAAATTTGTGAACTCTGCATACGTTTGAACACATCGATGTAAAATGAATTCTCTGCGTTTGCAGCAAGTACTCCCATGGTTTTGAGAGTAGAGTTCCAACAGTATGGAAACAGGCCATTTGGCCCAACAATTCTACACTGACCCTCTGAACAGTAAGTAGCCCAACCAGACCCATTCCCCATAATTTATATTTACCCCTGACTAATGCACTCTAACCTAGACATTCCTGAACACTATGGCTGTGCTAAATTGCACAAATCACCTGACCTGCGCATCTTTTGGACTGTGGTAGGAAACCAGAGCGCCCGAAGGAAACCCACGCAGACACAGGGAGAATGTGCAAACTCTACAGAGGCAGCCACCAGAGGGTGGAATCGAATTTGGAATCCTGGCGCTGTGAGGTAGCAGTGCCAACCACTGAGCCACCATGCTGCCCTGCGAATTGATGAGTGAATTATTTTAATTAATTCAAAATTTGTCCTTGGTCACATAATTCACGACAGCAGATGTTTCCGAAAGAATGACTCTTCAGTTGATTTTTTTGTACAATGTAACTATTTAATTAAAATGCACAGATTGGGAACACATAAAGCACTGTGCAGATTAAATAATTCAGTTAATGGTTTATTTTTATCCTGCAAATCCAGTTTAATCAGGGACATAACAATGAATTAACTCAAGTTACGTATGAAACTGATCAAAGCAGTGAAACTGATCTGTTCTTCATAGAATTGTGCAGAATTTCCAAATGGTCTTTGTCAATTATCTTTTCTAGTCAGAAAAATATGTATGTAGTGTACAGCGGAATTGAAAGGTGTTTCTTGATCAATTATAACACAGTCATGGCATTTTTGCTCAAGAGCAAGAACTATGAGAACATTAGACTTTTGAAATGCTATTTATATTTCTCTATGACTTGTAAACTCTTTAAAGACAGACCTTGTGATTGAACTAGACAGTGGAGTTCTGAATTTGGATTGGAAGGCATGGATTAGATTAATCCTTAATTATTACATTTAAGTAAAAATGGCGCCCGAAGGTATCTGTTTTCCCTTCATTTCTAAAACCTTTGCGATTTGCCTTTCACTTAATAATAGGCTTTATGAAATTTCAACTCGCATGCTGATTGCATTGAATGAGGGACCTGGAGCGGTTCACTGTCACCAACCGTGTTAACATTGCAAAACAATGTCGAAACCAGAAACGGTTTCCCAAATATAACACATTTAATGTCACCCAAGCACAGTCCTTCCTCAACAGATGAACGATCACCAGATCACAACATGGTGTGTTTGCAGCAGAACTGGCTCTGCAAACATTTTCAACAGAACCAAGAACATGATGTAACCTCACAAAAAAAACAAATTGAAATCGAACAAAGCTGCTCAGAATCCAGCAAACTAATGATTAAATTGGATGGAAATAACAAGTCATAACAACAACCTTGTTTGTGAGGGGACTTAACACTTAAAGCTGTAATGTTTCTGGCAACAGTTCAATTTATTTCCAACCTGCACACCCTTCTTGATCATGACAATCCTGTGCAGCACACAGTTGAGCGGTTGAAGGCATATATTGATTAATCACTTCATGGTCAAAACAAAATTACTGAATGGACAAATATTACCACATTATAATTTTAAGTTAGTTTCAATTACATAATCTGATCAATTCTGCAGTTTCAGATTTTAGTCCCAAAATTTATTTTGAATGAGGCTACTCAAAACAAAATTCAGCTAGTTTACAATTAGAACTGAGTTTTTTTTTTAAAAAGTCAATACATTAAAAACTCGTTGTTTTCATTTCTCACACTTCTTTCTTCCTTAAGTTAGTTTTCAGTTACAAATGGATGTAATGTTTTCAATCAAGCAGAGAAAATGTGTCATATAAGTTTAACAAATGCAGAAATGATTAATGAAAAACAAAATTACTTCACAAATATTGGTAATCAACAGTAATTCAGAGAGTCATTCTCCTCACCAGAAAGAAAACACCAATTACAGAAAGCATGAAAACGCTGATCAATTTCACAAACTGAATAAGAATTCAATTAATTCAATTCAACAGAATCAAGGAAAATAAAATCAGAATCCAATCAACTCAAAACATCAGATTTAAATGAAAGATAACCAGAATCCAACCAATTCAATTCAACAGAATCAAATAAAACAATTTCAAAAGCCAATCAACACAATTCAACAAAACCGAGTAAAATCAAAATTCAGAATCCAATTAACACAGTTCAAACTGAATCAACTAAAGCAAAGCCAAACTCCAATCAACTCAATTCAACAGAATCGAGTAAAACAAACTCAATCTCATGCAATATAGCACTGCAAGAAAATTGTGTGAGTTTCTGACCTGCTTGTCACCAACAAACATAACAAAATAAATGAGAAAATATAATCATGATAAGAACATATATTCAAGAAATGAATAATGATATTTTTGCATATTTTAATCATGTTTGGTAATATCTTGAACATCTTTGAATTCTTAGCGTTTGTTGTTGATAATAAAACACACAGTCAGGGTGTCACTAACATTAAACATTATTTATAGCTGACAGATTAAGAGACATTAGGTGTTTCAAGTAACCCAGCCACACAGAATGCCCATCTGATCAAACAAAAAAGAGATACACTGAGCAACTGACTCTATCATCACCATTTTAACTATTTGCTGAGCCTTAACTGAAGTCTATAATCAGTCTGAACAAAAATCAATCCGAACTAAACCAAACTCAGCACAGAATCTGAGTTTCATTTAATTCAGAAATTAGTCACATGAATAGAAAGTTTTTAAAAAGTCACTAAGAAAGTTCAAAGTTCTTACCTGAAGTCACTGTCACCATGGTCCCTTGGCCCCAGTAATCAAGATAGTTACAGTGTTACATTCTCTGGACTGGGTCACACAATAACTAGCTCTGCATAAAACAAATCAAAAGTCTACCATCATTTTAAATTTTCAGAACCACAGGCAAAATAAAGTCACGATAAATCATCATCACATAATTGCGCTAGTGAATTCTGATCATTCTTGATAAACTTTAATACTGTTTTATCCTTCACAGAGGAACACATGAGCTGATTCTCAAAATTCCCAACGGTGTATTGATAATTACCCAACACTTTTACAAATTAAATAATGATACTGGCATTAAACCGCACAGAACTAATACTGCACTGCAAGTTAAGGCAGTTTGTAGAAGTAATCACTGACTAGTTTCAAACAGTGGAGGCTGAATAGGTTTTTGTATTGATCATAATTGCAGTGTCACCCCAGTTGTAGTATCTTGCACAGTAATAGATGGCGGTGTCTTTGATCTTCAGGTTCCCCATGTCCAACGCGAAAATGTTGTTTGAATTGTCTTTGGACGCAGTAAATCGATTCTTAATCGCTGGTGCATAGTTACTGTCGGATGAATTATAGTAGTACAGCAGCCACTCCAGACCCTGTCCGGGAACCTGTCGGAACCAGCTCATGTAGTAGCTGCTAAGATCGAAGCCGCTGGTTTTACAGGTCAGTTTCAGGCTGCCTCCGGGACGGCCAGTCTCTGCCTCTGGCTGAGTCAAAACAACCTCCGACTGGACACCTTTAAAAAAGAAAACAAATAAACCATGAGCATTAATACAGATGAAATCATGGCTGAGTCTTTTGCATTCCTGCGGTAGACTAACATTGAGACAGTGACAAAGACAGACTTGAACAAAAAACACTCACATGATAAGAAAGTAAGGAATAAACTGAGAAAAATTGTCGACACAATCATTCTGATAACTTGTGGGAAGCGGTTCTGTCAAGATCTTTCTAAACAGAGCCGACCCAGGAGTGTTGAATTACGGTCTAGTGCCCAGGATTTATATGGCCATCGGAAAGGGCAGGCTTACAGCTTCCGCCTGTTGGTTTCATGCTGGAGGCTGAGACTGGATCCTGGTCTCAGCTTGTACAGCCCGAACACATGGGATCATGTATTTACGAGGTTACGCTGAAACATGGACATATACACACCTTGGGATATTTATTTTGCTGAATAGCTTCTTTGGGAGTGTTTTTATTTAAATGGTGGAAGTAAAATTGAGTAGCTTCAGGTCTGTTTCACATGATAGTTGCAAGTATTTTGTTTAAAAAAAACAAATTCATTCGGATGTTAGCTCCCTTTATTTCTACATTCATTCACAAGCAGATAAAACTAAAATCAAAGTTCAAACATATTACCAGCTAGTAAAACAATTGAGCTTGTCTTCCCAGGACACTGACAGTCTCTGTCCCAATACAAAATAACATGTAATTCATACTAAACATTTCAAAATTCAATTTAGACAACTGAACATAGAGCTTGTCCAAAGTGATTATATTTAGAATATTCAATTAGAAGTTAACTCCCTTTAATCCTACATTCCACCACAAGCAGATAAAGCTAAAAAGAACTTCAATAATATTATTAACCAACAAAATTAGTGACTTTATTTTTGCTGTCACTCAAAGTCTCTCTCACTTTACAAAATAACATACCATTTCTAATCTGCGTTTCTAAATTCAGTTTTGGCAACCTAATATGGAGCATGTCTAAAGTGATTATGTTCAGAATGTGAGTGTGTGTCACTAAACAGTTTGGACTCGGAGATTAGAAGCAGCTCCTTACATTGCAGAATGTCTCTCCCTGCACCTTTTTTTTCAAATTGCTCCGACCCTAAAATGCATAGTAAAGGAAAGCTGTGTGCCTGAGAAATAAAAAGTGAGTTGGCAGGGATACAGAACACCTAGGTAAACTTTTGAAAGAGCATCTAATGAACTAGAACAGCACAGTCCATACATCCATATCTAACAGTCTGGGTACATCAGGAATGTTTGGTTAAATTAGAGAGTATTACAATAATCATTACCACGGATGTAGGTTATAAACAGTACATGTCTCTGCTCACTGATAGCTCTGACAGGGGCAGATAACTCATAAAAATCAGTAAAAATTTGCTGTTACACGACACCAGTGTTAATCATGTACAAAGGGCCCACTCAGTTTGAATGAGATGTATGAATCCGAGAATGGTGTAACAAGTGATGTGAGTTTGAACCAATTCAAGTTTGTTAATTTACTTTGAGATGATAACAAATGTTACTGCAATGTGGGATTTTGGATCCATTAACTTCATATTCAGGAGCTTTAAAGATACTCAATAAACAGGCTGAACTAACCAGAACGTCATTGCATTCAATGTCCTGTTTTCTGACAGTCACACAGTGAATGCTGTATTTAGTGACTTTCCTTTTTAAAGAAGAAATGCCAAGTGAAATGTATCCATTGTGAGTAAATGGGAAAATATCGTTTGTCTGTTAGGATTTTACTTTAGTTGATTCATTTTCCCTTTAATAGGCCAGATACAATAGTTGGCAGCAATTAAACTGACTGCAGAAAAGGTCCTTGAGTTCCCAGTTTCATTTACTGGAAGCAGGTGGAGTTTCTGCAGTGGATCAAAGATATTTTGTCTCACTGTTGACCAGTTGGTGGAAAGCAAACTGCAAACCATAACCACCGCCTCCTCAGAAACAAATCGACTCAGCAACAATGCTGGAGGAAAGTTTATTTTTCAGTTATGTAACTTGGAGAACTAGTCACTCCTCTCATTGAAGGAAATGTTCGCAGCGTCTCAGACACAACCTTAACATCAACAGTTCATTCGAGGATCACTACAGCACTGTTTGATATTGAGAAAAATTGATAAATAGTCAGAGGGTCATGTGGTGATACAGCATGGTTACAGACCCTTCGGTCCAACCAGTCCATGCCAGTCATAATCCCAAACTAAACTAATCCCACCTGTGTGTACTTGGCCCATATACTTCCAAACATTTGATATTCATTTACTTATCCAAATGTCTTCTAAAGGTTGTAAGATCATCCCACACAAAAACCATTCTCTGTGTAAAAAGTTGTCTCTGATATGTTTTTTTTATTTTTCTCCTCTCATTGTAAAAACATGTTCCCTATTGTTGAAATCCCCCACCATAGGGAAAATTCGCCAATGTCTTAGTCAAAAATTGAAAACAATCCCAACTCCAAACATTTACAAAATATCACTATGGATCTTCCTCGAGTCCAAAAAAGATTGTCCCCTTTGATCAATGATTTGTAAAATTTACTCGTGTATCTGCTGTGATAGATGTTTTCAAATAACTTCTTAAATGCAAATGGTTCACATCAATCGGATTAAAGTAACATTTCGTGCACTACCCCACACACAAAAAAAGAACTACTTTGTTAACATGATTTGCTCTGACGAAGTCTACGATGGATTCTTTTATCAAACAAAATCATTTCCACTGTTGTGAGCGCTCGTCTGTCTTCTGTGCAATGGTCTGAATTTTAAGTTGTGTCTGACTGCAGATGGAACTGACTGATCTGGGTATAAGTATAGTTTGTGCCTTTCACATTGTTGATGTATATTGCTGACTTTAGTTGAATAAAGAGGTGTTGTCCCAGGCATCGTCTGGCACCATTAATTAGACCATTAATTTCCACATCACTAGCCAGATTATCAGGTGGAGTTTATTGATATGTGATATTTTTGAAACGAAAGCTTCGTACATTTCCAGTAAGAATCATGTCAATTAGAGCCATTCACCTTTCCACTCATGGCTTGATAAACTTATATGAGGTCGCCCCCCCGCACTCTCACCCTCCAGTGATAAAGGTTCCAGTCTATCTGGATTTCCAACGGTGGTTCTGTTCCCTCACATTCTGCTATTTAAGATCCTCCGGCCACCCCAGGTCCACAGACAGTGTCCCTTGATACTAATTCAAAGAAATGAAAGGAACTTGTCCCACCATATTTTTCAATTTTCTTTGGCTTCAAACACCATCAAAAATAAATGTTTGTATCATTGCTGATTTATGGGAGAATGCCGTGTACACAATATCTGCTGAAATAGCTGCCATACCATCCTGAATCTGGTTCGCAGGTTCATCTGTTGCTCACAAATGCAACCAGACATCAGGGAACAATGAACATCGCCCACACCCAACCGTCCACCATTCCCCTCTGGACTTTGCACTTTGTGAAATCCGTGTTGTCGATAATCAGTTAAAAGAAAGTTTTTTTTTAAACTTTCTTAATTCATGTTGCTGATCTTGGCTGAGTAAAGGTATGTTGCTGTCAGCATTTCTGGGGATCATGTCTGCATTTTTTTCATGTCAGTTTACAATGATATTAAGTCAAGAATTGTCAAAATGTTCTGAGAAACAACGTTTAGAAATGGGCCTATTAGCTCCTCAGGGCTGTACCAACTGTTTGAATATTGATACAGTTCTGCCCCTACTTTTTCCCCATAAGCCAGGATTTACAGCATTGGAGATCATATCTATGTTTATAATGGATTAGACCCTACACAATGTTCCCGAATGTTTACAGTGCTATCACCTGCAGGGTTATGGACAACATGCTATAAATTGGGTGTTGGCTGGAAGCCTCTGTCTTCACGTGATACAGGTGTGATGGGCGAAGTGATCTCTCTGTCGTGAAAAATTTTCTACTACTCTAAATTCATCTTTCCTACTTTGTCTCGTTCAGAGGCTCTTCATACCAGAAATATTCCAAGCATTCGTTTCAATGAGATCAATACACTCCACCTGATAGTCTGGCTCGTGATGTAGAAATTAATGGTCAAATTAATGGTGCCAGACGATGCCTGGGACAACATCACTTTATTCAACTAAAGTCAGCAATATACATTAAAAATGTGAAAGGCACAAACTGTACTTATACCCAGATCAGCCAGTGTCATCTGCAGTCAGACAAAAAATTCAGACCATTGTACAGAAGATAGACAAGCCCTCACAACATTGGGAATGATTTTGTTTGATAAAACAGTCCATCATAGACTTGCTTAGAGCAACTCGTGAAATATTACTTGATTTCTTTTTGTCTGGGGTAACACATGAAATGTTACTGTATTCCGACTGATGTGAACCATTTGCACTTCAAGTTATTTGAAAACGTCCTTCATAACAGATATGTGAGTAAATTTTAGAAATCATTGATCAAAGGGACAATTTTTTTTGGATTCAAGGAAGATCCATAGTGATATTTTGTAAATGTTTGGAGCTGTGATTGCTTATATTTTTAACTAAGACATTGGCATACAGTGCACAACTTCACAATTTGCTGTAACATGAAATTCGCAAACACTGTGAACCTGGAAGGTGATGGTTCAGAATTTAACAAGGACCTAACAAGGTTCGTGAATGGACCAACGAATGATTCATGAAATTTAACAAAGGCATTTCTGAAATGATTAATTTAGCTAGGATAGATGTAGAGACACAAATTCACATCTCTGTTTGCATTTCAATATACTATAGATCGCTTTTCTATTATATCCTAAAATACTTGCGTCTTCGTTCATATTTAATAAACTCTATCTTGTTCCGGTGTTAAGATAGTTTCTTTATTTACTTCACTCAAGACTGTATGCTGTATTCTTGCCTCAGTATTGACCAAACTCGGTTTGGTGCCAGCTTATATCACTTGAGCTGCTTTTTCAGGAAGTGAATCTCTCCACCTGTTACGTCAAAATAATCTGTTCATGCTTAGTTCGAAAGGAATCCTGTTAATATCATCCCAAATTCAGGCTCGGTTATTTTGTATTTATTCATTGGAAATGAACAGAATATGACTGATCTGTTCTTGGTGGAGTGGGAGAGGGAGTTAAAGTGTTCAGCCACTGGGCCGTGGGGTTGCTTGGCATGGGTGTCCCAGAGATGTTCTCTGAAATGATCAGCAAGTTAGTGTCCTGTCTCCCTGATGTAGAGGAGACCACATCAGGTGGAACAGACACAGCAGATGACATTTGTGGAAGTATAGATAAATTTCTCTGGATCATTTGGGGCCTTTTCGGAGGTGAGGGGGAGGTGTGGGCGCAGAGTTTGCACTTCCTGTGGTGGCAAGGGAAGGTGATAGGTGTGGGGAGTGGGCTGGTGGAGGGGCATGGACCTGACGAGGGAGTCGCGGAGGGAATGTGCCACCGGAATGCAGATAGGGGTAGGGAGCGAAATGTACCCGAGTTATGGGGTCTGTTTACAGGCGGTGGAAGCAGCGGAGGATGATATGATGTATGCAAGGTCGGTGCATTGGAAGTTGAGGACCAGGAGGGCTCCCTGTTGAGATTGCAGGAATGGGGTTCAAGGGCATCATCCACCACGTGGGAGGGGAAATTGCAATTTTTGAAAAAGGAGGTTATCTGGGATATTTTATGGTGGAACTGCTCCTCCTGGGAGCAGGTGCGGTGGAGGCAGAGAAATTGACAATAAAGGGATGGCATTTTTACAGGAGGTCGGGTGGGAGGAGTGTCGTCCAGGTAGCTGTGGGAGTCAGAAGGCTTGTAGTAAATGTTTAGTTGGTCACTGGAGATAGAGGTGGAGAGGTCTAGGAAAGGGAGGGAGGTGTCCGAGATGGTCCCTCTGAAGTTTAGGTCAGGGTGGAAGGTCTTATTAAAGTTGATGAACTGTTCAACCTCCTAGTGGTAGCATGAGGTGGCATTGATACAGTCATCAATGTAGCGGTGGTAAAGGTGGGCAATGGTACTAGTGTAGCTGTGGAAGATTGACTGTTCCACATATCTGACGAAGAGGCAGGCATACTTGGGGTCCATATAGGGGTCCATGGCTACCCCTTTGGTTTGGAGGAAGTGGGAGGATTGAAAGGAAATGTAGTTGAGGTTGAGCATGTACTGCTTGGGTTGGGGTGACAGGAAGAAGGCCTACATCATGGCGTTTGGATGTGTACACGGCCTGGACATTCTGTTCATTCTGGGGCTTATCAATTGTTTGCAGTTATTATGGAACTGCAAGTGCAATGGCTGGGAACTCGGAGAAACCAATGATTAGGTCTTCTGCATGAAGCAAATTTTGACCAGAACATTTAAACACCACAAAGCTCGCTGTAGGAAATGCGAGAACTGCAACTTTTAATAATATTTGAAACTTTGTTAAAAATAGGGATTTTTAGTCATAGTTTCTGAAATAATCAAGAAAATAATTAACCGTTAGAACAAGCTCTTTCAAAGAGAGAGGATTTGCAAAGTTTGAAACCATACAGTGCTGTGGTTTATTTGAATTCAATGTCGGTCAGAGTTAGATACAGCCAAGGTGATCTCTCCATATATTGATTCTGTTAATCTGACACACCGACTTACCTGTCTGTACAAAACTGTATTATTTGTTTAGTTGATTAAAATTTAGGAAACAGATCAAACAGAATGTATTCAGCTGGGAAGGTGATGGATACAGAAGACAGAATCAAAAACTGGGAACATTAAATCTGAAGAGAGAGTAACAAGGAGTACAAGATCAAAGACATGACAAGGTGCATGTCGATATGTTCCAGACGCTAGTGTTTCGAATGAGCTTGTTCGATGGTCGAGAGACTCGTCCAATGACGGCCTGGACTCAGACCACACGGTGGCACAGTGGTTAGCACTGTTGCCTCACAGTGCCTGAGATCCGCGTTCAATTCCCGCCACAGGCGACTGACTGTGCACATTCTCCCCGTGTCTGCGTGGGTTTCCTCCGGGTGCTCCGGTTTCCTCCACAGTCCAAAGATGTGCAGGTTAGGTGAATTGGCCATGCTAAATTGCCCCTAGTGTTAGGTAAGGGGTAAATGTAGGGATATGGGTGGGTTGCGCTTCGGCGGGGCGGTGTGGAATTGTTGGGCCGAAGGGCCTGTTTCCACACTGTAAGTAATCTAATCTAATCTAAACCATGAAACAGAGATCGAAATGTCGATTTGCAAATGTCACTTCGATGTGATCACTTCACACTCTGTGTCCTGATATTGCCTACATTGGCAGATGTTTCCGCCAGATTGCATCCCCTGGGTTTATTTTCTGATCAGAAGTGAGATGTGTGGCTTGCTGCTGGCACATAGAAACAGGAAGTTGTGCGCCAGCTGAGAATGATACATCAGGCGCTACTTTCCGTATTATCAGCACAAACAGTCTTCCTACCTCTGAGGGTGAACACCCACTGACAGGGTCAAGAACAAACGGACAGATTGCTGTAGGTCTCAGCATTGTAATCAATTCCATTCCCATTTCCCAGAATGAAACAGAAGAGACACAAGATTATTTCAGCTAGAGTAAATTATCTATCTGTCAGAGAGATAAGAAGAGTTACCATCGGGTGAAAGGAGCTAAATGACAATATGTAGTTTCGCTCATAAACCTGTGTTTAAATGTAGAAAGCTTGGGTGAAGTTAATAAATAAATCTAAGAGACAGCATTCATTAAAAGTTGGAAAAGTAAAGTTTAAACAATAAAATTCAGCATGGTAACTCTTCTTATCTCTCTGACAGATAATTTACTCTAGCTGAAATAATCTTGTGTCTCTTCTGTTTCATTCTGGGAAATGGGAATGGAATTAAATACAATGTTGAGACCTACAGCAATCTGTCCGTTTGTTCTTGACACTGTGGAAGTGATATCATATCGGAAGTGGTTGATTCTGTTTTTCGGAGAGGCAATGAGATGTGACATCGGGTGTAAAAAGTGGATGTAATGCTTCTTGACTTCAATCAGGTTTTTGACCAGATCTTGCATCTTCAATAAGGTAAGGGTTCATGGGATCTGGTGCAGTTTGGCAAATGCATCGAAGGTTTATTTGTTGGCAGAAGGTAATGGTCGAAGGTAGTCATTGTGAAGACATCTTGTGTCCAGTAGCTTACTATATGACTTGGTGCTGGATCCTTTGCTGTTTGCAGCATATATGAATAGTTTAGTCAAGAATGGAGCAAATGTGATTAGTAAGTTAAAAGATGAGGTGAAAAACGTTTGGTTTTGCAATTAGTGAGGAGGAAAGCGAGTGTGACATCAATGACCTCGCCTGTCGGAGAGAAGAATTGAAAACAGAACATTATATCCTAAAGTCTGTGAAGTAAAGCATTTTCGAGACTAACAAGTTAAGCGAATATATGATGTATTGTTGGAATCTACAAAATACAAACGATAAGCGATCTTCAGGAATCCTGAAGAAGGGCTCATGCCCGAAACGTCGATTCTCCTGCTCCTTGGATGCTGCCTGACCTGCTGCACTTTTCCAGCAACACATTTTCAGCTCTGATCTCCAGCATCTGCAGTCCTCACTTTCTCCTCGATATTGTGGCTAGACCATTAATTCAGGAAGCTGGGGTCTGAGCCCACAGTGCTGCCACATTGAGTCATGAATTAAGGTTGATAATTAAACAACTCATTGAAGGAATAAGCTCCACAGATATTCCCTTGCTCTGCTTTGGAAAGAACAACACATCAGCGCAAAAGTTAAGGCTGAAGCATTCACAGCAACCTTCAGCCAGATGTGCCAACTGTCTGATCCATCTCAGCATCTTCCATAGATCACCAATATTACAGATACCTGTCAGCAGAGAATTCCCTTCGCTCCACGTGAAATCAAGACACTGTTGGGCGAGTGGCACTGGTTACTGTAAATGCTATGGAGCCTGACAAAATTCTGGCAATAATACTGATGACTTGTGCTAGCCAAGCACTCCCGGTACAGCTACAACACTGGCATGGACAATGTGGAAAATAGGCCAGGCATGTCCTGGGCACAGAAAACAGGTCAAACCACCCTGGTGAATTATTGCCACATCAGTCCATGCTCAATCATGAGTTAGGTGTAGGAAAGTGCTTTCCACAGTGCTATCAAGCAGCACTATCTCAGCAATAACCTGCGTAAATGTGGGTCATGCAAGGCCTATTCAGCTCATGACTGAATTACAGACTTGATTTAAACATGGTCAAAGAACTGAATTCTAGAAATGAGGGGAGAGTGACAGCCCTTCACATTAAGGTCACATTCGACAGAGTGTGATATTATGGAGTCCTAGCAAAACCAAATTCAATGGGTATCAGTTGACAACCTCCCTGCTGCCTGCAGTCAGACCTCCCACATTGGAAGATGGCTCTGCTGGTTAGAGGTCAGTCGTCTCAGCCAAAGCAAATCTCTGTTGGAGTTCCTAAAGAAAGTGTTCTTGGCCCAATCATGTTCCGCTGCTTCAGCAATGACCTTCCCTCCATCAGAAGGTCAGAAGTGAAATCTGCATTTATCTAGCACTTTTTCTGTGACTCCTCAGTCCACATTCAAACGCAACAAAATCTGGACAATATCCAGACTTCAGCTGACAACTGACAAATAGCATTCACACCACAAAACTGCGAGACGAAGGCCATTGACAATAGGAGTGAATCTAACCAAAACCCCTTGACATTCAATATTGTTACCATCAGTGAATCCCTCACTATCGACATCCTGGGTTTTATTGTTCATTAGAAATTGAGCTGGACACTCCATATAAATACAATGGTTGTTACAACAGGACAGAGGTGAGGAATACTGCAGCGAGTAACTCACCCTTCTGACTTGCAAAATCAATTGACTATTTAAGAGACAGAAGTCAGGAGAGTAATAGCACAGCTCGCCCCTTGGCTGGATAGGAGCACCTTCAACTGCACTCAAGAAGTTAGGCATTGTCCAGGACAAAGCATCCCACTTGATCAGCAGCACATCCACAAGCGTCCATTGCCTCCATATCTGACGCTTAGTACCAGCCGTATGCTGAAAAATGAGTTGCTGGAAAAGTGCAGCAGGTTAGGCAGCATCCAAGGAGCAGGAAAATCAACGTTTCAGGCATAAGCCCTTCTTCAGGCATACCTGCCATATGCACGATCTAAAATACTGCACTGCAGAAACTTAGCCACTTCCTTAGAAAGTACCTTCCCACTACCACTTGCATCTCGATGGACAAGAACAGCAGATACATGGGAACAGCATCACTGTAAGGTCCTCTCTAATCCACTCCTGACATGGAAATATATCATCGATCCTTTACTGTAATTGGGTCAAAATCTGGAACTCCCTTCCTCAGGCAATTTTGGAACATGTTATTTCAGAAAGGCAGCTTACTGCCATCTTCTGAAGGACACCTACAGACAACTGAAAGCAACCACCGTGTTCCATGAGTCAATAAAAAAAATCATTCAAGCTAACATGACAGTTTGAGAAAGTGGTTGAGGAGGCATTATGGGTATGTAATAAGCAATCAAAAGGTTTGGAGCAAAGTTCCAGAATCAATCTCTACCATGGTAGCTTCAATTAATGAAAGAGTATGAAATGAAAATGCTGGGGTAATGAATGATAATCACAGACCTACTAAAGTTTTGAAACACGTTACATGGTTCAGTATTGTCCTTCAGAGGAGGATGTGTGACTTTCCTACCTGTTCAACAAGAAGGCGATGGTTCCTTTCCTGCGACGAACCTGACTAAGAAAGTGAGGACTGCAGGTGCTGGAGATCAGAGTTGAGAGTGTAGTGCTGGAAAAGCACGGCAGGTCAGGCAGCATCCAAGGAGCAGGAGAATCAACGTTCCAGGCATAACAACTTCATCAGGTATCTTAATGAAGACCTCATGCCCGAAACGCCGATTCTCCTGTTCCGGATGCTGCCTGACCTGCTGTACTTTTCCAGCACTACAGTCTCGACTGAGAAGCCATTTGGTTGTAATAAAGCTTAAGAAAGATCAACCATAATTAGCCAAGCAAGTTGGCAGTCCTTCAAAAAGGTAGCTGATGACCACCTTCTTGGGATATGTGACTAACTTTTTCATAAGTCAGTGCAGAATTCAAAAATGCAAATTATGGTGAGTCAGGCTGTTCAGAGTCCGGTACACATTTAAGATTGATGATTGGATGCAAAGTCTCCTGTGGTGTTGCTGTGAACAGCAAGAGAGTTCTTGCCAGTATTGCACTCCAATAATTGTTCATGAAGTAAAGTGTCAGATTTATTGCATTTCTGTGCTTTCTGTGCATTTCCCACATTAGGATCACAGTGGTGATATCATGAGACCAGGATTCTCGAACTCCAGTTTGATGTTGAATGGCCAGGGTTTGGAATACCATCGTTTGCCCAGGGTGAAATTTAAATTTAAAGAAATCCTGGAATCGGAAAGAAAGCCAAATGGAGACCATGTAGCCCGAGTCAATGGAAAAATACAAAAACAGCTGCTGCACGAATGCCAAGGCATCTGTCACCTTTCCATGGTCTGGCCGACATGAGATTCCAGACCCACTGGGAAGTAACTGACTGTGTTCTGAAGTGGCTTTAGCAAGTTATTCAATGGACAATTGGGGATAGGGACTCATCGCTGACCCTAACCAGAAAGTAGTACGTGTAACAAAACCTCACAACAACTATATCAATTAAATGCAATTGTTGCGGCAGTTCCTGATGTCATTTCAAGTATTTCATGTGAATGTTCTAACACAGTTTGAGTGATGCTGCACCGTCTAAACGGACTACAATATAAATCATTGGTCATTCAGAGTAGATCAGTTTAACATTTAAGTTTAATTGCAGAATTTTCAGCACTGAATTTTTAACCTAAATAAAAGTTTTCAATCAATAAAATCTGTTGCAATTCGTCTTCATAAATTTGTATTCACTTCTACAAATGGTCAATATTCTTAAAACATACTTGTTTCGATTTGAATCTTACCAACAAATCACTTTGTTCATCTGGTTTTGCTGTCATCATCACTTCTTTGAAGCCAATTAAGCATTTATGTAAATAAACACAGAAATAGAATTCTCAGAATAGATTACAGAACCACAAAACCCTAATTTATATTTCCCCACAAGCACAGCACACGAATTGTGGAAAAAATGCAAATAACTCAATGGATTCCAATACTAATTGATGTTAGGACTTTTTAACACATAAGTTGTATGACTGTTGAATGACAGAGGTATCAGTTGTCATGTTTCGTCAAAAGTCTATAATTCAGAGATACATTGGCACAGCTAATATTTCTGTCTCTATTTTTCTCTCTTCCCCTCCTGCCTTCTCCCCTTTTTTCTTTATATCTGATGCCGTGTTTTGCCTCTCCACAATCGGAAGATGTTTTCCTTAATAACCTGAAGCCAACACCTCACCAACATATCCTCTCAGCCAAATTCATCCATTTCATTAGAGGGATTTGAGTCAAGATTTTCTCAAAAATCTGTCTGAGTATTGAGTGATCTGGAAATACTTGATAGGAATGAGGCTGCAAGACTGTGATAGCGTTTTCATTGTATCTCAGCAGTATTATTCTTGGCTGAGGAATGTTTAATGGTTCAGGGCAATGCTTATTTAGACTATAATTAACCTTTACTGCACATCTCATGGAATGTTTAATATTGTAGAGGTCGATTTATTCTGTATCAACTCTGTGTTGTACCTTCTCTGGGAGGGTTTTTTTTTAGGGAACCCTGGATGCAGCTCTACTCTATGTCTAAACTAAAATATATTTGACATGATTGCATTGGACAGCACAATATAGAGGGAGATTTACCCAGCACATTACATGAGCTGTACAATCACAGAAAACATTTGATGTAGCCGTGTAAAGGGGCTTGGACTCCTACCCACTGTCTTTCTGGTTTTGAAATGCTTGATACCAGAATAAAAAGGAACAACACTATGCACCGAAACGTTGTTATACATGCAGATTATCATCTACAGGCACATACGCAAATCATCTATGAACAACCCTTGCAGTGTTTAATGGATGAGTGCTGAGAGAGCTTTAATATGCAATACGTGTCTATTCCATGCAACATATGCCGACAGTGTGCTTGATATGGTAGTTTAAATGTAGTTTTGATTTGTCTTTAACCTTTTCTTTGACAGTCGTCGTTGTGTTTGACAAATATCCAACAGAACTGGAGGACTCTATGACTATAAATGCAGTCACTGCATTCGAGGAAGAATGCAATGCCATCAAACAGGGAGAAAGATGATCCCTGTCTTTTTTCATGATGAGGAGAGATTGAAGCAGCTGGGCTTCAAACATGAAATTTAAATGAGGCCTATATAATTCTGAAAAGAGTAACTTAGAGCAAAGGTCAATGATAGGGAACCAGAAGCAGCTTGTTCAGCCAATGGAGTTTGGTCTTCCAAACAATGACATCAGGGCTGAACTGATAATCCTCACCTCCAATTTCCAGCGTTTTAACTGTAAGCATTGATTCAATTACCAAATCAAATTCTGTCCATTTCAGCCTTCGAAATACTGAATGACCCAACCTCGACAGTCTTCGGTGGAAATGAATTCCACAGATTCACTACATTCTGGAAGACAAATTCTCTTCTGCCTGAAATTTGTGACCTCTAATTCAGAGATTCTACTCCCTGGTCCGAAACTCTCCCACAAGGAGAAACAACATTTCTGCATTTACACCATCAAGTTTCCTGAAAATAATAGATGTTTCAGAAAGTCAGTACTGAATCTTCTATGTTCCCAAATGACTCAATCTCTACTCTCAAGACAGTCCCTGCATCCTCAGGATCAGTCGACTAAACCTCGTGTGGATTGTCTCACATTCCAGTGTACATTTCCTTTGTGATATGAATCCAAAGAACAATTCACAGTATTCCAGCTGTGGTAAGAATAGAGGTTTTTTTCAGTTTTAACAAAGATTATAATCATACAGACATCCAGCAAAGAAACAGACCCTTCGGACCAACTGCACTGACCAGATATCCCAATCTGACTGAGTACCATTTGCCAAACATTTGGCCCATCTTCCTCTAAATGTTACCTGTTCATACACCCATCCAGCTGCCTTTTAAATGCAGTAATTGAACCCGCCTCCACCACTACCACTGGCAGCTTTAACCATACAGACAACCATGAAAAGGTTACCCCTCAGGTTCTTTTCAAACGTTTCTCCTCTCACCTTAATCCGCTGTCCTCTAGTTTTGGACTCTCCCACTCGAGGAAAAAGGCCTTGGCTATTCACCATATCAATGCCCCCCATGATTTTATAGGTCTTGTTCAGGCCACTCCTCAGCCTCCTTTCCTCTCACTGCAGGGAAAAGAAAAGTCCCAACCTATTCAGCCTCACCTTATACCTTAAACACTCCAGTTCCAGCATCATTCTTGGAAATCTTTTCTACACCCTCTCAAGTTTCACAAAATCCTTCATAGGAATGGTCAGCCAGATTTGTCTGTAATAATTCTAAATGTGGCCTCACAAACGTTCTGTAGAGCTGAGACATGATATCTCGACTCCTCCACTTAATGTTATGACCGATGAAGGAAAGCATGCCAAACACCATCTTCCCCACTCTGTCTCCCTGCAACTCCACTTTCAAGGAATGATGCATCTGCACGCTTTGGTTTCTTTGCTCAGCAACACTCCCCAAGGCCCAGCCATTAATTGTGTAAGTCCTGCCCTGGTTTGCCTTACAAAAACGCAACACCTACATTTATTTAATGAAGCATGGGTTCATGAAAGGCAAGTCATCTTGAACTGATTTATTGGAATTCTTTAAGGTTATAACGAGCGTGGTAGACAATGGGGAACTGGTGAACGTGGTGTATCTGGATTTCCAAAAGGCATTCAGCAAGGTGCTGCACAAAAGGCTGCTGCATAAGATAAAGATGCATAGTGTTACGGGCAATGCATTAGCATGGACAGAAGAATGGTTAACTAACAGAATGCAAATATTGGGGATCAATGGGTGTTTTTCTGGTTGACAATCAGTGGCTAGTGATGTGTCTCAGGGATCAGTGTTGAGACAGCAATTATTTACAATTGTTGGGACTGCAATTGTTTACAATTCAGATAGATTGCTTCAAGTTAGAGAACCAAGTGTAGAGTGTTGTAATTCACAGAAGCCACTTAAATGAGTGATAGGGCAAAGTGTGCAGAAGGATTTCGACAGGCTAAGTGAGTGGGCAAGGGTCTGGCAGATGGAGTACAATGTTAGTAAATGTGAGGTCATCCATTTTGGTAGGAACAATAACAAAGTGGACTACTTTAAAATGGTGAAAAATTACAGAATGCTGCTGTGCAGGGGGACCTGGGTGTTCTTGTGCATGAAACACAAAAGCATGGTTTGCGAGTACAGCAGCTAATTAGGAAGAAAAAAGGAATAATGTCCTTCATTGCCAGTGGATAGAGTTTAAAATTAGGAGCTGCAGCTGTATAGGGCGCTGGTGTGGCCACACCTGGAGTACTCTGTACACTCTTCATCGCCTTACATGAGATGGCACTGGGGGTGGGGTTTGCTGAGGAGGTTGACTGTGTTGATTCTGGATATGAGGGGGTGGGCTTACGAGGAGAGATTGATCAGACTGGGATTATACTCATTGGAATTCAGAAGAATGGGGGACCGGGTTTGTAAAATTATAAATGGGATAGATAAGACAGAAGCAGGGAGGCTCGAAGTTTGGGAGAAGATTTGAAGCTCGGGTGCTCGTTGTGGTTGTGTTTGCCGAGCTGGGAATTTGTGTTGCAAACATTTCATCGCCTGTCTTGGTGACATCCTCAGTGCTTGGGAGCCTCCTGTGAAGCGCTTCTGTGACGTTTCCTCCGGTATTTATATTGATTGGTATCTGCCGCTTCCGGTGGTCAGTTCCAGCTTTTCGTTGCAGTGGTCGCTATATTGGGTCCAGGTCGATGTGTTTGTTGATAGAATCTGTGGATGAGTGCCATGCCTCTAGGAATTCCCTGGCTGTTCTCTGTTTAGCTTGTCCTATAATAGTCGTGTTGTCCCAGTCGAACTCATGGTGCTTGTCATCTGCATGTGTGGCTACTAAGGATAGCTGGTCAAGCCAAAGTCTTCACCCAAAGGGTTGTGAATCTCTGGAATCCCCTGCCTAGTGAAGCAGCTGAGGTTAACCTGTTGAATGTTTTAAAGGTGAAGATAGATTTGTGAACAGTAAAGGAATGAAGGGTTATCGTGAGGGGTGGGTAAGTGGAGTCTCAGTCCATTGAAAGATGATCCACGATATTATTGAAAAGCAGAGCTGACTCATGGAGTCAGATGGCCTCCTCCTGATTGTATTTCTTATGTTCGGATGTTGTTATGTTCTAACAGGCCTCCAATTCAAAAAGTAATGCTCTCTGACTACTAAATAAAAACTGAAAGAACTGTGGATGCTGTGTATCAGAAACAAAAGCAGAAACTGCTGGAAATGCTCAGAAGGTCTGGCAGCATCTCTGGGGTGAAAGGCTCACCAGTTTATGGTTCCCTGGCTTTTCCATCCAACTTTCTTCAATAATGCTGCCACATTAGTCACTCTCCAGTCTTCTGGCATCTCATCTATGATTATCAACGATACAAATATCTCAGCAAGGGGTCCAGGAATCTCTTCCCTAGCTTCCCACAAAGTTCTGGGAAATACCTAATCAGGTCTCCAGGATTTATTTCCATTTTTCTACTTTAGACCTTCAACATCTCCTTTTCTGTAAAATGAACTCATTTTTAGATCACATTATTTATTTCCCAAGTTTCTTCGCTTCCATGCTCCTGTCTACTGTAAATATTGATGCAAAATATTTGCTTAGTGTCTCTGCCATCCCCTGTGGTTCCATGCATGGAAAGCCATGTTGATCTTTAAGGGCTGTATTCTCTCCTTAGTTATTCTTTTAACCTTCAAATAATTTTGGAATCTTTTCGGATTCTCCTTAATTCTATTTTATGTCCTCTTTTTTCCCTCATGATTTCCTGTTTAAGTATACTCCGACTGCCCTTATACCCTTCTCAGGATTCACTCAATCCCAGCTGTCTATATCGGATGAATGCCCCCTTCTTTTTCTGGACAGGAGTTACAATTTCCCTCATCAATGTGCTTTTCCCATGCCTTGCCCTTCACACAAACAGAAACATACCATCACTGAACTCTCATTGTCTCATTCTTAAAGGCCTCCCACTTGTCAGCCGTCCCTTTACCTGTGAATAACCTCCCCCAACCGACTTCTCAAAGTCTAATACCATCAAAACTGGCCACACTCTAATTTGAAACTTTCATTTTTAAATCAATTCTATCCTTTCTCATCATTATTATTAAACCAATAGAATTATGATCACTTTCCCTGAAGCGTGCCCCTATGGACACCTCAGTCACTTGCCCTGCCTTGGTTCCCAACAGAAGGTCAAGTATTGCGAACTGTCTTGTAGGTGCATCTACATATTGAATAACAACATTTTCTTGTGCACACTTAACCAATTTCTCCACATTCCAAGATCTTAACACTACCCCAAACTCTGTTTCGAAAGTTAAAATTCACTATCATTATCCGTTTTTTTCTTACAGATAGCGTAATCGCTTGTAAATTTCCCACTAGCTATTAGGAGGCCCATTTTACAATCCCAGCAAGTTCATCACCTCTTTCTTATTTTTATGTTTCATCCATATAACTTCACTGGGCAGTCTCCAAGAAAATACCTCTCTACATCCAGCTGTAATGTTCTTTCTAACCAAAAACACCACTCCATCTCCTCTCTTGCTCCTCTGTCTATACATTCTATAGCATCTATATCCTGGAACATTAAGCTGCCAGTCCTGTTCATCCCTGAGCCACATTTCTGTAATGGTAATGATATCCTTGTCCCACATTCCCATCTATGCCCTACTTTCATCTGTCTCACATGTCAGGCCTATTGCATCAAAGTAAATGCAGTTTAGCAGTCTTCCCTCGCTCTTGCCAAACTGTTATCTGCCTTGACCCCTAGAATTGCTCACCGCATCTCACCTCAAACATTTCTCTTTTCTCACTATCTTGTTAGTTCCCACCATCCCCCTTACTAGTTTAAAACCTTCAGCATACTGCTAGCAAATTTCCCCACAAGAATATCTGTCCCCTTCCAATTCAGATCCCTCTTATACAGGTCATTTCTATCCCTGAAGAGATCCCAATGATTGAAAAATGGGAATCCTAACCCCTGCACCAGCTCCTCAGCTACACATTAGCTGCTCTATCTGATTGTTCCTAATCTCAATATTCCATTAGTTTTTAAACAAACCCTAACATGACATTTGCCATTCTTATTGTCAGTTGAAATGAAAAGCTAACTTTTTGTGGTTCGGAGATGCAGACTCCCTGTAGATTTTTGAATTCAATCTCTATCTTGCCTGTTAAAATGCATAAATTCACGGTTTATGTCTGTTCTCATTTATTTCATCCACATTACATTATTATGCAAAGCTCCTTGTTCACTCTCTTGTCCTATCTGTATGCCTCCGCAAACTTCTTTTTGTGTCATATTCACCACTTGTCTCTGCTCCAATTTTTGAGTCATTCGCAAACTTGCCTACAATATATTCACTTTCCTCATCGAAGTCATCAAAATACTTTGTAATTTTTTTTGTCCCCAGAACAGATTTATGTGGTACTCCACAGATTCACATCCTGTAAAATAAAACCCTTAGTCAAACTTTTCTGATTGGGATTTCAAAAATCCTCTCTCCATGTTAATACAGTACCTCCAAAGCCAAGGCTCCTATCTTATTCAGTAATCTTATGCATGGGTGCTATCAAACACCTTCAGAAAATCAAAACATATTACAATCATGGTTTCCTCCATTTTCTCCAAGAATTCCAATACTTTTCTCAGGCAAGATTTCCATTTTGTAAAGCCATTCTCAGTTTTCTGCGAGAACATCCTTTTTTAAAGACTCCACCATTTTTTTTTCAATCAATGATGTTAAACTAACATCAGTCAATCTTTTGTGTGCCTTAACTTTTTATGAGTAAAGGTGTTGGGTGAAGGATCTACTATCAGCCCTCACTTCCAACTGCTGGAGAAGCACTGTCATTGCATCTACTGTGAAAATCTCAACAAAATGTATCTATGTTCATTTACTGAGTAAGCAATTCCACAAATGTTCTCGCTCCTCACCTTCTGCTGGCGGTCCCAGATTTTACGAAGCAACTCATTGAAAGTCGACAAGGCTAATTAGCAGCAAACCAAGATCAATATTTGAGCAAAAATATCTCAATTCCTGGTCACGTATTTTTGTTCATCTCTTTTTAGGACATTAGCTTCGACAATGTGGAATCTGTGTAAGAGAGAGAGAAAAACACTGTGCCTGAGCGTGTGTGTGTAAGCGAGTGAGTCAGAGAGAGCGAGAGAGAGAGAGAGACCATGCCTCTGTGTGTGTGCGTGAGAGAGAGATAGCAAAAGACTCTGTGTGTGTGTGTGTGTGTGTGTGTGTGTGTGTGTGTGTGCGTGTGTTTGTTTGTCGGGGGCAGGGGGAGTGAGGGTGTGGTGATGTGAGGATACTGTTATCTTAAAAAGGTTATTTTTGTCCTGTGTTTTTTGAAGAGAGATTGGAAGGGCAGAGGTGCTGAAGAATCCAGAGTGTTTGTAGCTTTTTCTTTAAAAATGTTTAACAATGGAAAAGGAGTGGCCAGTTCAAGTTCTTCAAGTTTTGGTCTCGCTGCAGCATTCCCAAGATGTTTTGAGTTACAGAAGGTTGCAAGCTTCAGTAAATGATTCCTAACTGAGCACGTGGACATTTCTCTGGATGTTGTTCCCTCCTGCCTGTTCGAATACGAGTTTGAATTTACCTTTTTGCCAAGGGGTGTGTTTATGAGATGTTACAACATTGGATCAGGAAATTAGTGAGTTACTGTATCAAGTAGTCGGTTATGTTTTCCAATCGTTTAATGCCACTTTCTTTTGTTTGTGTTTCAACCGTAGTGTTTAAGTCAATTCTGTTTGGCTTAATGCCGAGTGGTTTCACCAGTTGCATCACATCTGGAACATCAATGTCACATTTGCCTTTAAACAAAGAAAACCTTATTTACCCTATCCATGCCTCAATGATTTTACAAACCTCTATATGGTCACGCCTCAGCCACCGACACTCCAGGGAAATTAGCTGCAGCTTCTTCAGCCTTTCCTTGTCGCTCAAACCCTCCAACCCTGGCAACATCCTTGTATATCTTTTCTGAACCCTTTCAAGTTTCACAGCACCCTTCCTTTATGAGGGAAATTGCACGTAATATTCTAACAGTGGCCTAACCATTGCCCTGTATAGCCGCAACATGACCTCCCAACTCCTATACTCAATGTTCTGACCAACAAAGGGAAGCATACTCAATGCCTTCTTCACTATGCTGTCTTCCTGGGAATCCACTTCCACGGAACTAGGAACTCCAAGGTTTCTTTGATCACCAACACTCCCCAGGACATTACCATTAAGTGTGTAAGCCCAGCCCTGACTTGCCTTTCCAAAATGCAGCACCTTGCGTTTATCTAAATTAAACTCCATCTACCAACCTTTGCTCTATTGGCCCATCTGATCAAGATCCCGTTATACTTTGAGGTAACCTTCTTCGCTGTCCATTACACGTACAATGTTGGTGTCATCTGCAAACTTACTACATATACCTTCTATGTTCACATCCAAATCTTAAATGTAAGTGATGAAAAGCAGTGGATCCAGCATTGATCCTTGTGGCACATCACAGGTCACAGGCCTCCAGTCTGAAAATCAAACATCTACCACCATCCTCTGTCTTCTACCTTCAACCCAGTTCTGTATCCAAGTGGCTAGTTCTCCCTGTATTCCATGAGATTTAACCTTGCTAACCAGTCTCCCATGGAGAACCTTGTCATACGCCTTACTGAGGTGCATATAAATCACGTCTACTGCTCTGCCCTCATCAAATCTCTTTGCTCCTTATTCAAAAAACTCAATCAAGTTTGAGAGACATGATTTCCCATGCACAAAGCCATGTTGACTATCCCTAATCAGTCTTTGCCTTTCCAAATACATTCTGTCCTTCAGGATTCCCTTCAACTGCAATGCACCCCGCCCCCAATGATATCAGGCTCACTGGGCTATAGCTCCCTGGCTTTCCATACCACCTTTCCTTAATAGTGGCACCATGTTAGCCAACCTGCTGCCTTCCAGCACCTCATCGTAACTCTCGATGATAAAAATATCTCAGCAATGGGTCCAGCAATCACTTCGAGCTTCCCACAGAGTTCAAGCGTACACCTGATCAGGTCCTGGGGATTTACCCACATTTGTGTTTTAAGACATCCAGCACCTTCTCCTCTGTATGTGGACATTTTTCAAGATGTCACTGTTTATTTCCCCACATTCTATTTCTTCCATGCCCTTCTCCACAGTAAGCACTGACGCAAATACTCCTTTAATATCCCCCTCCCATCTCTTGCAGTTTGATACAAATGGCTGCTTTGCTGATCTTTGAAGTGCCCGATCCTCTCCCGAGTTACCCTTTTGTCCTTAATGCTTTTTTCGTAGAATCATTTTGGATTCTCCTTAACCCAGTTTGCCAAATGTATCTCATGCCCCCTTTTTGCCCTCCTGATTTCCCCTCTTAAGTATACTCCTACTGCCCTTATACTTGAAGAATTCACTCAATCTCTACTGTCTATACCTGACGTATGCTTCCTTCTCTTTCTTGCGCAAACCTTCAAGTTCTCGAGTCATCCAGCATTCCCCACACCTCCCACCCTTGCCTTTCACCCCAATAGGAACATACTGTCTCATTATCTCATTTTCGAAGGCTACTAATTTTCCAACCATCCCTTTACCTGCAAAAATCCGCATATAATCACATTTTCAAAGTTCTTCCCTCATACTGCCAAAATTGTCCTTTATCCAATTTCGAAATTTAACAGTTAGATCCTGTCTATCCTTTGCCAGTACTATTTTAAAACTAATCGAATTATGGTCACTGGCACCAAAGTGCTCCCCCACTGACACCTGCTCTGCCTTATTTCCCAAGGGTAGGTCAAGCTTTGCACCTTCTCTAGTAGGTACATCCACATACTGAATCAGAAAATCTTCTTGTACACACTTAACAAATTCCGCTCCTTGGGTGCTCCGGTTTCCTCCCACAGTCCAAAAGTATGCAGGTTAGGTGAATTGGCAAAGCAAAGTTGCCTGTAGTGTTAGGTGAAGGGGTAAATGTAAGGGAATGGGTCTGGGTGGGTTGGTCTTCGGAGGATCGGTGTGGACTCGTTGGGCCGAATGTCCTGTATTCCACAGTGTAAGTAATCTAATCAAATCTAATCTAACTTTATCTAATCGAATCTAAACCCTGAGCACTATGCCAGTTCCAGTCTACATTTAGAATGTTAAAAATCCTTACCATAACACACTATTATTCTTATAGATAACTGCGATCTCCTTACAAATTTGTTACTCAATTCCCCACTGATTATGTGGAGCTCTATAGTACAATCCCAAAAAGGTAATAGTCCCTTTCTTATTTCTCACTTCCACCCAAATGAATTCCCGGATGTATTCCCAGGAATATCCTCCCTAATTACAGTCATAATGTTATCCCTTATCAAAAATGACACTCCTCCTCCTCACCTGCCTCCCTTTCTCTCCTTCCTGTAGCATTTGTATCTTGGAACATGAAGCTGCCAGGCCTGCCCATCCTTGAGCGACGTTTCTGCAATTGCTCTGATATCCCAGACCCATGTTCCTAACCATGTCCTGAGTTCATCTGCCTTCCCTGCTAGGTCGCTTGCATTGATGAAAATGCAGTTTGATTTATCAGTCCTACGTTGTTCTCTGCTTTGTTCCTGCCTGCCCTGACTGTTTGACTTGCTCCTTTTCCCAACTGTACCAGTGTCAGATTGATCTCTTTCCTCACTATCGCCCTGGGTCCCATCCCCTTGCCCACCTTATTCATTTAATTCCTCCCAAGCAGTTGCAGCAATCTCCCTGCCAGTATATTAGTCCCTTTCGAATTCAGGTGCAATTCATCCCTCTTATATGGGTCACTTCAGCCCTAGAAGAGCTTCCAATGATCTAAAATGTGAATCTTTCTCCCACACACAAGCTCCTTGGCTACATATTAATCTCTGACACCACCTTCCCTCTCCTTCCTAGACCGCTCCATCTCCATCAACAGTGTCCAACTCAACACAAGATCTTCTACAAACCCACCGGCTCCCACAGCTAAACAAGGACAGAATCCCCCGATCTTCACGTTCCACCCCACCAATTTCCGGATACATTTCATCATCCTCCGCCACCTACAAATGGACCCCAGCACCACAGATATATTTCCCTCCACACACTTATTTGCGTTTTGAAAAGACCATTCCCTCCGCCACTCCCTTGTCAAGTCCACACCCCACACCCCACCGACCCACCCTCCCCTCCTGGCACCTTCCTCTGTCACCACAGGAATTGTAAGACCTGTGCCCCGATCTCCCTCTCACTTCTCAAATGCCCCAAAGCAGCCTTCCACGTCAACAGAGCTTTTGCTGCACTTCCACACACGTCATTTACTGTATCCGATGCTCCCGATGCAGTCTCCTTTACATTGGGGATACAGGTCGCCTACTTGCTGAGTGCTTCAGAGAACATCTCCAGGACACCCGCACCAACCAACCCCACCACTGTGGCTGAAAACCTCTCAACACCCCCCACCCCTCCCACTCCGCTGAGGACATGCAGTTCCTGGTCCTCCTCTATCACTAAACCCTAACCATTCGTCTCGTGGAGACAGAATGCCTCACATTCTAACTTGGGACATAGCAACCATACACTATCAATGTGGATTTCACCAGTTTCCTCTTTTCTCCTCCCCCTCACCATCCCCCCAATCCCAGCCCCAACCTTCCAAATCAGCACCACCATCATGACCTATCCTATCTGTCAATCTTCCTTCCCACCTATCCACGCCACCCTCCCCCCGACCTTTCACCTTTACCCCCAAATCCATCCATCTAATGCACTCTCATCTACCTTTCCCCAGGCCCACCCCCTCCTCTCAGTTATCTCTCCACCCCCTTGGCTCACAGCCTCATTCCTGATGAAGGGCCTTTTCCTAAAATGTCGATTCTCCTGCTGCTCAAATGCTGCCTGACCTGTTGTGCTTTTCCAGCACCACGTTCTCGACTCTGATCTCCAACATCTGCGGTCTTCACTTTTTCCTAGACGTTCATCTGCTTGATCCTCCTATTCCGAGCCTCACCAGCTCACAGCATCGGGAGTAATCCAGATATTACTACCCTCGAGGACCTCCTTTTAAAATTCCTGCCTAACTTTCTATCTCCTCTCTTCAGCATTTCATCCTTTTTCCTTCCTGTGTCATTCGTTCCAGTGTGCACAGTGACCTGCTGCTGGTCCCACTGCCCTTTGAGAATATTCTGCCTTGATCCTGGAAACAGGGAGACAACACACCATTCTGATTTCTCACTGTCGACCGCAGAAACATCTGTCTGTGCCTCTGACTAGAGAGTCCCCTCTCACAATCGATCGCTTGGTACCTGACATACCCCTTGTTACATTACAGCCTGTCTCGGTCCCAGAAACTTGGCTGTTCATGTTGCGTTCTCATGAAAGGCAATCACCCCCTACATTTTCCAAAACAACATACTTGTTTGAGATGAGGTTAACCACAGGAGATCCTGCACTACCTGCCTCCCTCTCCTACTTTTCCTGGTTTTTCTCCCTTTCTTAAAACTACCATCCGTCAGATGCCCCTAGTTCCTGTAAATTCCTCCTTGCCTCAAACTGCCGCTCCAACTGATCGATGCGATCTGATAGGATTCAGAACCAAACACACTTACTGCTGACATAATCATCAGTATTAAGGAAACTGTCCCTAATCTCCAACAGCTGACAGGAAGAGCACATCACTCTACTCAAGGCCATCTTTGTACCTTAACAACCTACAGAAAATAGCATAGTCATATGCACTAAAAAAAAAGTAATCCAGTCTAACTTAGTATCTATGTTTCATATTTTTAAATTTTAATCAAAGGACAGATCTCAAAAAAAACACTGACCATTAAAAATGACAGCAATATTACACTTAAAAACCATGTACTTATCTGCTCCTGTGCTGTGTGCTCTCCAACATAGGTTCCTCAAATGTCAGCTGTGAATTTCGCTGTTTGTCAATTTTTCTTCAACACACTCCAATATCCGGAAACACTTGAACTCAAACAGCAAAGGCAGTAACTGTGCAGATTCACTGCTGAGTCAGTTAGCAGTGTAAGTTTCTTTCTCTCTGTCTCTGTCTCTGTCTCTCTCCCTCTCTGTTTCTCTCCCTGACCATGTGGTCACTACCTTTCTTCACTTCCTCCTTTTTAAAGAGCCATTGTTTTGATCTTTTCTCCCAAACTTCCAAAACAATGCAACAGCTTAAAAACAGTAATTACTGCTTGTGGAATTCGAGGAACTCACTTCCAACACGTAAAATACTCCAAAAGCGAGCAGTTCTTACAGCCAAAACTTTTCCCATCCTCCATCTTGGATTACCCAAATCCTGATAGCTTTTGCTCCATCTCCATGTCAATCCTTATCACTCATTAATTGGTTCTCCCTGTTTCAGTTTGCTTACTTGTCTTCTAATCCTGACCAGTGTAGGGCAGAAATGATCAATTTTGTTTTTCTTTTCGCAACATTTTGGTTTTGTTCAGTTCTATTACAATAATTCACTATCTTCTTTTTAAAGTCCTTTCCACTTCTCTAATGGCTATATTTATTGCCTTCAGTTGTGAAGAATATTTGTCCCTATTCTCGTAGAAACTGAGCTCATCTTGTACCAAACTGGTTGAATGTCAGACAGATCAGGGAGTTAGGCATCATTCACCCCAGACTTACACTGACAAGGAAAGCCCAGACTTCAGTCAGGTTTTCTCTTGTTTCTCACCAGCTATTCCTTAAGATACTGAAACTTGGCTGTCCTCCAGTCCATTTCTGGAGTTCTTAATCCATGAACCTTCAACCTTCAATAGGGCCAATGGTGAAATACCACAGTGGGGGTGATGCCTTCAAAAATGAACTAACTTGTGTCAGAGATGCTAAAATGGCTCAATATAGCTAATGCAAAACTAATTTATTTGACTTTTATCCAAAATATTTAACCTGTCTCACACAGGTTAATTAACCTGAGCATAAACAGACTCAGTGAACATGGTTTGGGCCTGGATGTGGTTAACAGCACAATCTCATTGCTGCAGTTCCTTATGAACACATCGGTGTCTCAGCAGGTTGAATGAGCGAGCAAACCCTTCTTACACACAGAGCAGGTGAATGGCCTCTCCCTGGTGTGAACTCACTGATGTTTGATGTCAGATGATTGACTGAACCTGGTCCTGCAGTGAGAGCCCCAGAAAGGTTTCTCATCATTGTAAACATGTCGATGGAACATCAGTTTCCTGGAACCTTTAAAGCACTTCCCACAGTCTGGACATTTAAAAGGCCTAGTCTCAGTGTGAACTCACTGGCCTCCCAGTAGGGCAGAAGAGTGAGTAAATCCCTCCCTAAACACGTCGCAATGAAATGGTCTCACGCTTGTGTGAACTCACCAGTGTTTTTGCACATAGGATATGGTACACGATGCCTTCTCATTCGGCTCAGTCTGAGTTTGCCGATATATCTGCAGCTGGATGACTGAATGAACTCCTTGCTACAGTCAGAGCAGGTTCTCAGCCTCTACCCAGTGTGATCTCGCTAGTGTGTAATGAGTTGAAATAATTGTCTGAACTTAATGCCGCAGTGAGAACTCCTGAATGGTCTCTCCTCTGTTCGAATACATCAATGGCACATCAGTTGCCCAGAATTTCTATGGCATTTTCCACAGTCTTGTGATTTAAAAAGGTCTTTTATCTGGGTGTACTCTATGGTCTGCCTGCAGTTGAGAAGACTGAGTGAATCCCTTCCCACACTTGGAGCAGATGAATGGCCTTTCCTCAGTGTGAGTGCATTGCTGAATTTCCAGTTGAGGTGGGGATTTGAATCCTCCTTCACTGTCCTCATATTTCCATACTTTCTCCCCAGCTTGACTGTGATTATATCTCGAGAGTTCAGATGATTTCATCCACACACAGGACAGGTGCACAGTTTCTCCTCACTTGGTGTTTTCTCCTTCCAAATTCAGAATTGAACAATATTCCAAACATAAAATAAAAATCAATCTTTCCAATTCTAATATGATACCTGGTTCTGTTTCCTGACCACAGAGTGTCTCCTTCACATAATCTATGAAGCTAATTAAAGAGAAGGAAAGTGAGTGAGAAGGCCACAATCTGACTGAATGGTCATCCCTGAGACCTGGCTGCAGGATGAAGTTCTAGAACATTCCTGAAGAGGGCGCGCGACCTGTGCCGTGGCCACCATTTTGTTTGGGGCGAGGCGCATGCGCGGTTATATTGGTGACGCAAGGGGGTGGGCGGGGCCTACAGTCCCAGTGACGGAGACAATGGAGACAATGGAGACGGGGAGGGGCCTGTGGGACTGACCCAGGGAGGAGGGAGAGCCTGGGGTGGGGGGGACAGGCATTCACAGATCTGGGGGAGGGGGTGGGGGACAGGCATTCACAGCTGTGGGGGAGGGGGGACAGGCATTCACAGATCTGGGGGTGGGGGACAGGCATTCACAGATCTGGGTGAGGGGGTGGGGGACAGGCATTCACAGCTTTGGGGGATGGGGGGACAGGCATTCACAGATGTGGGGGAGGGGTGGGAGACAGGCATTCACAGATCTGGGTGAGGGGGTGGGGGACAGGCATTCACAGATCTGGGGGAGGGGTTGGGGGACAGGCATTCACAGCTCTGGGGGAGGTGGGGACAGGCATTCACAGATCTGGGGGGGAGAGGCATTCACAAATCTGGGGGAGGTGGGACAGGCATTCACAGCTCTGGGGGGGGCGGACAGGCATTCACAGCTCTGGGGGAGGGGCGGGGACAGGCATTCACATCTGGGGGAGGGGGGACAGGCATTCACAGCTCTGGGGGGGACAGGCATTCACAAATCTGGGGGGGAACAGGCATTCACAGCTCTGGGGGAGGGGGGAACAGGCATTCACAGCTCTGGGGGAGGGGGGAACAGGCATTCACAGCTCTAGGGGGGGTGACAGGCATTCACATCTCTGGGGTTGGGGGGGAACAGGCATTCACAGCTCGGGGGGTGGGGGGACAGGCATTCACAGCTCTGGTGGAGGGGGGTGATACGCATTCACAGCTCTGGGGGTGGGGGAACAGGACAGGAACAAATAATTCACCAATACTGGAATGGTCTGAACTTCTCTCCTGTATTGACAGTGATCACTTTAAAAACTTCTTTTACAGGCATCAGGAGAGAGCTAGAGAAAGGAAACTCAAACCAAACCAAAAACAGTCAAAATCTGATACAACACAATTAATCAGGAACTGAATGCTATCGGTCTTTGAACTTGAAAGCAGGAGTGTTACAAACAGATGCTCAGCACTAGAAAAAGCTTTGCACCATTCGCAGCAGACAGGACCTGGACAGCATAGAGTTACAGAGATCTACAGAACAGAATAAGATCCTTGAGCCCTTCTGCAATTTAAACCAAACACAGAAAAACTCACCTTGCCTCGTAATATGTTAAAGTATGAGTGACAGAGGACTCCCAAATTCCACTATTTAAAGAAAATTATCAATTTCATTCTTTAGCCCTAAAAGTGAATATGAAACATTAAACAAAAATGAACATTTAAATGAACGTTTTAATTGGGGAAAATGAAATTATGATGCGATCAGACAGGAGTTGGGAAGTACAAATTGAGAGCAATTGTTCCACAGATAGGGCACAGCAGACATGTGGAGGCTATTTAAGGAGCAGTTGTTGCAAGTGATGCACGAAGTTGTTCCTGTGAGACAGGTACGAAGGGGTAAGATTAAGGAACCTTGGATGACGAGAACAGAGGAACGTCTCGGCAAAAGGTAGAGGGCAGCTTACGTTAGGGGGAGGAAGCAAGGATATAGCACAGCTTTAGAGGATTACAGGCTTGTTAGAAAGGAGCTCAGTAAATGGACTGAGGAGAGCCAGGAGGGGGCACGAAAAAGGCTTGGCAAGAAGGATTAGGGAGAATCCAAAGGCATTTTACTCCTACATGAGGAATAGAGAATGATCAGGGAGAAGGTAGGGCCAATCAGGGATAGCGTAGGGAACTTGTGCTTGGAATCTGAGCAGATAGGGGAAGCCCTAAATGAGTTTTTTTGCTTTGGTTTTCACGAAGGAAAGGAACGTTGTTGTGAATGAGAACTTTGAGGAGCTGGGATACAGGCTGGAACCGATCAAGATTGATAAGTTTGATGTGCTGGAAATTTTGGCAAACATTAAGATCGATAAGTCCCCAGGACCAGACCAGATTTATCCTAGGCTACTCCGGGAAGCAAGAAAGGAGGTTGCAAAGCCGCTGGTGAAGATTTTTGCATCCTCACTCTCCACGGGAGTCATACAGAAGGATTGCGAGGAGGCCAATGTTGTTCCCCATTTCAAGAAGGGTAATAGGGAAATCCCTGGCAATTACAGACCAGTCAGTCTTATGTTTGTGGTCAGCAAGGTTTTGGAAAGAATTCTGAGGGATAGGATTTATGACTATTTGATAAAGCATAGCGTGATTAAAGGCAGTCAGCATGGCTTTGTGAGGGGAAGGTCATGCCTCATAAATCTTATTGAGTTCTTTGAGGAGGTGACAGGACAGATTGATGAAGAGGATGTGGTGTATGAGGACTTCATCAAGGCATTTGATAAGGTGGTCTCATCCATAAAGTCAGGAGGTATGGGTTACAGGGAGATTTGGCTATTTGGATTCAGAATTGGTTAGCTGACAGAAGGCGAGATGGAAAGTTCTGCCTGGAGATCAGTCTTAAGTGGTGTCCCACAGGGCTCTGTTCTTGGGTCTCTGCTCTTTGTAGTTTTTATAAATGACTTGGATGAGGGGTGGGTTAGTAAATTTGAAGATGACACAAAGGTTGGAGGTACCGTTGATAGTATCGAGAGCTATTACAGGCTGCAGCGCAACATAGGCAGGGTGCAGAGCTGGGCTGTGAAATGGCAGATGGAATTCAACCTGGATAAATGCGAAATGATGCAATTTGAAAGGTCGAACTCGAATGCTGAATATAGGATTAAAGACAGGATTATTGGCAATGTGGAGGAGCAGAGGGATCTTGGTGTTCAAGTACATAGTTCCCGCAGATTTTCCATCCAAGTGGATAGGGTTATTAAGAAAGCATATGGTGTTTTGGCTTTCATTAACAGGGGGATCAAGTTTAAGAGCCGTGAGGTTTTGCTACAACTCTACAAGTCCCTGGTGAGACCACACTTGGAATATTGTGTCCAGTTCTGGTTGCCCTACTGTAGGAAAGATACAGAGGCTTTGGGGAGGGTGGAAAGAAGGTTTGCTGGGATGCTGCCTGGACTGAAGGGCTTGCCTTATGAAGAGAGATTGACGAAGCTCAGACTTTTCTCTCTGGAGAGAAGGGGGAAGAGAGGAGACCTGATTGTAGATCTCCCTGGGTCGTCTTTGGACTTCTGCTGCAAGGGTAAAAAAAGTACTGTTGATCAAGAGTGTTTTGGATGGCAGTCTCTCTCTCTCTCTCTCTTTGGGTTTTAGTATACTGGGGCATAATTTAAACAGATTGGCTGAATTCAAATTGTGGTCAAAATACTGAGGTATCTAATTTACAACCAAATGTTGCATATTTTCAATTTTCCAGAACACTCTGAGACTGCTAGTCAGTCACACAGCAGTTGCTCTCACTTCCAAAACAGCCTTCACTCTCCCTTAAAGTTACAGTAGACACCTTCAACTTCATAAAAGCATCTTCAATATTTGGAGATTTTCTCCTTCTGTCACCCTTACAGACAGTAAGTTCCCATTTCCCACCGCCCTGCTTGTGTGTGGGCAAGGCTTGAACTGATCACCCAACCTGGAGACAAGCAATAACACCAGTACCACAGGGAAACAATGTAAACATGGGGATTGTGGAAAGGCATTCAAATACTCATTCCTGTTGGGAATTCATCCGCACAATCACACTGGAGAGAAGCCATTCTTCTGCACTCAGTTTGGGAAAAGATTCACTCAGTCAACAGCTCTGCTGACACACCAGCTAATTCACACAAGTGAGAGACCATTCAACTGTTGTCTCTGTGAGAAAGGATTCACTCAGAGTGACTGGTAGATCAGGTTCATACTGGGGAGAAGCTATTCATTCCCCTGCTCCATTTGAGAGAGGGATTGACTCAACTGTCACAGCGACTGATCCATCAGCATGTTCAAACTGCGGAAAGAATATTCATCTGCCGTGTGGGAGAAAGGGTTCCCGAATCCATCTAACCTTCTGACCCATCAGTGAGTTCACACTGTGTCAAGGCCATTCTCCTGCCTCTGTGTGAGAGAAAGGATTCACAACTTCATCCAACTTCTGACACATCAGCAGATTCACACCTGGGAGTGACCTGTTCAACCAGTGCAAGTGGATTTAGTCAGCGCATACACCAGCAAGTCTGCATGTGACTGCAGAGGTTGGAATATTCCATTACTCCTGTTGCTCGTGACATCCAGCACTGAATCAGGTATGTCCTGACAGTTAGGGTTTGTTTCTGCTGAAGTTACTTCCTTATCACGAGAGTAGAGTTGGAGATTCTTGTCATTGTAGCTGACAGCGTTCATCGGGGTATAGTGACCCTTTAAAACCAGCTCTCTGTGATTATTCTGTAAAATTCA
Source organism: Chiloscyllium punctatum (assembly GCF_047496795.1). Classification (NCBI taxonomy): domain Eukaryota; kingdom Metazoa; phylum Chordata; class Chondrichthyes; order Orectolobiformes; family Hemiscylliidae; genus Chiloscyllium; species Chiloscyllium punctatum. The sequence continues at coordinate 32,039,704 of NC_092769.1, read as the reverse complement.
GAAAATTTCACAAGCAATTAGTGTGCAACTAATATTGAATTTCTGCTTCAAATGGAACTTGCTCCCTGTGATAAGAACTGAAATTTGATATCTGAAAGGTTCCCGGCATTAAAATCTCCAGTGTTGATGAATCCTTGCTGACAATTCTTACTGAATCCTTCCTGACAATTCGTACTGAATCCTTCCTGACAATTCTTACTGAATCCTTGCTGACAATTCTTACTGAATCCTTCCTGACAAATCTTACTGAATCCTTGCTGACAATTCTTACTGAATCCTTCCTGACAATTCTGACTGAATCCTTCCTGACAAATCTTACTGAATCCTTGCTGACAATTCTTACTGAATCCTTGCTGACGATTCTTACTGACTTGAACATTCCACACATGGCCATACTTTCCTACCAGGAAGAATGGGAATCAAAGTTTATGTCAGACCTGAGGCGATTGGTGTCAGGGACTGTGGGGCTGGATTAAATCAAACAGGCAGAGATTGGTGTCAGGGACTGTGGGACTGGTTTATATCAGACAGGCAGAGATTGGTGTCAGGGACTGTGGGACTGGTTTATATCAGATAGGGGGAGATTGGTGACCGCAATCTCCCCTTGTCTGATATAAACCAACCCTAGAGTCAGTGACACCAATCTCTTCCTGTCTGATATAATCCAGTCCCACACACACTGACACCAATCTCCCCCTGTCTGATATAAACCAGGCCCAAAGTCCCTGAAACCAATCTCCCCCTGTCTGATATAAACCAGACCCACAGTCACTGACACCAATCTCCCCGTATGATATACACCACCTCCACAATCACTGACACCAATTCTCCCCTGTCTGATATAAAACAGCCCCACAGTCACTGACACCAATCTCCCCCTGTCTGATATAAACCAGTCCCACAGTCCCTGACACCAATCTCCCCTTGTCGGATATAAACCAGCCCCACAGTCACTGACACCAATCTCCCCGTCTGAGAAAAACCACCTGCACAATCACTGACACCAATCTCCCCCTGTCTGATATAAACCAGACCCAGAGTCAGTGACACCAATCTCTTCCTGTCTGATATAATCCAGCCCCACACACACTGACACCAATCTCTGCCTGTCTGATATAAACCAACTAGGTAGAAACAAGGACTGCAGATGCTGGAAACCAGAGTCTAGATTAGAGTGCTGCTGGAAAAGCACAGGTAGCGTTGATATCAACTAACTCCACAGTCACTGACACCAATCTCCCCCTGTCTGATATAAACCAGACCCACAGTCACTGACCCCAATCTCCCCCTGTCTGATATAAACCAAACCCAGAGTCAGTGACACCAATGTCTGCCTGTCTGATATAAACCAACTAGATAAAAACAAGGACTGCAGATGCTGGAAACCACAGTCTAGATTAGAGTGCTGCTGGAAAAGCACAGGTAGCGTTGATATAAACTAACTCCACAGTCACTGATGCCAGTCTCCTCCTGTCTGATATAAATCAGTGACTGTGTGTCTCGTTTATATTAGACAGGGTGAGATTAGGTATTAGTGACAGTGGAGGTGGTTTATATCAGACAGGGGGAGATTGGTGTCAGGGACTATGGGGCTGGATTATATCAGACAGGGGAAGATTGGTGTCAGTGACTGTGGGGCTGGTTTACATCAGACAGGGGGAGATTGGTGTCAGTGACTGTGGCACTGGTTAATGTCAGACAGGGGGAGATTGGTGTCAGGGCCTGTGGGCCTGGTTTATATCAGACAGGGGGAGATTGGCATCAGTGACTGTCGGTCTTGTTTATATCAGACAAGAGGAGATTGGTGTCAGTGACTGTGGGTCTGGTTTATATTAGACAGGAAGAGATTGGTGTCAGTGACTCGAGGGTTGGTTTATATCAGACAAGGGGAGATTGGTGTTAGTGACTGTGGTGCTGGTTTATATCAGACAGGAAGAGATTGGTGTCAGTGACTCGAGGGTTGGTTTATATCAGACAAGGGGAGATTGGTGTCAGTGACTGTGGGCCTGGTTTAAATGAGACAGGGGGAGATTGGTGTCAGGGACTGTGGGGCTGGTTCAAATCAAACAAGGGGAGATTGGTGTCAGTGTCTGTGGGGCTGGTTTATATCAGACAGGGGGAGATTGGTGTCAGGGCCTGTTGGTCTGGTTTATATCAGACAGGGTGAGGTTGGTGTCAGTGACTGTGGTGCTGGTTTATATCAGACAGGGCAGATTGGGGTCAGTGACTGTGGGTCTGGTTTATATTAGAGAAGGGGAGATATTTGTCACTGACTGTGGAGCTGGTGTATATCATTCAGGGAGAGATTGGTGTCAGGCACTGTGGGACTGGTTCATATTAGACAGGACGAGTTTGGTGTCAGTGTCTGTGGGGCTGGACTATATCAGACAGGGGGAGATTGGTATCAGTGACTTTGCAGCTGGTTTATATCAGACAGGGGGAGATTGGTGTCAGGGACTGTGGGGCTGGTTTAAGTCAGACAGGAGGAGTTTGGTGTCTGTGTCTGTGGGCCTGGTTTATGTCAGACGAGGGGAAGATTGATGTCAGGGACTGTGGGTCTGGTTTATATTAGACAGGGGGAGATTGGTGTCAGGGACTGTGGGGTTGGTTTATATCAGACAGGGGGAGATTGGTGTCAGTGACTGTGGGTCCGGTTTACATCAGACATGGGGAGATTGGTGTCAGTGACTGTGGGGTTGGATTATATCAGACAGGGGGAGATTGGTGTCAGTGACTGTGGGGTTGGTTTATATCAGACAGGAAGAGATTGGTGTCAGTGACTCGAGGGTTGGTTTATATCAGACAAGGGGAGATTGGTGTCAGTGACTGTGGGCCTGGTTTAAATGAGACAGGGGGAGATTGGCATCAGTGACTGTGGGGCTGGTTCATATCAGACAGGGGGAGATGGGTGTCAGTGACTGTGGGTCTGTTTTATATCAGACAGGGAGAGATTGGTGTCAGTGACTGTGGGTCTGGTTTATATCAGACGGGAGAATTGCTGTCAGTGATTGTGGATGTGATTTATATCAAACCGGGGGAGATTGGTGTCAGTGACTGTGGGGCTGGTTTATATCAGACAGGTGGAGATTGTTGTCAGGAATTGTGGGCCTGGATTATATCTGACAGGGGGAGATTGGTGTCAGGGACTGTTGGCCTGGTTTATATCAGACAGGGGGAGATTGGCATCAGTAACTGTGGGGCTGGTTTATATCAGACAGGGGGAGATTGACGTCAGTGATTGTGGGGCTGGATTATATCAGACAGGAGGAGATTGCGGTCAATGTCTGTGGGGCTGTATTATATTAGACGGGGGAGATGTGCGTCAGGGTCTGAGAGTCTGGTTTGTATCAGACAGGGGCAGATTGGTGTCAGGGTCTGTTGGGCTGGATTATATCAGACAGGGGGAGATTGGTGTCAGTGACTGTGGGTCTGGTTTCTATCAGACAGGGGGAGATTGGTGTCAGTGACTGTTGGACTGGTTTCTATCAGACAGGGGGAGATTGGTGTCCGGGACTATGGGGCTTTTTTTTATCAGACAGGGGAAGATTGGTGTCAGTGACTGTGCGTCTGGTTTATATCAGACAGGGGGAGATTGGTGTCAGTGACTGTAGAGCTGGTTTATGTCAGACAGTGGGAGATTGGTGTCAGTGACTGTGGGTCTAGTTTATATCAGACTGGGGGAGATTGGTGTCAGGGACTGTCGAGCTGGTTTCTATCAGACAGGGGGAGATTGGTGTCCGGGACTATGGGGCTGGCTTTTATCAGACAGGGGGAGATTGGTGTCAGTGACTGTGGGTCTGGTTTATATCAGACAGGGGGATATTGGTGTCAGGCACTGTGGGTCTGGTATATATTAGATAGGGTGAGATTGGTGTCAGGGACTGTGGGGCTGGCTTTTATCAGACAGGGGGAGATTGGTGTCAGTGACTGTGGGTCTGGTTTATATCAGACAGGGGGATATTGGTGTCAGGCACTGTGGGTCTGGTATATATTAGATAGGGTGAGATTGGTGTCAGGGACTGTGGGCCTGTATTATATCAGACAGGGTGAGATTGGTGTCAGTGACTGTGGGTCTGGTTTGTATCAGACAGGGGCAGATTGGTGTCAGTGTCTCTGGGGCTGGATTATATCAGACAGGGTGAGATTGGTGTCAGTCACTGTAGAGCTGCTTTATATCAGACAGGGGTGGATTGGTGTCAGTGACTGTGGGTCTGGTTTGTATCAGACAGGGGCAGATTGATGTCAGTGACTGTGGGTCTGGTTTATATCAGACATGGGGAGATTGGTGTCAGTGACTGTGGGGCTACTTTATATCAGACAGGGGAGATTGGTTTCCGGGACTGTGGGGCTGGTTTATATAGGACAGGTGGGGGATTGGTGTCAGGCACTGTGGGACTGGTTCATATTAGACAGGACGAGTTTGGTGTCAGTGTCTGTGGGGCTGGTTTATATCAGACAGGGGGAGATTGGTATCAGTGACTGTGCAGCTGGTTTATATCAGACAGGGGGAGATTGGTGTCAGGGACTGTGGGGCTGGTTTAAGTCAGACAGGAGGAGTTTGGTGTCTGTGTCTGTGGGCCTGGTTTATGTCAGACGAGGGGAAGATTGGCATCAGTGACTGGGTCTGGTTTATATGAGACAGGGGGACATTGGTGTCAGGGATTGTGGGGCTGGTTTATATCAGACAGGGGGAGATTGGTGTCAGGGACTGTGGGGCTGGTTTATATCAAACAAGGGGAGATTGGTGTCAGTGACTGTGGGGCTGGATTATATCAGACAGGGGGAGATTGGTGTCAGGGACTGTGGGGCTGGTTTATATCAGACAGGGGGAGATTGGTGTCATTGACTGTCGGGCTGGTTTACATCAAACAAGGGGAGATTGCTGTCAGTGACTGTGCGCCTGGTTTATATCAGACAGGGAGAGATTGGCATCAGTGACTGTGGGGCTGGTTCATATCAGACAGGGGGAGATGGGTGTCAGTGACTGTGGGTCTGTTTTATATCAGACAGGGAGAGATTGGTGTCAGTGACTGTGGGTCTGGTTTATATCAGACGGGAGAATTGCTGTCAGTGATTGTGGATGTGATTTATATCAAACCGGGGGAGATTGGTGTCAGTGACTGTGGGGCTGGTTTATATCAGACAGGTGGAGATTGTTGTCAGGAATTGTGGGCCTGGATTATATCTGACAGGGGGAGATTGGTGTCAGGGACTGTTGGCCTGGTTTATATCAGACAGGGGGAGATTGGCATCAGTAACTGTGGGGCTGGTTTATATCAGACAGGGAGAGATTGACGTCAGTGACTGTGGGGCTGGATTATATCAGACAGGAGGAGATTGCGGTCAATGTCTGTGGGGCTGTATTATATTAGACGGGGGAGATGTGCGTCAGGGTCTGAGAGTCTGGTTTGTATCAGACAGGTGCAGATTGGTGTCAGGGTCTGTTGGGCTGGATTTCCTCAGACAGGGGGAGATTGGTGTCAGTGACTGTGGGTCTGGTTTCTATCAGACAGAGAGAGATTGGTGTCAGTGACTGTTGGTCTGGTTTCTATCAGACAGGGGGAGATTGGTGTCCGGGACTATGGGGCTGTTTTTTATCAGACAGGGGAAGATTGGTGTCAGTGACTGTGCGTCTGGTTTATATCAGACAGGGGGAGATTGGTGTCAGTGACTGTAGAGCTGGTTTATGTCAGACAGTGGGAGATTGGTGTCAGTGACTGTGGGTCTAGTTTATATCAGACTGGGGGAGATTGGTGTCAAGGACTGTCGAGCTGGTTTATGTCTGACAGGGGGAGATTGGTGTTAGTGACTGTGGGTCTGGTTTCTATCAGACAGGGGGAGATTGGTGTCAGTGACTGTGGGTCTGGTTTCTATCAGACAGGGGGAGATTGGTGTCCGGGACTATGGGGCTGGTTTTTATCAGACAGGGGGAGATTGGTGTCAGTGATTGTGGGTTTGGTTTATATCAGACAGGGGGATATTGGTGTCAGGCACTGTGGGTCTGGTATATATTAGATAGGGTGAGATTGGTGTCAGGGACTGTGGGGCTGTATTATATCAGACAGGGTGAGATTAGTGTCAGTGACTGTGGGTCTGGTTTGTATCAGACAGGGGCAGATTGGTGTCAGTGTCTCTGAGGCTGGATTATATCAGACAGGGTGAGATTGGTGTCAGTCACTGTAGAGCTGCTTTATATCAGACAGGGGGGATTGGTGTCAGTGACTGTGGGTCTGGTTTGTATCAGACAGGGGCAGATTGGTGTCAGTGACTGTGGGTCTGGTTTATATCAGACATGGGGAGATTGGTGTCAGTGACTGTGGGGCTACTTTATATCAGAGAGGGGGAGATTGGTGTCCGGGACTGTGGGGCTGGTTTATATAGGACAGGTGGGGGATTGGTGTCAGGGACTGTGGAGATGGTTTATATCAGACAGGGGGAGATTGGTGTCAGTGACTGTGGGGCTGGTTTATATCAGACTGGCAGAGATTGGTGTCAGTGACTGTGGGGCTGGATTATATCAGACAGGGGGAGATTGGCGTCACTGACTGGAGCTGGTTTATGTCAGACCGGGGGGATTGGTGTCAGTGACTGTGGGTCTGGTTTATATCAGACAGGGGGATATTGGTGTCAGGCACTGTGGGTCTGGTATATATTAGATAGGGTGAGATTGGTGTCAGGGACTGTGGGGCTGTATTATATCAGACAGGGTGAGATTAGTGTCAGTGACTGTGGGTCTGGTTTGTATCAGACAGGGGCAGATTGGTGTCAGTGTCTCTGAGGCTGGATTATATCAGACAGGGTGAGATTGGTGTCAGTCACTGTAGAGCTGCTTTATATCAGACAGGGGGGATTGGTGTCAGTGACTGTGGGTCTGGTTTGTATCAGACAGGGGCAGATTGGTGTCATTGACTGTGGGTCTGGTTTATATCAGACATGGGGAGATTGGTGTCAGTGACTGTGGGGCTACTTTATATCAGAGAGGGGGAGATTGGTGTCCGGGACTGTGGGGCTGGTTTATATAGGACAGGTGGGGGATTGGTGTCAGGGACTGTGGAGATGGTTTATATCAGACAGGGGGAGATTGGTGTCAGTGACTGTGGGGCTGGTTTATATCAGACTGGCAGAGATTGGTGTCAGTGACTGTGGGGCTGGATTATATCAGACAGGGGGAGATTGGCGTCACTGACTGGAGCTGGTTTATGTCAGACCGGGGGGATTGGTGTCAGTGACTGTGGGTCTGGTTTATATCAGACAGGGGGAGATTGGTGTCAGTGACTGCGTGTCTGGTTTGTATCAGACAGGGAGAGATTGGTGTCAGTGACTGTGGGGCTGGATTATATCAGACAGGGGGAGATTGGCGTCACTGACTGGAGCTGGTTTATGTCAGACCGGGGGGATTGGTGTCAGTGACTGTGTGTCTGGTTTATATCAGACTGGGGGAGATTGGTGCGTGTGACTGTGGGTCTGGTTTGTATCAGACAGGGGGAGATTGGTGTCAGTGACTGTGGGTCTGGTTTGTATCAGACAGGGGGAGATTGGTGTCAGTGACTGTGGGACTGGTTTATATCTAACAGGGGAGATAGCTATCTGTGACTGTGGGTCTGGTTTATATCAGACAGGGGGAGATTGGTATCAGGGACTGTAAGTCTGGTTTATATCAGACAGGGTGAGATTGGTGTCAGGGACTGTGGAGCTGGTTTATATCAGACAAGGGGAAGATTGGTGTCAGGGACTGTGGGGATGGGTTATGTCAGACAGGGGGAGATTGGTGTCAGTGACTGTGGGGCTGGTTTATATCAGACAGGGGGAGATTGGTGTCAGGGACTGTGGGGATGGTTTATATCAGACAGGGGGAGATTGGTGTCAGTGACTGTTGGTCTGGTTTGTATCAGACAGGGGGAGATTGGTGTCAGGGACTGTAAATCTGGTTTATATCAGAGGGTGAGATTGGTGTCAGGGACTGTAGAGCTGTTTTTTTATCGGACAGGGGGAGATTGGTATCAGGGACTGTGGGTCTGGTATATATCAGACAGGGGGAGATTGGTGTCAGGGACTGTAGAGCTGGTTTACATGAGACATGGGGAGATTGGTATCAGGGTCTGTGGGTCCTGTTTTTATCAGACAGGGGGAGATTGATGTCAGGGACTGTGGGTCTGTTTTATATTAGACAGGGGGAGATTGGTGTCAGGGACTGTGGGGTTGGTTTATATCAGACAAGGGAAGATTAGTGTCAGTGACTGTGGGTCCGGTTTACATCAGACATGGGGAGATTGGTGTCAGTGACTGTGGGGTTGGTTTATATCAGACAGCGGGAGATTGGTGTCAGTGACTGTGGGGTTGGTTTATATCAGACAGGAAGAGATTGGTGTCAGTGACTCGAGGGTTGGTTTATATCAGACAAGGGGAGATTGGTGTCAGTGACTGTGGGCCTGGTTTAAATGAGACAGGGGTAGATTGGTGTCAGGGACTGTGGGGCTGGTTCAAATCAAACAAGGGGAGATTGGTGTCAGTGTCTGTGGGCCTGGTTTATGTCAGACGAGGGGAAGATTGGCATCAGTGACTGGGTCTGGTTTATATGAGACAGGGGGAGATTGGTGTCAGGGACTGTGGGGCTGGTTTATATCTAACAGGGGAGATAGCTGTCTGTGACTGTGGGTCTGGTTTATATCAGACAGGGGGAGATTGGTTTCAGTCACTGTGGGACTGGTTTATATCAGACAGGGGGAGATTGGTATCAGGGACTGTGGGACTGGTTTATATCTAACAGGGGAGATAGCTGTCTGTGACTGTGGGTCTGGTTTATATCAGACAGGGGGAGATTGGTGTCAGTCACTGTGGGACTGGTTTATATCAGACAGGGGGAGATTGGTATCAGGGACTGTAAGTCTGGTTTATATCAGACAGGGTGAGATTGGTGTCAGGGACTGTGGAGCTGGTTTATATCAGACAAGGGGAAGATTGGTGTCAGGGACTGTGGGGATGGGTTATGTCAGACAGGGGGAGATTGGTGTCAGTGACTGTGGGGCTGGTTTATATCAGACAGGGGGAGATTGGTGTCAGGGACTGTGGGGATGGTTTATATCAGACAGGGGGAGATTGGTGTCAGTGACTGTTGGTCTGGTTTGTATCAGACAGGGGGAGATTGGTGTCAGGGACTGTAAATCTGGTTTATATCAGAGGGTGAGATTGGTGTCAGGGACTGTAGAGCTGTTTTTTTATCGGACAGGGGGAGATTGGTATCAGGGACTGTGGGTCTGGTATATATCAGACAGGGGGAGATTGGTGTCAGGGACTGTAGAGCTGGTTTACATGAGACATGGGGAGATTGGTATCAGGGTCTGTGGGTCCTGTTTTTATCAGACAGGGGGAGATTGATGTCAGGGACTGTGGGACTGTTTTATATTAGACAGGGGGAGATTGGTGTCAGGGACTGTGGGGTTGGTTTATATCAGACAAGGGAAGATTAGTGTCAGTGACTGTGGGTCCGGTTTACATCAGACATGGGGAGATTGGTGTCAGTGACTGTGGGGTTGGTTTATATCAGACAGCGGGAGATTGGTGTCAGTGACTGTGGGGTTGGTTTATATCAGACAGGAAGAGATTGGTGTCAGTGACTCGAGGGTTGGTTTATATCAGACAAGGGGAGATTGGTGTCAGTGACTGTGGGCCTGGTTTAAATGAGACAGGGGTAGATTGGTGTCAGGGACTGTGGGGCTGGTTCAAATCAAACAAGGGGAGATTGGTGTCAGTGTCTGTGGGGCTGGTTTATATCAGACAGGGGGAGATTGGTGTCAGGGCCTGTTGGTCTGGTTTATATCAGACAGGGTGAGGTTGGTGTCAGTGACTGTGGTGCTGGTTTATATCAGACAGGGCAGATTGAGGTCAGTGACTGTGGGTCTGGTTTATATTAGAGAAGGGGAGATATTTGTCACTGACTGTGGAGCTGGTGTATATCATTCAGGGAGAGATTGGTGACAGGCACTGTGGGACTGGTTCATATTAAACAGGACGAGTTTGGTGTCAGTGTCTGTGGGGCTGGTTTATATCAGACAGGGGGAGATTGGTATCAGTGACTGTGCAGCTGGTTTATATCAGAGAGGGGGAGATTGGTGTCAGGGACTGTGGGGCTGGTTTAAGTCAGACAGGAGGAGTTTGGTGTCTGTGTCTGTGGGCCTGGTTTATGTCAGACGAGGGGAAGATTGGCATCAGTGACTGGGTCTGGTTTATATGAGACAGGGGGAGATTGGTGTCAGGGACTGTGGGGCTGGTTTATATCAGACAGGGGGCGATTGGTGTCAGGGACTGTGGGCCTGGTTTATATCAAACAAGGGGAGATTGGTGTCAGTGACTGTGCGCCTGGTTTATATCAGACGGGAGAATTGCTGTCAGTGATTGTGGATGTGATTTATATCAAACCGGGGGAGATTGGTGTCAGTGACTGTGGGGCTGGTTTATATCAGACAGGTGGAGATTGTTGTCAGGAATTGTGGGCCTGGATTATATCTGACAGGGGGAGATTGGTGTCAGGGACTGTTGGCCTGGTTTATATCAGACAGGGGGAGATTGGCATCAGTAACTGTGGGGCTGGTTTATATCAGACAGGGGGAGATTAGTGTCAGGGACTGTGGGGCTGGTTTATATCAAACAAGGGGAGATTGGTGTCAGTGACTGTCGGGCTGGATTATATCAGACAGGGGGAGATTGGTGTCAGGGACTGTGGGGCTGGTTTATATCAGACAGGGGGAGATTGGTGTCATTGACTGTCGGGCTGGTTTACATCAAACAAGGGGAGATTGCTGTCAGTGACTGTGCGCCTGGTTTATATCAGACAGGGAGAGATTGGCATCAGTGACTGTGGGGCTGGTTCATATCAGACAGGGGGAGATGGGTGTCAGTGACTGTGGGTCTGTTTTATATCAGACAGGGAGAGATTGGTGTCAGTGACTGTGGGTCTGGTTTATATCAGACGGGAGAATTGCTGTCAGTGATTGTGGATGTGATTTATATCAAACCGGGGGAGATTGGTGTCAGTGACTGTGGGGCTGGTTTATATCAGACAGGTGGAGATTGTTGTCAGGAATTGTGGGCCTGGATTATATCTGACAGGGGGAGATTGGTGTCAGGGACTGTTGGCCTGGTTTATATCAGACAGGGGGAGATTGGCATCAGTAACTGTGGGGCTGGTTTATATCAGACAGGGGGATATTGACGTCAGTGACTGTGGGACGGATTATATCAGACAGGAGGAGATTGCGGTCAATGCCTGTGGGGCTGTATTATATTAGACGGGGGAGATGTGCGTCAGGGTCTGAGAGTCTGGTTTGTATCAGGCAGGGGCAGATTGGTGTCAGGGTCTGTTGGGCTGGATTTTCTCAGACAGGGGGAGATTGGTGTCAGTGACTGTGGGTCTGGTTTCTATCAGACAGGGGGAGATTGGTGTCAGTGACTGTTGGTCTGGTTTCTATCAGACAGGGGGAGATTGGTGTCCGGGACTATGGGGCTGTTTTTTATCAGACAGGGGAAGATTGGTGTCAGTGACTGTGGGTCTAGTTTATATCAGACTGGGGGAGATTGGTGTCAGGGACTGTCGAGCTGGTTTATGTCTGACAGGGGGAGATTGGTGTCAGTGACTGTGGGTCTGGTTTCTATCAGACAGGGGGAGATTGGTGTCAGTGACTGTGGGTCTGGTTTCTATCAGACAGGGCGAGATTGGTGTCAGTGACTGTGGGTCTCGTTTCTATCAGACAGGGGGAGATTGGTGTCCGGGACTATGGGGCTGGTTTTTATCAGACAGGGGGAGATTGGTGTCAGTGACTGTGGGTCTGGTTTATATCAGACAGGGTTGATATTGGTGTCAGGCACTGTGGGGCTGGATTATATCAGACAGGGTGAGATTGGTGTCAGTCACTGTAGAGCTGCTTTATATCAGATAGGGGGGCATTGGTGTCAGTGACTGTGGGTCTGGTTTGTATCAGACAGGGGCAGATTGGTGTCATTGACTGTGGGTCTGGTTTATATCAGACATGGGGAGATTGGTGTCAGTGACTGTGGGGCTACTTTATATCAGACAGGGGGAGATTGGTGTCCGGGACTGTGGGGCTGGTTTATATAGGACAGGTGGGGGATTGGTGTCAGGGACTGTGGGGATGGTTTATATCAGACAGGGGGAGATTGGTGTCAGTGACTGTGGGGCTGGTTTATATCAGACTGGCAGAGATTGGTGTCAGTGACTGTGGGGCTGGATTATATCAGACAGGGGGAGATTGGCGTCACTGACTGGAGCTGGTTTATGTCAGACCGTGGGGATTGGTGTCAGTGACTGTGGTTCTGGTTTATATCAGACCGGGGGAGATTGGTGCCTGTTACTGTGGTCTGGTTTGTATCAGACAGGGGGAGATTGGTGTCAGTGACTGTGTGTCTGGTTTGTATCAGACAGGGAGAGATTGGTGTCAGTGACTGTGGGGCTGGATTATATCAGACAGGGGGAGATTGGCGTCACTGACTGGTTCTGGTTTATGTCAGACCGGGGGGATTGGTGTCAGTGACTGTGGGTCTGGTTTATATCAGACTGGGGGAGATTGGTGCCTGTGACTGTGGGTCTGGTTTGTATCAGACAGGGGGAGATTGGTGTCAGTGACTGTGGGTCTGGTTTATATCAGACAGGGGGAGATTGGTGTCAGTGACTGTGGGACTGGTTTATATCTAACAGGGGAGATAGCTGTCTGTGACTGTGGGTCTGGTTTATATCAGACAGGGGGAGATTGGGTGTCAGTCACTGTGGGACTGGTTTATATCAGACAGGGGGAGATTGGTATCAGGGACTGTAAGTCTGGTTTATATCAGACAGGGTGAGATTGGTGTCAGGGACTGTGGAGCTGGTTTATATCAGACAAGGGGGAGATTGGTGTCAGGGACTGTGGGGATGGGTTATGTCAGACAGGGGGAGATTGGTGTCAGTGACTGTGGGGCTGGTTTATATCAGACAGGGGGAGATTGGTGTCAGGGACTGTGGGGATGGTTTATATCAGACAGGGGGAGATTGGTGTCAGTGACTGTTGGTCTGGTTTGTATCAGACAGGGGAAATTGGTGTCAGGGACTGTAAATCTGGTTTATATCAGAGTGTGAGATTGGTGTCAGGGACTGTAGAGCTGTTTTTTATCGGACAGGGGGAGATTGGTATCAGGGACTGTGGGTCTGGTTTATGTCATACAGGGGGAGATTGGTGTCAGTGACTGTGGGTCCTGTTTTTATCAGACAGGGGGAGATTGATGTCAGGGACTGTGGGTCTGGTTTATATTAGACAGGGCGAGATTGGTGTCAGGGACTGTGGGGTTGGTTTATATCAGACAAGGGAAGATTAGTGTCAGTGACTGTGGGTCCGGTTTACATCAGACATGGGGAGATTGGTGTCAGTGACTGTGGGGTTGGTTTATATCAGACAGGGGGAGATTGGTGTCAGTGACTGTAGAGCTGGTTTATGTCTGACAGAGGGAGATTGGTGTCAGTGACTGTGGGTCTGGTTTCTATCAGACAGGGGGAGATTGGGGTCAGTGAGTGTGCGTCTGGTTTATATCAGACAGGGGGAGATTGGTTTCAGTGACTGTGGGTCTGGTTTTTTACCAGACAGGGGGAGATTGCCATCAGTGACTGTAGTGCTGGTTTTATATCAGACAAGGGGAGATTGGCGTCAGTGACTGTGCAGCTGGTTTATGTCAGACCGGGAGATTGGTGTCAGTGTCTGTGAGACTGGTTTATATCAGACAAGGGAAGATTAGTGTCAGTGACTGTGCGTCCGGTTTACATCAGACAGGGGGAGGTTGGTGTCAGTGACTGTGGGTCTGGTTTATATCAGACAGGGGGAGATTGGTGTCAGGGACTGTGGGGCTGGTTTATATCAGATAAGGGAAGATTAGTGTCAGTGACTGTGTGTCCAGTTTACATCAGACAGGGGGAGATTGGTGTCAGTGACTGTGGGTCTGGTTTATATCAGACAGAGGGAGATTGGTGTCAGTGACTGTGGTGCTGGTTTATATCAGACAGGGGGAGATTGGTGTCAGTGACTGTGGGACTGGTTTATATCAGACAGGGGGAGAGTGGTGTCAGTGACTGTGGGTCTGGTTTATATCAGACGGGGGAGATTGGTGTCACGGACTGTGGGGTTGGTTTATATCAGACTGGAGGAAAGTGTTGTCACTGTCTGTGGGGCTGGGTGAAATCAGACATGGGGAGATTTGTGCCTGTGGGGTGGTTTATATTCGACTGGGGGTGATTGGTGTCAGTGAGTTAGGGGCTGTTTTATATCTGACAGGAGGAGTTTGCTGTCACTGACTGTGGTGAGGACGTTATAAAGCCAGAAAGAGATCAGTTCCATGTTTTAATTCTCTTTCAAGGCATACTGGGCACACAAGAGTTAAACATTCCACTGTGAAACAGCCTCACTCCAGTATCAATTCCAGAATAGACCGAACATCTCAGTCGGATTACTGAATCTTCGAAAAGGAATCCATTGCAGCCACACATGTGGATTCCTCTGCAGCCTCAGGTCAAGGGATTTGTCCTCCCCAGCCAAGATTGGTAGCCTTGACCCCAACCCTGTTAAACTGCCTCCTGCTCCCATTATCTTGCTTCCTCTCCGTATTTGCATAGGTATGGGAATTCCCAATTGAAAACAGGCAAAACCCTTCAGTTTTAATCTCTTCCCATTGACACATGATCATGAAGAATACGATAATCAGTCGCTGTAATCCATTCACTCACTATCGCAGGACATCGACATTCACCGGGCCTTAAGCAATGGAACGACAATCAACCATGTGGCTGAGAGACCTTTTGTATTATTCCCATAAAAAGTACTGCCTTTGTGTGTAGAGCAGAGATTAGTGGAGAAGTGTCACCACAAGTAGACACACAACTCCATTCAGGGACATTGAGAATCTCACGCTGCACTCCGATAATAAAGTATCTGCTGTTGTACTGAAACTTGTGTCGTCTGGATTTGTGGAACAAAATATGCATTTAACAGCCTCACAATTCTATATTTGAGTTTTAATTTTCAATCAGGAAGTTTCTGCTTTGCCTCCCCATATCTAACACCCATCAGATTTCACCTCTACAGCCTCAGATCATCTCTGTAACCACAAATAAACGCTGAGTGCTGAAGAAATGGAGCAGGTCCAGAAGCATCTGCAGAGAGTGAGAACAGAGTTCAAATCCAGGTCTGACAGTGTGTCAGAATAAAGCTCAATCTTGTGGCACTTCCACATTGACAATTGTTCGTGCCAACACCTCAATGAAAATCTCTTCCTTGTCCTTTTTTTTCGAATCGCAGCAGTCTACAGTGCAGAACAAGTCCCTTCAACCCATTGATTCTGTACCAATCAAAAACCACCTTCAAACTACGGTAACTTCATTTCTCAGCCCTCAGCCCATCACCTTCTATAAGGTAAAAACAAGGACTGCAGATACTGGAAACCAGAGTCTAGATTAGTGTGGTGCTGGAAAAGCCCAGCAACTCAGGCAGCATCCGAGGAGCAGGAAAATTGACATTTCGGGCAAGCAGCACAGACTACAGATTCAAAAACACCAGCAACGGTTCTCCTTCAAGACCCATCACCTTGTATGTCTTGGCATTACAGGTGCACTTCTGAATACTTCTTCAATGATTTGAGAGCTTCTATCTGCATTACCCTTCCGGCAGTGAATTCAGTTTCTCACCAACCTCTGGGTGAAGGCCTTTTCCCTTCATTACACACACCATGAGTATAGGAGTTAGGACATCATGTTGAGGTTGTACAGGCCTCTTCTAGAATACTGTGTCCAATTCTGGTCTCCCTGTTAAAGGAGGGATATTGTTAAACTGTACAGAAAATATTTACAAGATGTTGCCAGGACTGGAGGGTTTGAGTTATATGGAAAGGAGCTTGAAGGTTGAGGGCGACCTTACAGAGGTTTACAATATAATAAGGGGCATATATAAGGTGAATGTCAGATGTCTTTTCCCTTGGGTGATAGACTTGAGGGCTTGTATATGAAGAGGAAGGGATTAGAGGGATATGGACCAAGTACTGGTAAATGGGACTAGGGTAAGTTAGGATATCCGGTCAGCATGGACGAGTTGGGTCGAAGGATCAGTTTCTGTACTGGACGTCTCTATTACTCGATGACATGGTTGAGATGTATAAAATAATGAGAAGTGTTCATAAGGCAGATAGTGAGGAAACTTTCCCCTTGGACTAGAGAGCTTATTCCCCCCTAGACTTCAGGACTAGGGGACATATTTTTAAAGTGGAAGGATAAAGATTTAAAAGGGAAATGAGGGTCAACCTTTTCTACACAGAGAGTGGTTCGTGTGTGAATGAACTTCCAGAGGAGTTAATGGATGCAGGTACAGTTCCAATGTTTAAAAGACATTTGGACAAACAGGAAAGAATTGGAGGGATATGGGCCAGGAGCAGGCGGTGGGATTGTGATTAGCATTGACTTGGGGGGAACCAAAAGGTCTGTTTCCGTGCTGTATGACTTTATCACTGACATTCCCCTTAAGTCTCCTGCCCCTTCCCTTAAATATCTGCACTGCCTTCCAGTCTTTACAGCATTTGTCTTAACTGGTTCCTCCATCAAGGGGAATATTTCCTGACTGTCTACCCAATCAACACCTCTCTTTATTTGATACATCTCAATGATGTCAGAGAGTCAGACAGATGTACAACACACAAACAGATCCTTCAGCCCAACTCGTCCATGCCGACCAGATATCCGAAATTAACCTAGGCCCATTTACCAACACTTGGCCCTCTGATCCCTTCCAATTCAAGTTAAAAATCACACAACACCAGGTTATAGTCCAACTGGTTTATTTGGAACCACTAACTTTCGGAACGCTGCTCCTTCGTCAGGTGGTGATGGAGTTTTCTAATACCCCTCCTGATACCTTTTTTCTGTTACTAGCCGCGTACTGGCCTGCACTTCCTCTTTCATACACGCACTGCCTGTTGCATGAAAAAGTTGGCCCATTAGGACCTTGTAAATCTTTCCCCTCTCACCCTAAACCTATGCCCTCTAGTTCTGGACTACCACACCCCAGGGAAAAGACCTTGTCTATTTACCCTATCCATGCCTCCATGATTTGATAAACGTCTGGGAGGTCACTCCTCAGCCTCCAACACTCCAGGGAAAACAGCTCCAGCCTATTCAGCCTCTCCCTGTAGTTCAAACCCTCCAACCCTGGCAACATGCTTGAAAATCTTTTTTGAACCCTTTCAAATTTCACAACATCCTTTCTACAGGAATCAGAGCAGAATTGCACACAATACTCCAAAGGTGGCCTAACCAATGTCCTGTACAGCCACAACATGATTTCCAAACACCTTTACTCAATACCCTGACCAATAAGGAAAAGCATACAAAAAGCCTTCTCCACTATCCTATCTACCTGCAACTCCTCTCTGAATCTCTCTGGTCTAACGAAAATGACCCAATCTTTCCAGTCTCTCTTCATAACTGAAACTCTCCAGCTCAGAGAACATCCTTCCAAGTCTCGAGTGCTCGCATATCGCTCCTTAAATGTGGATTCTAGAAATGCAGACAACAAGCTAGCTGTCCCCTAGCCAATGTTTTCGACAGTTCTGACAGAACTTCCCAGCTCAAACTCTGTGCTTAACAAGGAAAGGCAAGTTTATCACCTGTCCCGGTGTTTAAGTGACTGGTGGACAGGCACAACAAGGTCCCTCTGATCTTCAGTGCTTCCCAGGGCCCTATAGTTCATCATGTATTCCCTTACCATGTTTGTCCCCCTATGGTCTAATTCTATCTTCCTCACTCTTTGCCAGCACATTAGTTTTCATATCATCTGTGAACTCACTGATCAATCCTCCAACTTTCAAGTGAAAGTTATTTCTATAAACCTGGAAACTGCGAGGACCCAATACTGGCCTCTGCAAGATCCCACTGGGCACAAGCTTCCAGTTACAGAAGCAGTCTCAACCATCACCCTCTGCTTCCTGCCACTCAGCCCATTGTGGATCCAATTTGCCAAATTTCCTTGGATGCCATAGGCTCTTGTCTTTGCCATCAGTGTCCCATGCAGGACCTTATCAAAAGCCCCACTGAATTCCAAGCAGCCTACACCAAATGCATTGCTGTCACCTACACATCTGGCCACCTCTTTGATAAATTCAATCAGGTTGGTCAGATATGATCTTCCTTTAATAAAACCACACCTACTGTTCTTGATTAACCCCTGCCTGCTCCAAGTGCAGATTCATTCTGTCCCTAAGTATTCATTCCAACAGTTTCCCCACCGTCAGACTGATTGGCCTGTATATTCCTGGTTTCTCCCTCCTTCCTTCTTGAAGACCTTGTCACATTGGCTGTTTTATATTGATGTCTGCAGCCAAGTGTTAGGTCTCTTGTACAGCTTGGGGCAGGTGGAAAGGGACAGTGGTAGCGTCTTTACCTCTGAGCTAGGAGATCCAGGTTCAAGTCCAGAGGAATATCATACCATCACTGAGCAGGTCGGTTGAGAAACTATCTCCAAGGTGTTTTTGTCTTCCTGGAATTGTTTCCTCCTCTCCTGAAAAGACTTAGTAAATCCTGAATAGACATTCCAACAATACCTCTGCACCTGAATGGCACTATCTCTTCTCAATCTAATGTTGCTTGTTCCTTCCATCCCAACTTCTTTTGGGAGCTTTTCAGCATTCACTTTACCCCAGTTAGGTGAGTTTTTCAGCTTTTAAAAACTTTCACATTTGTGTCTTTGCCAGTTTTTTGAAAATCAAGGACCAATCAACCTGAAACAGGAGGAGTTTATTTTCTTGGATACACAATATAACCTTACACACACACACACACACACACACACACACACACACACACACACACACACACACACACACACACACACACACACACACACACACACACACACACCAGGACTGAACCCTGATCTCGGACGATGACCTCTGCAGGGAGACAGACATTAACTGCAAATGACTTCTTGGATCTTCCTGTGCAGCATCCCTTCCATCGACAGTATTGGTCTGTTTGGGTGCCTGCTTTTCTAAACCGTGTCCAAGCAACAAGTGATGATAGATTCATAACAGTTTTCCTCCAATCCATGTGTTTGTGTTATTTTTCACTGAGTGTTGATCTAATCTTCTAAAATGGGGAGTGGTTTCCATCTCAGATTACCAAACCAGCGTGCCTTGGGGACCCTGAGGAAATGATTAGGGAAGTGTATCTGTACCATTCCACCTTCTGCACCCTATACTGCCAGATAGTGCTCCCTCAGTACCTCAGAAAGCATCTACTCAATGTGTTTATCCCCAAAGAACCTCGACAAAACATTCATGTCCTCAATACCTCAAAAAGCAAACCTCTTGCCCCCTTGGACCGTGTTCATCCCCAAACCTGTACTCCCTGTGATGACCCACTGCCACCCCCAAGATTGGGGCCCAGGCCCCAGAACCTTATTTGAGTCTCTGGATTGATCATAGAATGTGGAAGCAGGCCATCCGGCTTATTAGGTTCACATTGACCCTCGGGAGAGCAGCCCATTCCCCCCCCCCCCCCAACCCATCCCTGGATCCCTTCATTTCCTCTGGCTAACCCACCTAGCCTGTACATCCTTGGACAGTGGGAGGGAACTGGAGCACCTGGAGGCTGACACGTTAAGAATGTGCCAACTCCACACAGACAGTCGCCTGAGGCTGGAATCGAACCCGGGTGGGGTGAGGCAAC
This sequence comes from Chiloscyllium punctatum, assembly GCF_047496795.1. Classification (NCBI taxonomy): domain Eukaryota; kingdom Metazoa; phylum Chordata; class Chondrichthyes; order Orectolobiformes; family Hemiscylliidae; genus Chiloscyllium; species Chiloscyllium punctatum. Next base: position 32,019,963 of record NC_092769.1, on the reverse strand, counting down.
ACTGAGCCCCCGTGACAATCCCACCATCTCCTCCCCGTTGATGACCGTTTGATGTCTATACCCGTGGAGTATCTAACTTGTCTAGCATTTATTTAAGAAAGATTAGGGACAAGGGCAATGCCTCCACAAGCTCAAGATGCTCGATCCCCATCAAAAAAATATTTTTCTCAATTTCAAAAAGAGACTTTATTCACAAAAAAAAACTTTACCTACATAGTCACTAAAGTTCGGTTCTGCACAGTCTTTACAAGTCTTTGTCATGACATATATACTCCCCTTGGCTGATTAACTGAAATGTTCGGTCTGAGCTGTTCCTTCTGAATTAACATCACAAAGTTAAATTGAAAAGGATCTTTGTGAAGTGCCTGTGTTCTGTATCTGTTCTCCCATGTATCCCACTCTCCGAATAAAATACCTTACACAGCCTTTAACCTGTTTGTTAACTTTCAGCAGAAGCAGCCTCAGGGCATTGAACACAGAGTGAATTACTCAGTGACGCTTGGATCAGGTCAGATCAAATTCTCAAGCAGATGGCTGGGGAAATTCAGCAGATCAGGCAGCAACAGTGAAGAGAGAGAACAATTCACATTTCAAGTGACCCTTCCTCAAAACGGTCTATTCTGAAGGAACTTTCCCGCAGAAATCACTGGATTGAAAGGTGAACTCTCTCTCTGTCTCTTTCTCCCTCCCCCCTCAGAGATGCTGCCGGACATGCTTAGCTCCTTCAGCAATCTCTGTATTGATGTTTCAGGTCTCTAGCGCATCCGTACAGATTGATTTTAGTGTTGAAATCTCAAGCTTGCTCTATTAAAGGGATTGAATTCCTCCCCCATAAAGGGGGAGGGCGGGGGGCAGTTACCTCAGCTAACAGATTCGTGATGCCAACATTGTTAGCTCAATCTCTATCATGGAGGAGACAGTGAGGACTGCAGATGCAGGAGAGCAGAGCTGAAAAATGTGTTGCTGGAAAAGCGCAGCAGGTCAGGCAGCATCAAACGTTCAGGAGAATCGACGTTTTGGGCATGAGCCCTTCTTTAGGAGTGAGGAAAGTGTGTCAAGCAGGCTAAGATAAAAGGTAGGGAAGAGGGGCTTGGGGGGAGGGGCGTTGGAAATGAGATAGGTAGAAGGAGGTTAAGGTGAGGGTGACAGGCCAGAGAGGAGGTGGGGTGGAGAGATCAGGAAGAAGATTGCAGGTCAAGAAGGTGGTGCTGAATCCGAGGGTTGGGACTGAGATAAGGTGGGGGGAGAGGAATGAGGAAGCTGGATAAATCTGCATTCATCCCTTCTGGTTGGAGGGTTCCTAGGCGGAAGATGAGGCGCTCTTCCTCCAGTCGTCGTGTTGCCATGGTCTGGCGATGGAGGAGGCCAAGGACCTGCATGTCCTTGGTGGAGTGGGAGGGGGAGTTAAAGTGTTCAGCCACGGGGTGTTTGGGTTGGTTGGTCCGGGTGTCCCAGAGGTTATCTCTGAAACGTTCCGCAAGTAGGCGGCCTGTCTCCCCAATATAGAGGAGACCACATCGGGTGCAGCAGAGGCAGTAAATGATGTGTGTGGAGGTGCAGGTGAATTTGTAGTGCAAATGGAAGGATCCCTTAGGGCCTTGGTGGGAAGTCATGGGGAAGTGTGGGCGCAAGTTTTGCATGTCTTGCGGTTGCAGGGGAAGGTGTTGGGAGTGGAGGTTGGGTTGGTGGGGTTTGGGAACCTGACAAGGGAGTCGCGGAGGGAGTGGTCTTTCCAGAACACTGATAGGGGTGTGGAGGGAAATATATCCTTGGTGGTGGGGTCTGTTTGGAGGTGGCGGAAATGATGACGATGCTGCGATGTATATGGAGGTTGGTGGGGTGGTAGGTGAGGACCAGTGGGGTTCTGTCCTGGTGGCGATTGGAGCACCACACTGTCAGAGGGTCAGCACTGAGGGAGTGCGCATTCAGAGGATTAGTACTGAGGGAGTGCTGCACTGTCAGACGGTCAGTGCTGAGGGACTGCTGCATTACCAGAGGGCCATCTCTGAGGAGTACTACACTGTCAAAAGGTCAGTACTGAGGGAGAACCACACTGTCAGAGGTTCAGTCCAAAGGGAATGACACACTGTCAGAGGCTCTGTACTCCGCCGCATCTGCTCCCAGGAGGACTAGTTCCAAATCCGTACCACCCAGATGGCCTCCTTCTTCAAGGACCGCAAATTCCCCCCAGACGTAGTTGACGATGCCCTCACCGCAACTCTTCCACATCCCGCTCCTCCGCCCTTGAGCCCCACCCCTCCAACCGCCACCACAGCGCAGTGATCCCTCAGTATTAATCCCCTCAGAGTGATCGCTGCACTGTCAAGGGTGCAGGACCACGGCAGTGCTGCACTGTCAGAGGGTCAGTACTGAGGGATCGCCGCACTGTCGGATAATCAGTCGAGAGGGAGTGCTGCATTACCAGAGGGCCATTTCTGAGGAGTACTACACTGTCAAAGGGTCAGTACGGAGGGGGCGCTGCACTGTCAGAGGGTCAGCACTGAGGGAGCACGCACTCTCAAAAGGTCAGTACTGAGGGAGCGCTACACAGTGCGAGTGTCAGTTGTGAGTGAGTGCTATTTCAGAGGGTCAGTACGGTGGGAGCACTGCACTGTCAGAGGGTCAGTACTGAGGGAGTGCTGCAGTGACAGAGGGTCAGTACTGAGGGAGTGCTGCACTGACAGAGGGTCAGTACTGAGGGAGTGCTGCACTGACAGAGGGTCAGCACTGAAGGAGTGCTGCACTGTCAGAGGGTCTGTACTGAGGGAGTGCTGCACTGTAGAAATATCACTACAAAGAGAGTGCTGCAGAGTCAGAGAGTCAGTAATGAGGGAATGACGTGGTGTCAGACGCTCACTTCTGAGGGACAGCTGGACTGACAAACGATCAGTACTGAGGAAGTGCTGCACTGTCAGAGGGTCAGGACTGAGGGAGTGCTGCAATGTCAGAGGGTCAGTACTGAGGGAGTGCTGCACTATCAGAGGGTCAGGACTGAGGGAGTGCTGCACTGTCAGAGGGTCAGTACTGAGGGAGTGCTGCACTGTCAGAAGGTCAGGACAGAGGGAGTGCTGCACTGTCAGAGGGTCAGTACTGAGGGAGTGCTACACTGTCAGAGGGTCAGTACTGAGGGAGTGCTGCACTGTCAGAGGGTCAGTACTGAGGGAGTGCTGCACTGTCAGAGGGTCAGGACTGAGGGAGTGCTGCACAGTCAGAGGGTCAGGACTGAGGGAGTGCTGCACTGTCAGAGGGTCAGTACTGAGGGAGTGCTGCACTGTCAGAGGGTCAGTACTGAGGGAGTGCTGCACTGTCAGGGGGTCAGGACTGAGGGAGTGCTGCACTGTCAGAGGGTCAGGACTGAGGGAGTGCTGCACTGTCAGAGGGTCAGGACTGAGGGAGTGCTGCACTGTCAGAGGGTCAGGACTGAGGGAGTGCTGCACTGTCAGAGGGTCAGGACTGAGGGAGTGCTGCACTGTCAGAGGGTCAGGACTGAGGGAGTGTTGCACTGTCAGAAGATCAGTACTGAGGATATACCGCAATGTCAGAGTGTCAGTGTGGAGTGAGTGCTGCACTGCCGGAGGATCAGCACTGAGGGAGTGCTGCACTGTCAGAGGGTCACTACTGAGGGAGTGCTGCACTGTCAGAGAGTCAGTACTGAGGGAGTGCTGCACTGTCCGATGGTCAGTACTGAGGGAGTGCTGCACTGTCGGATGGTCAGGAATGAGGGAGTGCTGCACTGTCAGAGGGTCAGGACGGAGGAAGTACTGAGGAAGTTCCGCACTGTCAGAGGGTCAGTGCTGAGGGAGTGCTGCACTGTCAGAGGGTCAGTACTGAGGGAGTGCTGCACTGTCAGAGGGTCAGTACTGAGGGAGTGCTGCACTGTCAGGGGGTCAGGACTGAGGGAGTGCTGCACTGTCAGAGGGTCAGGACTGAGGGAGTGCTGCACTGTCAGAGGGTCAGGACTGAGGGAGTGCTGCACTGTCAGAGGGTCAGGACTGAGGGAGTGCTGCACTGTCAGAGGGTCAGGACTGAGGGAGTGCTGCACTGTCAGAGGGTCAGGACTGAGGGAGTGTTGCACTGTCAGAGGATCAGTACTGAGGATGTACCGCAATGTCAGAGTGTCAGTGTGGAGTGAGTGCTGCACTGCCGGAGGATCAGCACTGAGGGAGTGCTGCACTGTCAGAGGGTCACTACTGAGGGAGTGCTGCACTGTCAGAGAGTCAGTACTGAGGGAGTGCTGCACTGTCCGATGGTCAGTACTGAGGGAGTGCTGCACTGTCGGATGGTCAGGAATGAGGGAGTGCTGCACTGTCAGAGGGTCAGGACGGAGGAAGTACTGAGGAAGTTCCGCACTGTCAGAGGGTCAGTGCTGAGGGAGTGCTGCACTGTCAGAGGGTCACTACTGAGGGAGTGCTGCACTGTCAGAGGGTCAGTACTGAGGGAGTGCTGCACTGTCAGAAGGTCAGTACTGCGGGAGTGCTGCACTGTCAGAGGGGTCAGTACAGAGGGAGTGCTGCACTGTCAGAGGGTCAGTACTGAGTGAGTGCCACACTGTCAGAGGGTCAGTACTGAGGGAGTGCTGCACTATCAGAGGGTCAGTACTGAGGGAGTGCTGCACTGTCAGAGGGTCAGTGCTGAGGGAGTGCCACACTGTCAGAGGGTCAGTACTGAGGGAGCACTGCACTGTCAGCGCATCAGTCTGGGGGATACCTGCATTGTAAGAGAGTCAGTACTGAGTGAGTGCCACCCTATCAGATGGGCTGAATGGCCTAATTTCTGCTTCCGTGTCTTGTGGTCTAAGAGGAATATCTGAAATTGTTCCGTACATTTCTGCCTCTGCTTCCTACAGACCCTGCTCAGCAATGATTCCCACGTCCAGATTCCAGATTCAAACAGACCGTCTTCATTTGGTTATTGAACCTGAAGAGGTTCCACTCTCTTTTCCCAGGGATCGAGTTTTCATTTCGTGTGACTGACCTGCCAGCTCAAAGGGATATTTTCATGCTGCAGGCCTGAGGTTTATTCCTCAGCTTCCGTGTGCTCATCCCAAACGAATCCCACTGCCCCACTCACAGCACAGTCGGGTGTTCCTTATTTCTGAGCTTCCCAATGCTAATCCACATCCTGACTGACATCCCACACTCCTCCAAATCGTATCGCAGGCTAATTGCCTGGGAGCGAGGAGTTCTAAGAGAGGAAATAAAAACCTGAAAAGACTTTACAGTGACATTAAGGGTGAATTGATAATGAGAGAAACACAGTGAGAATTTGTGCATGGACCCAGAGGCTACAGTGAATGGATGCATTTTGTCAATGCTCATTGGGACAGGGTTGGTATGAAATCGTGAAGATGCTCTGTGATACAATTAAATGAATTAACATATATATAGCGAGGTGGTTCTGAGTGGTCTGGCCTTCTTACAACCCAATAAATCCCCAAAGACGGTGGAAATATATCTCAGTTTACTGAATGAGGTGATGGAGGAAGTAGCAGGTACACTGAAGGGGTTTGAACGCAGTGTGAGGGGGGAGCTGGGCTGCATCCTGAAATGTTGAGGAGGTGAATGTTTTGTGGAGCTACTGTCTGAGGGGTTTTGGGTGTTAAACACAACAAAGTGATGCTTTCTTCGGTATTGAGGGAGCACTTTCTGAGGTATTGAGAGAGAACTATCTGGCGGTACAGAGAGCAGAGGGTAGAAAGGAACAGATGCAATTCCCCGAGGCACTCTGGGGTTGTAATTTGAAATGGAAGCCACTCCCCATTTCAGAAGATTCAGATCATTTTAAACAATCAGTGAAAAATAACAGCAACATGTGTCTGAAACATGGTTTGGGGGAAAACTTTCATCAATCTATTCTCACTTGTTGCTTGGAGACGTTTTAGAAAAGCAGGCACCCAAACAGACTAATGCTATCGATGCAAGAGGTGGGGCACAGGAAGATCCAAAAAGTCATCTGTAGTTGCTGTCTGTCTCCCTGGAGCAGTCATCATGTGAGATCAGCGTTCAGTCCTCGGAGAAATCATTTCTCCAGCAATACCTCAACCATGCCTTTACAGGTGTGTGTGTGTGTGTGTCTGTGTGTGTGTGTGTGAGAGAGAGAGAGAGAGAGAGAGAGAGAGAGAGAGAGAGAGAGAGAGAGAGAGAGAGAGAGAGAGAGAGACTGCCCGTGTTTGTGTGTGTGACAGAGTGGATGCATGTGTATCTCTGTGTGTCTGTATGTGTGTGCGTGAGAGAGTGAGAGAGAAAGCATGTGTTTATATGGGAGTGTGTGTCTGTGTGCGTGTTTGAGGGTGTGTGTGTCTGTGTGTATGTGTGAGAGAGTGTGTCTGTGTGTGTGTGAGAGAGGTCTGTGTGAGAGATTGTGTCTGTGTGTGTGTGACAATGTGTCTGTGTGTGAGAAGGACTGTGTATGTGCGTGAGAGAGAGATGTGTATGTGTGTGTGAGAGAGTGTCTATGTGCATGTGTATGAGAGAATGAGTGTGTCTGTGTGTAAGCGACTGTGTGAGAGAGTGTGTGTGTGAGAGAATGCATAAGAGAGAGAGTGTGCATGTCTAAGTGTGTAAGAGACGGTGTGTGAGACTGTGTGAGTGAGAGTGTGTGTGAGATAGAGTGTGTCTGTGTGTGTGTGAGTGTGTGTAAGAGAGAGTGTGTGTCCACGTGTGTGTGTGTGTGAGAGAGAGAGTGTGTGTGTGTGTGTGAGAGTGTGTCTGTGTGTGTTTAAGAGAGCGTGTGTCTGTGTGTATGTGTGTGTGTGAGAGAGTGTGTGCCTGTGTGTGTCTGAAAGAGAGAGTGTGTCTGTGTGTGAGAGAGAGAGTGTGTGTGTGTGTGTGTGTATGTGAGTGTCGATGTGTGTTTTGTGTGAGAGAGAGATAGTGTGCCTGTGTGTGTCTGAAAGAGAAAGTGTGTCTGCGTGTGAGAGAGTGTGTTTGTGTGCATGTGTGAGAGACAGATTGTGACTGTGTGTGTGAGTGTGTGTCTGTGTTTCTGTGTGCGAGAGTGCATCTGTGTATGTGTGTGAGAGAGAGAGTGTGCCTGTGTGTGTATGTGTGTGTGAGAGAGTTGTGCCTATGTGTATGTGTGTCTGAGAGTGTGTCTGTGTGTGTTTGAGGGAGTGTGTGTCTGTGTGTGTATGTGTGTGTGTGAGAGACCGTGTGTAAACTAGCCAATCTTATCAGGTGCCCATGAATATAAAATCCAGCCGCTGTTTCAGGTGAGGTGGTCCTCGTGTCTCCAATGACACAAAAGCTGCAAGAGTGAATTAACTGGAGGAAAGAGAGTGCTGTTCATTCCAGTGGGGATTCATCCAGGAAACCTCCCCACACACTAACATCCCTCTGGCAATGCAGTGACTAGTCCTGCACACAGTGCTCCAGGTACAAACCAATGTAATGTCACCATAGTCTGACCAGAGCATGGGACAGCTCCTCATTACAGAGTGGGGTCTGGTGGGGATTTAATCAGAGGGTCACTATGGCCCAACTGAGGGGAGAGGTTGGGAAGGAGAGTCCTTCAGAGGAACTTCAGCAAGTGTGGTAAGCTAACTGACCAGCCAACTGAGCTAACCGACCTCACTCCAGGGGCATGCCCTGTATAACCCAATCATAGCCAGCCTACACCTCAATAGCAGCCACGAGCAAGGCCATTCGGCCCCCATTCTAACCCAGAAGGGAGAGCACAGGAAGCTGATGAAGGAACCAAGCCCCTCCCATGTGGCCTTCTGAAATGGAGCTGGAGGACAGGGCAGACCTGGCCTGCTGTTTGCTTCCCCGAGACTGGCCTGCTCCACCTTGTGGTGAGAGGCTAAGGAGAACCTCAAGGAGATTTCACTTCTCACTGAGAGGCTGCAACTCCAATCCAAATCAGGCTGGTTCCCTCCGAGACTCACGGAAGAGTGCAGCACTCTACAGATCAGGGCCTTGTGGAATCATAACCTCCAGTGTGGGGACCAAGAGCTGGGAGGTAGCGTTAAGGACATAACACCATCCGAAATAGGAACAGGAGGAGACCATCCAGCCCTTTGAGCCTGTTCTGTTATTCAATAGGATCGTGAATGATTTAGCATTTGATTTGGGAGCTGAAACCAGGACAGTGCAAAGACAGAGAGAATCAAATTATTCTGCTATACGGAATCATCAGACAGGAGCTGGAACCAGAGAGAGTGAACACACACACACAAACACACACACAGGCGCACACGCACACACAGACACAGACACGCACGTGCACACACACACACGAATTCAGGCTGTTTCTGGGAATTTTACCACAAGGGGCGAGCTCTATACTAAGGAGAGACAAAGGGACAAAATGCTAGAGAGGGGGCAGCTGCACAGTCTGATCCCACCGATCTCACTGCTTCCCACTCCCATGAGACCTCTCATATCTATTTCTGTGTTCCCAGCTGTCTCTCCCACATCTTTCCTTCAATTCCTATCTCTCAAAATTCTTCACATCTCTGCCCTGTTGACATTTCCCTGTAGATTCTCTTCCTTCAACACTCTGCCACTTTGTCACCACACCATGTTTTTCAGGAATGCTGAATCATTCAATCTTTTACAAAACCAACATCTTGCTCATCTCTCTCTGCAACTTTCTCTCAGCTCTGTGGGATCTTGCTATTCTTGTCTGTACATCATTCTCACTGCATCGCAGCAGATCCCCAAAACCACCAAACTCTCTCAGCTCTATCACTCTGCTGCTGCAACTCCTCTCTCTCACTCTGTCCTATATCTCTCCCTGGGTTTTCTCTCCTGCTGTCTATCTGGCCTTCTCTCCAATATTTCGCCTTCCCTTTTTCACCTTGTATCTGTCTGACATTGTATTTCTCTTCCTGGGGTTTTACTCTCTCTCTCTCTCTCTCTCCCCCCTTTCTCTCTCTGCCTCTCTCCTGCTCTCTTTCAGTTCTTCTCACTTTCTCTCCCTCCCTCTGTCTGCCTGTCTTTCTCTTGTTCTCTCCCTCCCTTTCACTGTCTGTCTGTTCATCTCTCTTTATCTCTTGTAGTTTCTCTTCCTCTTTCTCCCTGGACCTCTCTGCTCTGTCCCAGTGACTGGGGAAGGTACATTGAGAACAGTTTGTCTCTTTGTCGCTGGATGCAGTACAGTTAATGCAGGGGATCAACCTTTTCCTGGTCTCTTCCGGGTTTTACCCCGACTGTGGGGAGGGGGTGAGTGTAAGGGACATAAATTACTTTTCTCATTGAGTCTGAAATCAAGCAAAAGAGAAGGGGAGGGTTACAAAAAGAGAGAAAGAGACATGAAGAGAGTGGGGATGGAGAAAGTGAGGAGAGAGAGAGGTGGGCAATGAGAGAGAGGGAGACGGAGAGAGTGAGAGAAGGACAGAGTGAGAGAGACAGGGAGAAGAAGAAGGACACATATGGAAGGAGAAGGACAGTGTGTGTGGCTAGAGAATGGTTGCAGAGTGGGATCTTGCTGTGTTAGTGTCTGCACCATGTCCTCCAGCCCAGGAGCTGTGGGTCTACATGGGAAGGGGGAGAGTGGGAGACAAGGAGGGAGTGGGACAGCCAGAGACAGGAGGAGTGTTTGATGGGGTTTTGGGGTTGGTGGAGAAAGGAGGGTCTGTTGTCAGAGAGAGAGAGAGAAATTGAGGGATGGATAGCATGAGATGCAAAGTCTGAGACAGGACAGAGAAGAGGTCTCCATGGAAAGGATAGCCAGTGAGGCCATTCAGGGGCCAATCCTGAGGATCCTGAACAGGACCAGGATCATTTAATGGGGGAGGGGGTAGAATGGGCAGAAAAGACTCCATATGTGATGCAAACCTGTAATTCTGGCACTGGGAAATTGCTGTGCATGAAAACAGCCACAGGCCAGTCAGTCAATCCAGACTCATTTACCTGTGTGAGAAAGTGAGGACTGCAGATGCTGGAGAGTCAGAGTTACAAAGTGTGGAGCTGGGGAAGCACAGCAGGTCAGCCAGGAGAGTCGATGGTTCAGGCCTGACCTGCTGGGCTTTTCCAGCTCCACACTTTTCCACTCAACTCCCTCTGCCCCAGGGAGGGGGCTTACAGCAATGTCGGGGGCAGCGAAATATTTGGTGGGGCAATTATTTGGGAGGGAAGAAATTTGGGGAAGGGGATATTTGGGAGGAGAGTGAAAATGGGGGGCATTGTATTTTTGAGGAGGTTCAAAATTAGGTGAGATCTTTCAGGTCTGAAATAGTGAATAACAGAAAGGGAGGGTAAGAAAAAGGGAGAGAGAGATCGAGAGAGTGGGGATGGAGAAGGAGGGTAGGAGAAAGATGGGCAGAGAGAGACAGGGAGAGGGAGAGAGAGAGAAAGACAGACAGAGAGAGACAGAAGGGCAGAGGGAGAGAGGACAGAGAGAGGGAGAGAAGGGGAAGTCAGACTGAGATAAACAGGAGTTAAAACATGGACAGACTGAAGGGGTGACACTCGTTATTCCAGTTGGTTTCAAATCTCTCTCGATGGTTTTTCACATTCCCTCTCTCCCATGCTCCTGGGTTTTGCTTCAGCATGACTCTCTCTCTCTCTCTCTGGTTCTGCTTCTGGGTCTGCCAACTCTTTTCTCTCTTCCTCTCTCTCTCTGGATGGTCAGATGGTCTCTGTCTCTTGCCATGCTGGTCTCCTCAGAAGGCCTCCAGAGATTCTGGCAATCAGTCTGCAGATAAACCCTGTTTTTGTTCATTTCTGGATTATTTTCAGTAACTTTCTATCGTTCTGGCCAATTAGGAGAATCCGTTAATAGTTTGAAGCATTGCCAACCATTTAGATGGCTTGTTGCTGTTAGTTTCTTTGTGTAGCAGGACCCGGTGCCTTCCTGTCTGGGCCCTCATTTCTTTGGTAGATACGTCTGTCCAGAATAACTGTTGCCTTTTACATTATGCTGTGTTTGCGCTGTGCCTGGTGTGTCGGTTTTGTGATTTGGGAAATTTCCTTGGCCAATAAACCTTGGCTGTCTATCTGTGTTTTAGCCAGGAGGTTGTGACATTTCCCCAACTCATCCAATTGAAAGGAAAGAAAAGAAGCTTATGTAATAAATTACAAACCTAATTTTAAAAGCTGGTTATGCTTGTTGTCAATTTAGCCAGCTGTCTGTGCAAAAGCCATTGTGTACATTGGTCAAACTGATGGTCTTATAGCTGATAAGTGATATCATAAAATCTTGACAGAACAGAATCAGGCTGTTCAGCCCATTGAGTCCACAATGACCCTCTGAAGAGAATCCAAGTCAGACCCACTCCCTCGATGATATCCCTGAAATCCCACATTTCCTATTGCTATTCCTGCTAGCCCGAATATCCCTTGACACAATGGGCAATTTAATATGGCCAATCTGTCGTAATGGCAACTATGGGCAGGCAATCAATACTGGTCCAGCCAGGAACACTCAAACACTGCAAATTAATGAAACTAAGGTGATCACCCGGGGAGTTCCATCTACCTTCCAGCTCCTGGGGGTGTGTCCAGGCATGATTCACCATGATCGTACCCATCTGTTGCAGCCTGCAATCCTAACCACCGGTATCCCGAGATATATCAAGGTGAGTGCGGTTAGGACCACAACCGATGTAAGAGGAGCCAAATTATTGGGTAACAGGCGATGGGAATGTCATGGTATGACCTGTTCCTTCCCATTTACGTAAGTATGGTCCCTGGCAATGTTCCCTCTATCTCCACAGTAAGTGGGAGGTAATCATGGTAACCCATCCAAATACAACTCCGATAATTTGGACTTCATCCTAACTTTGGTCACTTGGGTTAAGTGGAATCCCTCATACCAAGCCCAGGTGTCCCACTGAGAGTGTCCTTACAGCTGTTATTAACCTAGCCCTTGGTGAGCTGCTGTCACTGACAGTGAGAGACGTTGGTGTGGGTGTTCTCCTGGAACAAATATTTATGCTGTTTGTCACTAACCCGGGATGGGACTTTCCCTTGGCTGGCCTGCCTGAGCTCCTCCCTCAGCTCCTCCATCATCCCGTTACCATAGATACTGCACAGGGTGTGGTTTTACTGCTCACCATAATCTCTGATTGGGCCGTGGATGATCTGGTTAATCGTGTTGGCGTGACCCTCCAGTTTGGTCACTAAGTGATGGTTAGCCAGATTCTCCACGAGTTGTCCCATGGTCTCCTCTGGGTTTTCTGTATTCAGTCTTTCTCAGGCTCATTAGAGAGTTGTTGGGTCAGGATCCTGAGTTTATTCTCCAAATTAGCCAAGTCAGGTGTACTGACCGGTAACACTCCTGCCCTGGGAGTGGACTCGTATACTGTGGCTAAATCATTAAGGAGTTCCCTTTTCTTTTGTCTCTTAATTACTTTTCTGGGTTCTATGTTTTCCTTCAAATATCCCTGTCCTTTGTCCCATTATCCTGTGGGTCAGTTGGGAACATGATTATTTTAATGGGGAAGGACACCACTCTGATTACTGTATCCCTGATACATTCATTATGATTAGTGTCAGTTTGTGATAAATGTTCGTGAACAAGGAATTCCCTGTGAGTTTAATAACTAGTCTATTGTGAGAGCCTGGTATGTGTGGGACAAGCTGGGGGAGGAGCCTTCCCTCCTGGTCACAGCCCGTTTTTAATTTTGTTTCTGAGGAATTCTCCCTGGTGGGCTTCCTGGGATATTACTGTCCGAAAATGACCCCTCGTCCAGGCATGGTGCTTGGTATCCTACTACCATTCTCGGGGAAACCCTACCAATCGCTTCTGATCCCTGAGCTCCTGTAACACAATGTGGAAATCCCTAAAGTCTATTTCGTATTCAGCAATTAATTAGCTGACAGCCCAAGCCTCATTACGGGCGCGATTGAGGGGTCGAATC